>NW_026136709.1:13163061-13678061 GCF_905237075.1 Dicentrarchus labrax | reverse complement strand
GGCATGTTGGTGTGAACAATTCTGAAAACACCTGCTGTCTGGCTTCAGATGTTTGATGTTATAGTACAAGTGTACAGAATGATTTGTGGAGTGTGGATGCTCTGAATTGTCCGCACGCTGAAGGCAATGGGTAAGCGGAAATGAAAGTTTCTCTCTGTCGCCGCTATCTGACTGAGCACAAGTGACGGGGACATCAGGGAGGGAGGTAAACAAAGCAAAGTAGACATTCTACCTCTATGGGACAGCAAATCACCATGCTGATACCTACTACATGTCATACAGAATAAAAGCTGGGACAGCACAGGAAACAGCTCAGGCGAGGCAAACACAAAACTTCATGGAAATGTTTTGCCGATTCCTCTGCCACTCATAAGAAATTCAATCTCTACTGACAGCATTTCTCTAAAGTGTTTTTCACTACCAGAAATGCTTTTGAGTGAAGGAAACAAAGCAGAAATCAGAAACTTTTTCACACAATTCCCTCAGCCAGCAGAGTTTGATTTATATATGACAGTCGTCAGGATTTAAGCCCCCCGCTACATGAGTTTATCATGAGGCCAAATTATTTCCGCACGCAGACAAATATCAGGAGAGAGAGGTGGAGGACAAAGAGAGGAGGGGAAAAGAAAAATGGTGGCAGAGGGAAGAAATAACTGCTCAAATATTGTTCATTACAATAATTCATACATCACACGGTGACGTGTAAATTAGAACCTCGGAGTCAACACGAGCACAAATAATTAAGTTGAAATATTAATGATGAAATGTCCTCACAAGTGTGCAGCTCATGATCAATTTGGGGTTAATGAGTCGTTTATCTCCGTCCAATCCCTGCTCTCCCTCCTGCCGGTGCAATACACATAGCGGGGTCCTCCATATATAGCGTGGATAAATGTGCAAATGATCCCCTAAACAAAATCAATTTATCCTGCAGAGTGTGTTTTTTCATGGTTGAGGAAAAGGGAGACAGTGAATATGGAAAGGAGGCCACCGCCAAATGCTGTTGTGCAGGTACAGATTGCTGTAAGTGAGCCAAAATACTGTCAAAACAAGTCAGCGATGGGCAACCATGTGCCACAGAGGGATCAGAGTCTGCAGGTTGTCACTCCAAGCAAAAACGACAAGAGGTGATTTCATTGAATAGTTCCTCTGCTCTGTTTGAAGTTGTGTTATCAGTGAAATTGCCTGGTGTAGACTGAAAACCTGCAGACGCTGAGCCATTCACAGTGCACGGTTCCCCAATTTCTACTGAGCCCACTGGCTCTGTCCGAGAGCACAAACTGGTGCAACTAAAGAGGACAATCAAATATTAGCTGTTTTGTTTTTATTCTCAGTGGTGGATCATCCCATCTCCATGCTGACTCAGTAACTGCACTGTGCTTGCCTGGGGCTGTTTGTGTGTGTGACATGATGCCTGTTTACACTGGACAGCAGTCGCATCTCTCTGTCTTCCTCTCTTTTACTCGTTAGGGACCTTCCTTCTATTCTGAAACTGATTAGTCCTGACCTGAGCAACCTAGTGCTGCTATATCCAATCAGCCTAATCACTCAAACTCTTGCCTTCCCCCACCTTCTTTACGCTAATGGGCTTTCCCTGCTCCGGTGACTTAGCACTTAAGAGCTGGGGGGGTCAGTACTTCAGGAAAACCCTGTTAAAACTTCTTAACAGAGCCGATGCTGTCCTTCAGTTTGCAGGCAGCATGGGTATTTATGAAGGAATAACCAGTGCCATCGGTAGTTACCCTTATTTACTCATAAGAGCGGTGGATAACCCAGTTGCTAGCGTGCCTTTGTATAAATTTGCATCACCTCCCAAAGGGCAAGCAAATTAATGAATATTCACACTTAATCTATAGCCCACGGCAGCCATGCATTATTCATGAGTTGTTGCTGTTTTTGTGGCAGCATGCGCACGTCTCAGCTTTGTCATCGCAAATCATAATTTCATTTTCTCCTCACTTCATTTTCTGTCATGTGCAAGTGAAGGCAGCACTCGTTAAAAGGCACGCTGCAAATCACCGCATGGGATGAGTCTGACTAACGTCTTTAGCACCCCACAGTTTTTAATCTAACGACTAATATAGAGCCTCGTCCTTAACAGAGAGATTCACTCATCTTACTGCTTACAACAACATTCCTAATCTGAAATTCTGCTGCTGGTTCTCACTGGGTTTTCTTGTCAGCGAAGGGACTCGGGCTGTCACTAAGCTGCAGAAGGCTCAGAGCAGCAGCGGTAAAGACATCAGTGAGACAGGTGCCATCTTGAATCATGGCAGTCTGTCGACATGCAAACTAGACTTGGGCTCCTGATAAGGTATGTCTGTATGCGCCAAACACCTAATGTTTCACGATGTCAGAGCCAACCATACTTGCATGCATCCACACACAAACATACAACCCCAAATACAGACAAGGTCTCTGAGACCTGATCAGTCATTAGACTACCGAATAACTCCGCAGCAAAAATTCAGAATAGGGAAACAGCGTTCACACTCCATTGTCCAAGCCAGAGAAGAGGACCTCTAAAAGGTTTCTGTATGAAGGAAGGAGAGAGTGAGGTGACAGTTTAAAAGCCTTCCTTGACACTCAGCGAAATGGGCCTACCTTCTTCCACACAATTGCACCGGCAAGTCAAATTGCATTAGTGATGCACAATGTTTTCACGGGAAACGGGGAAAAAAATCACAATAGAGCTGAAATATGGTGCATTGTATTGAGTCAATGTTTGGAGGGGCGTTCCTCTTTTATAGGGAAATACTGCAGGACTTTGACATAATCTTTCACAACAAAATAAAATCGACACTACAGCTGCAGGCAAAAACCTCGACTGAAATTGCTTGCAGGGAGAAAAAAAAAGAAAAATTAATCAACCAATTAAATATAATCATGCAGAAAAGCACAGTCTGATCATTTTAGTGCCTTTTCTTCCTTTAGTGGTGTAATCAAAATGTTCTTTCAACAATCACTCAAATGTAATCTTCTCTGTAAAACATACACCAACTCTCGACTTCAAGAGTTACCTCTTTGTTCTTGAAATACATTTCTGACTGTCAAATAGTTTTTAAAAAGAGGATTTTTCAAAAATAGCACACTCAGTAACAACCAGGCAGAGGAAAAATAATTGCACGACTTTTTGGTCAAACATGAATATTCAAAATCCCTGAATTTGCTGTGAGAAAATAATTAGGAGTTTATTAGCATTTGTTTATTTGTCCATGCATAAAACCTCTTAATGAGAATGTATTAACAAGCTCTCGACTCTCAGCGTTGAGAATGCCTTCTGTCTTTGGAAAATGTTACAAAAAAAAAAAAGAGAGGAAATTTATTATCCTATGAACAGCTAAATTAACCACACACGTCTAATGTAGTATGACATGTCCTCAGCAGACCTCCACTAGCGAGATTTGCTCTCCATGCATTGAAACGTAAAGGGGAGGAAAATACCAACTCAGAGTAATTATAACACATACAGTGACTTGACATTTAGGGCACAGTGTAGAGAGGGGAGATAGTTGGCCTTATCAGAAGCTATAATGAAAGGTCAATGGCCTCCTCAGTGTTTACCTCCAATCATGTGGTCTGAAGAAGCTTCTTCAGTCTCTATTGAAAGAGCAGCGGTCTGGTTGGGAGATAACACAGCATTGTTGGCCACAGGTGAAATAAACACCAACGCTGCTTCATTCTTTCTGAATCTAGTTTTGTAGTCGCTACAAAGGAAAAGTTCATTATGAAACGTAGAAATAATAAGCTAAAATGTAAGGCAGCAAAAAAAAAAAAAAGGGGAAACGGCATAGTGACGATCAGCACTCAATGCAAACACAGCAAATAAATATATATTGTACCATTCTCACACCTATTTTTTTCACACATCTTATGCTGTTGCGGCATTCTGCTTATGTGAAAACTGAGTAAAGTCTATCTCCCACCCTCTCTCTGTATCTTTTTGGTTCGGTCTCAGTCAGTGGAAGGAAAAAGCTGCATTGATAAATAGGTCAGAGAGCTTTTCCACCCCCCAATGGTTTCAGGCCCAGCTTGGCAAATTGAACATAATTAAGGCCCAAGGCAAAGGTTGCACTTTCCTTGAAATAGCGGGAGGAGTGGTGCAGGAGGTAGCTTGCTACAGGAGCAGACACGCTGCCATGCATGTTCAGTACAGCATGCCTGGGCACAGAGGATCCACAGAGCCGCTGCCGTGAGAGGAGGAGGAGGAGGACGAAGAGGAGGAGGGGAGGGTTAGAGAGAGGATGGCAGCCATTACAGAGCCAGGAAAACTCTCTGTATGTCTCTCTCTATCACACACACTCCTCTCTGACTCTCTGTTTACCGACTGGCACGCAGTTATTTTCTCACACAACCTTAGCTATGTCTTCGGTCCTACACGTACATGCACTCGCATTAAAGGAATAGTTCCACACTTTGGGAGATACACTTTTGCATTCTTGTGGATAGTTAGACGAGAAGATCAATACCACTCCCACAGCTGTCTGCTAAATATGAAGCTGCAGCCAGGAGGCAGTTAGCGTAGCTTAGCATTACGAAACAGGGGGAAACAAACAGCTAGCTAAAATAAATAAATCAGGCAACCAGCTCCTCTAAAGCTCAAAAGTGTCAAATTGACAGCGAGGCTGAGAAGCTCTTCATACATCCAAGGCTGGACTATATCTTGGCCAGGCTCAGTGACTTCCTGGAGTCTCTGAAGGTTGCCTGGCAACCTCATGGTGATGACAAGACTCCAGGAAGTCACTGAGCCTGGCCAAGAAATAGTCCGGCACATAACCCCACAAGTAAAACCACAATGTGTCGTTTAATTCTGTTTTGAACATTTAAGATGTTCAGATTAAACATTCAAGATATAACGTGTTAATTAGTGAGCTTTCGAAGTCCTGGTAGGAATATTTTTTTTTTTAAACATTGGACAGAGCCAGTCTAGCTGTTTCCTCATTTCCAGTCTTTTGCCAAGCTAAGCTAACAAGCTCCTGGCTGTAGGTTCATACTTACTGTACAGAACAATATTGATTTTTTCATCTGTCAGCGAGAAAGAAAATAAGCATACGTCCCAAAATGTTGAACTCTTCCTTTTCATACAAAAGAAAATCTCCATCTCTAATCATTATTTTTGAAGGATGTGTTCTCCACTGCCTTATGCTACACCAGGTTTAAATGTCATTATAGCGTTTCTACTCTTCACTCTGGTATCCTCACTAGTCCGGAGGTGCTGTTAGTGAGCTGGGATGCCAAGAACCATTAGTGTCCCAGCAACCTCTGCTCCGAGGGCTTCACCTTGGCAGGGAGCAGAACCACATGGGGATCAGACAGGTTAAGGACGAGGATGTGCAGGCCTGGGTGGAGGTAAGGTAAAGAGAAGTGTCCAGCTCCACTGTCAGGATGTACCAGTGAAAGCTGATTCCACTGGGTTGGCAGTGTATTAAGGGTCAGCCTCCTTTCACACAGCACCATCTCTATTAATGAGAACTGATGGAGAGTGAGGACTCCCTGCAGGAGCTCTACATGGCATTATCTTTAGCTACCACTGCCATTAGCTTTCTCATTAGCTTTGCCATTAGCTTCCACATTAGCAGAGGGTCCTTGATAACTGCTTAGATGCTTTCTTTTACGACACAATATGATGGCATGAAAGGAGTTACACACAAAAACTCTACGTTCCTTCTTTACACTAAATGAATTGTTGGATGGAATAAATTTTGGTAGTATGGAAAGAAATGTTTGTGAAGAACAGCAGTTAGGGATACACATAGTGAAGGACATAATTGTAGTAAAAGATTATAATTCAGGGGTAAAAATTGCTGTAGTGTGCATTAGCAGAATGTTACCATTGAATATGAAGATTATTTAAAAGGGTACAGCTTTCTTTTCCATAAATGTTGTTATTGTCGGCATTCTTTAATAGCAGTGTAGGGAGCAGTGACTGGAATAAAACTATACTCTGTGCCTTTTGTTGTTTGCAATCATTGTCAGAAAATAAACATATACAAATAAAAATACCTTGTACTTTAAGCAGGGTATTTTGACTTCATTTCAAATATTCACATATAGCCTTTTCCTAAAAAGAGCATTGTGAATTATGTCAGTAACTAAAAAGGGCAAACTAACAACATCCCACATGCTCAATGCAAAATGTCAAGGTGAGGACAATTTGCTCATTATCATGATGCTGGCTTTTCATTCTTGAATAAATTCTAAATTTGAAATTATCCAAGATTGGCTCTCTCACAAAAGATAATATAATCTATTGTAACATTTAATATTTCTCATATATCATCAATTTTATAAAGCAGGACAACTGAAATTTTAATTTTCTTTTACATTAATACTTTTACAAAAATCCAAATATCTGCAGAAATTTTAGATTTAGTGACATTCAGTCCACATTGCTTCTTGGAATTTACCTGCTTATTTCTGAAATGGATGTGCAGCAGCATCACACCAGGCACTCTGCCCATTACAGACACCCAGTGTGACTGGACGCCATATGGCGAAAGATTTACCATGGTGACATGGCCAGGAGGCTCTAACTCAAACCTTCATCAGAATGTCAAGGAATGTCAGGTAGAGAGGAGGGAGAAGACGACGAGAGGAGGAGAGGGAAGGAGGAGATACAGTAGCATTGTTCCCTGAGCGCAGCAGGCTCAGCTGGCCTAAACAGTCCCAGTCCCCTCAGCCTCGTAAGACTAATGGCGGAAAATCACAACCTGGGGGGTTTGATCCTCTAAAGGGCCTCTGAGACCTGATTAATATGCAGCTTTTTTGTGTGAAACACAGACATACATACATGCTCTGAAATGTGTGTCGCACGCGCTCGGATTTACACGCAAGCACATGAACAAAAGCATTCAGAGGACACACCGGTAAGCGTGTAGATATGATATCAGACAGCACGCTGAATGCCGTGCAGGGAGGCACAAAGACATGCATGCATATGCTGCAGTCACACACGCACCATGAATCCCTTGCAAAGGAAGTAAAAGCTATAAAAATATTCAGCTGATTGCTCCCTGACTACACTGGTAAATGAAGAAAAGCAGACAGGTACTATCTCCCTGCCCCTGCGTGGTACATCTGAATGTGCTGTGCAGGCATTTTCGCCATCTCTGTTCTCTATGTATGGCTTCCCCTCCCCCCACCCTCTCCATCACACTGTATCCTCCTCACCCACACAGCAGGCACCCCTCCCCCACCCTGCTCTCACCACCCCCTGGGAGGATGGAGCAGCCAGAGAGAAATTAATTGAAATCTAAACCCCGATGCAGGATTAACTAAGTAGGTGAATTCCAGTTGTCACATAATCAGGGCTAGTGTACTATTTGACTTTCATCAAATGGGGCTGACTGAAACAGCGACCAGGGATAATGACAGGAAAAAAGGAGCCAGCTGCTGTGCCCCCCCCCTCTTTTTCTCTCCATCCCATCCCTTCCCCCTCTCCAAGGCATCTCTCTATCCATCCCTGCCTCCTAACCTCAGACAAAAATTTGGGATCTACGGCGGACGAGCCGATGCTATGTACAGGAGATCTCAGCGGGGGTGAAGTCAAAATGTTTCTGTCATATTTTGTGACCTCCTTTCCTCCATGTACACACTTCTGATATGGAGACAGATAACCAGTGGTAACCAACACCTGCTGGAAATGTATCTCTCTTTATCATTGCCATGCTACCACTGATGGGAATACTTTATCACACGCAAGCACATATATACATTCATGGCCACTAGCAAAGATCTGAGTAAGAATCCTGAATGATCAATTATCATAGAGGACATAACTTTTTTTACTAAGCAGTTTTCCATTATACATATTAAGCAAAGTAACTGTGGAATTAACAAGCGATCAGTGCTGCTGAATCCTTTCCCAACTACTGTAAATGCACCGTGGTATTTGGTTTTTCTTTGAGACAACGGAGGATGAAATGTTGAAGTAAAGTGGGTCAAACAGCACGCCGCTCTGATGAAGCATGACTTGCCGCAAAAAAAATGAGAGCATGTCAGAAGATTTTTCTTCCACTTTGAGAGGATGATGTAGATAGGGCTACGCGATGCCCAAGACTTGCTGCACCGTCAAGCAAAGACACTTGATCTATTTGGAACACGGAAGATGTCTTCAATTAAATCTTACATTGTATATTAGTAATTTGTTAAAAGATATTGATGCTAAAACAATAAACACTGTTTACTCCAAAAGAGACATGAAGGAAAAAGGTATATTTAGCATTTACAAACAGTATATAAACATTGGTAAATGGTTTATAACACTATTGTGAGCAGCTATAAGTGTTTATTTGCACCCATAAGTGTAAGCTGGTGTATAAACAACAAGATAATTAATAGTAAAACACAGTTGCAATAAAATATATAAAAGATGTCTTCTGAGGAGAAGAATTGTTAACAAATACTGGACATTAATAAACACTTGAAATACCCTTATATCTGCTCAGAACTACAATATAGTATGTTATAAACAATTTATTAAATCTGTGTTTATAAATGCTAAATTGAGAGACTTACTCTGACTAAGTGTTACCAGAGAAAACATAAAGAAGGTTGTTGCTCCCGCAGAATAAAAATGCACCAGATAATTCAAAATGCCACTATTAAAATGAACACTGCATCTCCTGGTCTCCTTTTATTTCTGAATATCCATATAACTCAAATAGAGAGAACATTTTTCAATGTAATTATCAGTGTTTAAATTGCTACATTTAGTTGGGATACAATGCTGCTGCTACCAGCAATAAAACCATTACATTTCTTTAGGATTTGTGTGTGTGTGTGTGTGTGTGTGTGTGTGTGTGTGTGTGTGTGTGTGTGTGTTAAATAGTCTGGGTGTGGGCAGTAGCGTCAGTACAGCAGAGCAAGCTGCCAGCAAGCCAGTTGATAATATAGCTTGGGTGTATGCCCGGTGAGGTTGACCTCAGCCTGTTGGCTTGCAATGTCATTTACCACCTGCCACACACACACCCCTACACACACACACACACACACACACACACACACACACACACACACACACACCTACCTACACACAATGTCCTATCACTGTCTTCAGCTCCACCTCTACACCTCTCTGTCTCTCTATAAACACACACACACACACACACACACACACACACACATATATGGGCATATCCCTTTGTAGTGGAAGTGGTGCCTGTGCAAGCTACAGGGCACCTGTGTGATGGACAAATACTTGTTCAACAATGTGTGTGTGTGTGTGTGTGTGTGTGTGTGTGTGTGTGTGTGTGTGTGTGTGTGTGTGTGTGTGTGTGAGATGATACAAATTTATAATCAAGCAAAGAGTGGATGAAATTGTTAGGGTTCCAAAAAACAGAGGGCACAGATACTAAATAAACATTAAAAAACACACAAAAACAGTCACACACACACAGACACACACAGACACACACACACACCTACACATCACAGGGGCACGCGCAAAGAAAAAAAAAAAGGCATGCGGAGCAGCATACCTGGACAGATGGCAGGCAGTCATGCCATTGGACCTGCCATCAGAGTGCTGCCCGCGAGAAAGAGAACAGAAACAGTTTCATCTGCTCTACTCACTCACTCACTCTCTCTCTCTCTCACACACACACACACACACACACACACACACACACACACACACACACACACACACACACACACACACACACACACACACACTTAAGATCTGATTCTACAATAAAATACCCTAACACATCTCTGTGTTATGTTATTGCATAAATAGAATGGAAACCACTAAAGAGTACACATTTGTATGTGAACACTGGCTGCACAGCTACTGTAAAACAAACCAGTTCAGTGTGATAGCACTGATGTATTAAAAAAAGAGAAAACCCTACACTAAGCAGCATTGTTTACACACAGGAAGAGCTGTAGCGTTGTTTTATTTAGTGTCACTGATAAATCATGGTACAAATCCAGGGAACAGACAGTTTGGTTTATTAGCATCAGCTTGAACTCTGACACCTGGATTCATTTCACCCAATCTAATTACGATTGATTTTTGTTCAGTCAAATGTTTTACTGTGGGACAGACAAGAGGCTGTGGTTGTTGCACGTGTGTGTCTCTGCATGGTAAAAAAACTGCCTGTGACTCGGATGCTCTCCATTACAGGGAGGAGCGATGGATGGAGTGGCTAACAGACTACCAAAACCCACTACTCCAGCCTAAATCACATTTCAAAGCATAGAGGAGTCTATTACAGGAAATTAGAAAGGCCTTGGATCGCAACAAGCCTATCCTTCAATTTTATTGAGTCTTCTCAGTAGCCCTTGGTGTATTGTGTATACTTGTCAATAGCAATTCGTCTATATGTCTACATTGTCGTGTTGACAAACAGCACTGTGGGTATATCTGTGCAGCTCACAAATGTACATGTGTGGTTAGACTTGTCTCCTTGATCCTACCCTTGGGAACAACAAGAGAAAAATGTATGAAATAGTTTTAGGTTCATGGTGCCGTTTAGAGGAGAATTTGATGCCAGATTTTCTAAATTGATGTGAAGCATTTCCTCCCCATGTGTGGGGTTCTTATTTATTATACTGTTTAAAGATATAAAATGATGACACTAACAAAGATAGGAAACCTGAAATTGTCAGTCACAGTTAGAGAGCAGGAAAAAGTAGAGGGAAGACTGCACGAGGTAATGCTGATGTGTGGCAATGTTGAGGAGATTTGGGCCTCTGCTGTTAGTATTATCTGTCCTGAGTGAAGTCAAGGGAATTGGATGTATACTTTCTGTCAATTATTGCTACTTTCATTTGCCACATGTCCTATAAAAGCACAAATAGTGGTGGCAGAGCTTTCTTTCCATCCTTACTTCTTATGGTCAATAGTCTGAAATTTAAATGCAAACAGAAACTTTTTCCCCACAGGCTCTGGTTTTATTCTGAGGATATACAGGCAAAGACATCCAGCTATACGGATTCCTAACCCTCTTCCCTGTGTTTCCACTCTAATCTTTAAGCTTCAAACATACCTAGACCCCCTCCAAATATCCATCTATCCCCCAACCCACACTCCCGCTGTCAGTCTGTGCCTGCAGAGAGCTACTGCTCACAATCCATGTGCATCGTGTCAGATAATTTTGTGGTGGCAAATCAATAATGCAACCGTAAATTTCATTTAAATAAACATTAGTGGCCTACTTAATTAATGAAACCTCATCTGCAATTTGTCAGTGTCAGGAGTGCTAACCCCTTTGATGTTGGTATGAATATTCCTTTTCAGAAAATGAGGCACATGCACGATTACCGCTTATTGTGGCGTTAGCCTCTTCCTACCTTCGGCGCTGTCGCCTGAATTTGTGCAGAGCTTATCAAGAGTACACAGCATCACCAGATTAAAATCATTTACTTTGCAGGGAGGACAATGAGAGGCTGTAAAATGAATGTGAGGAAACATCATGAAAAATAGCGGGGGGAATATCTAATGAATCTAATCTACATACAAGCAACCTGATCAAATGCTTGAGCAATTTCAAAAGCCATATATCAAACGGTACATGACATTAACATCGAATCAATATCTGAGAGGTCCACACCCATAAGCAATAACGCTGAGCGTTAATAACCAGCAGGGATATGAGAGATAAATAATAGGGAGAAATATAAAACAACACGCTATCATAAACGTGAGATGAGTATCTGACCTGTCCTTGCCAGTGTACAGAGAACAGCTGCTCGTGACCCAATTTCACATGGATACATAATTCAGTGGCGAGCTATACGACTTCCAAACCACTATAAAAATATTCATCAAAACAAGTTAGCAAATCTACTTCAGCAGACTCGCTTACGATCCCTCGTTTCGACATTACAACTTGCTTCATTAGTTGGGAGAACAACTCATAAAGGCTTCGCTGACCTCAATAAGTCAAGTTGATCAACGCTTTGCCCAAGTTGATAAGTTTAAAAGATTCAAGATGGTATTAAAAGACTAGACTCATTAACCATGAAGCTAAAAGCAGATTGACAGCAGTTCAACTGATACAGAAAGTAATATAACGGAACCTTGAGAGTCAGATTGTGTGGAAGTGATATTGCAATATGATAAACTACAACATATAAATGAATCGTATATAACAATAAATTAGACATAATAAAATGTATCTAAATAAAAGAGAAGATAGTTGAAATATTTCCCACCAAACATCACTTGCATCTCCTTTTTCCCTTTCCACTTTTGAATGAACCCAAACTCAGAATATCACCAGTTATTGTAGCTTTAATTCTGTTGAGCTGTTACTGATAAAATCGAATGAACTGCAATTAAATGTTGACCCAGAACAACAAACAATGAAACATTATTGGGAGGACAATGTGACTAAAACACAAACACATATTAACCTGCGTATAAATACTTAAAGCACTTGATTCAATGTTTTGGGGCACAAGATCCAACAAGGTCTGCTCACCAACTGTATCCATTAGAATAAATCTATTTACAGCTCGCACATGATATTTTTGAGGCAATGGAAAGAACGTGTTCTCTTACACAGCAGAGAAAGCTTCAACCGGTTCATTGAGATATATCTACAGAAAGAAATACTGTGCTAAATAAACAAAGAAACTGGGATCACATTTGTTGAAACACTTGCACCAACAGGCTACATCTGTTCCACAGAAGCAAGCTAACTCAGTTCATTCATTTTTCAGCAAAAACCAGGTTACAGTACAGAGCCAAAAACTGATTAAAGCTCAAGGTATGAAGGAGACAGAATAAGGAAAGTGGAAATCACCCCCATCCCTTATTTGGGACACCTGAAATAGGCCAGAGGCTGATTTCCTCCTATCAGAGGAGCCCTGGGAAGCCTGAGAGACTGGAGGGAAAAGAGGAGAGGAAGGAGGTGGAGGGATGATGGCGGCGGTGGGGGGATTCAGCGGGGCCTTAAGTGTGCTATCATAGGCGTCTCTTGTGCCTGCCTGCTTTATTTGCAGTAGTCAGGTTAATGAGTCCACCAGCCCACTTGATGTTGAGAGGCCTGCCACAAAGAGTTGCCTCATTAGAGCTAGCCTGGCACGCTGCTCTGAGACAAAGGGACATTCACGCTACTGAATGCCTTTACGCTCCTCAATGCTGCCAGCTTGCGAGGGCCAACGCCATGGCATAGCCCCCTGCACACGTCCTGGCGCCTGGCCAGCCACACCGCGACCCTCAGCCTGGCTGGCTGGACTAGCAGTGTGCAGTGTTGGGGGTGAAGGAAGACTTCACCAGCCGCAGCCTGCTGTGTGTTAGTATGTGTGTGTTTTTAAAGAGAGCAGGGCATGTGCAAAAGCCACTGCAGGAAGCCGGCTGACATGCTACATTATCGATGAGTGCGATTGGTTCTCCGGCTCTCAGTAAGTGTGTGACTGAGCTGCTTTTCTCCTCGCTTTATCCTTGGATTCCCTTTCTGTGGCTTCATTCTTCAACATTCTGCACTTTCTGAGCAAACAACCTTGTTCAAACAACTCACAGCTAACAAGGCTGACTGCGAGGATATGATTAGTTTGACACCATGAACGAAGGGCAGAAGACACAACACAAGGATGATTCCCGATACACGCTGTTTTATCAGCCAAGGTGCAGGTCTGACCTATTTAAGAGCCATTGCAAGGTATTCAAATGTCACTGCTTTGTGTAATTTCATGCTCCACAACTAGAGGCTGCAATGTCTGTTTCTACAGGGAAACAAGATTGTCACCATAAATAAAGTCTTTAAACAATTTGTATATTTTAGGGGGAAATCTTTAATACACCAATAAAACCACATGAAATGCAACAAAGACATTAAGTCTTGTTCATAATAAATAACAATAACTATAAAATCAATACTGTGACACAAAATATCTTAAAATGTACATTTCAAATCCCTCTAAATAAATCTGTTATATCAAAAAAAAAATCTTTTGTATATTTAACATAAATGATCACATCTTAATGTCTCCTTCCCAATTCCTGTGTTTCTGTTTCAAGGCTCAGTCACTGATCATAAATTCATCACAGAGCACAAGATAGTACACACAAAAATACTATGCAAGGACTTAGACATACAACCATTCGGCAAGCATGAACAAACACCCATATTTCATGATTGATGCACTGGCAAAGATCCAGTTCACCACTTCCATGCAAAAAAAAAAATCTATTTCTCTCAAGGCTTGGGGTCAGGAGTTAAATATTTTCTGCATAGGCAATCCGCTCTTTCCGCCACACTATTTATAGCGCAGGCAGAAACAGCTGAGCTGACTGCAGTGATGTCACTTGCGCTGATGGAATGCTTTGTTCCACAGCGTGTGCGCATGCCACCTGGGTCTGTGCGAGCTGCGAGGGGAAGCTCGATGCGGGAGCCAAGATGGCTGACAGTTGCCCCATTTTTCAAGTGCAAAAAAAAACAACAACACATCACTATCTCCTTGCACCAGGCTGTCCACGGCCACAATCGCAGTACATAACCTCATAGAAGCATTCGCTCCTCTGTCATGCCTCTGGTGTGTAAATGTCATGAAAGGTATCAGTATTTGCGGCTGCCATTTAGAGCTGAGCGCTCATGCCAAAGTAGAGTAACATCAGGGTAACCGCACACTGCAGCTGAATGGGAGAAACACGCAGAGTCTCAGAGCATTATAACTGTTTGTCACTCCGTACATAACGTGCATACGGCTGAGGAGTTGAAGAAGTACTATACCCATATATATTTTTAGTAAGCCTTTGGGCTTCTTTCAGTGTCCCTAAAAGAGCATGGTTGCCTGGCAACCATTATTGTTGCCATGGAGATTCATGTGTTGGCAGCTGCTGCAATCAGCATTAACTCAAGGCACATATTCTCATTCCGATAGTCAGGCGATGGGAAGGCAACTAGGACACACAGTCAGAGAGGGATAGTAATCAGTGTGAAACATATGCTCATCCATTACTCGCTGCATTAATACAATTATATCAAAAGAAATTTATGGCTGTGCTTTGGTGCAATGATCACATTGCAGGCAGAGGCATAAAATTCCACCTCATAACAGATCCCCACTTTCATTTAATAAATGGCAGCAGGCTGTAACACAACGGAAAACAATGCCATTTAGCCTTCTGACAAAAACCTATCTGTTATAGAATGTCTCTATTTAGAGTCACATTAAGAGAATATACATGTGTTTCCATTTTTCTTTGAAAGCATCAAGGTGAAAAGAAAATTATGTGAAAAGCTGTACATACCCTGCTTTTGTAAATGTAAATAATAATAATAATAATAATAATAAGACAACAGTGTCCCTGCTGTGGAATGTATAAGCAGCTTTTACAAATGGCACATTTTACAACACTGTGTACATATTAAATCATTTCATGAGGGAGCTTATTGCACAGTGAACCATACACCATCTGAGAGACAGTAAGGGTTATGCTTAGTGATAAATTTCACACTAAACTCAATATTTTCAGTAGCTCTCTGCCAGCTGCTGCTGTTTCATTTCAACCTGTTGGGGGATAAGTGATATTTACCTCTTTCCTTTCTTCATATGGGTATGCGTCCATGCCCACTGGAACAATTGCCGCCCTGTTGAGAGTAGACACGCACAGAGATCATAATAGCAGTTATTTCCTCTCTGGGTTTTTTTTTTTTCCAGGGCCCAGCTCTCTCTGTCACTTCAGTGTTGACATCACAGAGCTATGTGGGGATAAAGAGGCAGAGAAAAACAATAACAGACCCATTGACCCCCATTTCACAAACCTTGGGGGTATGGGAGAAATCCACTTACAAGCCTGGAACAGACCTGCTGATTGGGCCTCAACAGGCTTTCTATTAGGGAACAGTGGAAGTGCAGCGGAAGGTCCTGACTGCTGCCATTTCTGAGCGAGGATGCTTCTCCGACTGATAGTGCAGATTTACATCTAACCTCTTGTGTGGCTCGGGTGAGACACCAATGCTGAACTGTATCTGGAATCTGAGAGACAATTGGATAAGCGGGCAATGCAGTTATTGAACTATATATTAATCCACACTGTGCCTTGTAAAATCAGTGATCTGATCATATCACTCCCATTGAATCTATTTTAAAAAATAACCGTGGCTGAGCGATGTGAGGCGGCCACCGTGGGATACAAGCTATTAGAGCAAAATGATTTTCAGAAGCATGCTTTTAAGAGCACCTGTGTCCAGATAAAATTAATTCATTTGTTTAATTCAATTACTGGTTTATGTTTACACAAGGAGCATGCGACTACTACTACTACTACTACTACGACTACGATTACTACTACTACTACTTTTAAAGAGACGTAGAGCTGTTGATACACATCTTTCTGCAACAAATCAAGATTGAGCCGCTCCTCTTTGGTTTCTATTAAAGCCAGGGGGGTTTCCTTCCAGCACACCAACCCTTAGACCATCTACTTCACTAAAAAGAAAACCTTAGGTTAATGATTCTGTAAATTTCCCCTCTCTCGCAGCTTTAATTGCCCTACACAAGAGAAACATGGCTTTAGGAGTCAGACGTGATAATCTCCTGGCATAAGCATTAGAATGGAGGCTCACCTTGCTTTCCCTGGATGCTGCTGGTTGACATTTAACATCACAGAGAGAGGGGAGGTGGAGAGCCAGGTGCCCTACATGCACATTTGACCCCCTGCTAATGTCAGAGGGGGAAGGTCCCACACACTCATCCCCGCTTCACTCACACAAAACACTACAAGGGCACATAGGACAGTGAGTAGTAAGTATCCATCTCAGTAATTACAGACAGGATTCAGTTCCCTGTTATATATGTTTATGTAGTTGGAGATGCCATTAATCCACGATATCATTATTCTAGATAACATGTTTTTTAGTGGACAGGAATTCAGGTCATGGTTTCTTCTGTATAATATGTGGTTGAAACTGTATGATAGTAGGAAAAATAAGGCTTCAGGTGATCATAAATAGCATTCTCCAAGGAAACTTTTTTTTGTCTTTTAAATCTACCTAAACAAAGTCAAATTACAAACCGCCTACACAAAATTTCCTCTCAAGAAGCTATTTCTTTTTATACACCTCCTGTCAGATATATTCTTTGCTGGAATTACAGGTATTGTCAAATTAATTATGTAAATTGAACAGCAATTAACGCAAAGCTATCATAGAATGATTTTTATACAATGTCGGTCAGGGAAGATGCACACTTTGGAGGACACTGCAAACACAGCCAGCAGGCCTGTAACCCAGTGCAGATGACCTGGTTCTGGTTGCACGCAACCATGAAATAACAACTGCTGTTTGGTGTTTGATGTTAGCTTGGGGAGCGTACTGTCCCTGCTCAGGGTAAGCAGGCACACATTACCGTCAGGATTTGTTTGAAAAAAAAAAGAAATTTGCAATGAGGTCATGTCCTGAAACAAAACGAGATCTACTGGGTTATTCTCTAATTCTGGAGTGTATTCATTGCAGGTCAAGACTGGTGACACATATAACATTGTAACACACAGAATCATTTTTTATATTACACGAGAAGTCTTTTATATTCGTATTAAACGCCTAAAAACTGATTAAATGTAAGAGGCTTCATCATGTAGAGATGTCAGAAAATATGTTTGCGTATTTGTGGTGGAATGAGGCAAAAAAACCTCACAAACTACTTTCATATACGATGAATAACCTATTGATGAGTGTTATTGATATTTTAGTATCCACACGGTTCCCATGACAACCAGACATATGCTTTGTTGTAAAGGAAAATTGTGTTTACTCTTTGAAGTGAAACACAAACAATGCTGAGTTTTTTTATATTATTTTTTACTAACTGATGTATGATTGAAATTGATTTCTGTGTCCAAAAAAGAAATTTTCAGCCAGTTACAAAAACAGCAAGAGAAAGAATGAATGCATTGTATCTTTAAATGAATTTAATTGTTTTGAAGAATAGATATCAATACAAATGTTCAGTAGGCAATTGTTAATACACGCAAAAAGTCATGATGTAAATTATATTTGGACATAACTGCAAGAAATTGTCATTATTTAAGCAACATGTTCATCAAATATTCCACTCATTAAATATATTAAATATTCTACTCAAACTGTGGAAACACACAGTATGCCCCCTCTTCCTTATGTGGTACTGCAGGTATGTTTACCTGTGTTGCTTATGTAACATTAGAATAAGCATATTTTGATTTCAGCCAGGAAAACCAAAACAAATGACTTTTTTCCAACTTCTCAACATGAATTTTGAGGATGACAGTGACAGCTTTACGCCAGCCAAACCAACCAAGAGTGTGAGGAAATTCAAAAACAACTAAAAGATACATGAGAATTTGTTAAAACAATATTATTTCTATTCTAAGTAGCTGCCTCACAGCTATCAGCAACACATTCATACACACATGAAAGTAAAAAATACTCATCAAAAATCAAACTCTGTGTGACTGAACAAAAATTGTGGGAAAAAATCTAAAACACACTAATTACAGGAGGACTAACTGTGACTGTGTTACAATGAAACTATTTCACCAATTACTAGTATGAAATACTCAATAAAATGAGTGACGAATAAATAGATCAACATATCAGACCAGCTTTTGTGTACATTTTATGGAGAATATTACAGTACAAAGAGCAACATGATTTAGGCTGTGTGAGGCTGGGGGAGGCCTGATGCATGATGCAAAAAAAATAAGGGGGGCTGATGGAAAGGCTGCGGTTATTAAAGCATCTCGTTGCTAAAAACTGATGCAAGTACAACGTTTACTGCTGCAGAGCACAGAGCCTGCAGCAGCATGGACACATTTTCCTACAGACAGATGCATTTTCGTTTCGATTTGGTTTCCACTTCGTTACACTGCTCCTCGAAAAGACTTAACACCGATGCTTATTGGGGAGCTTTAATGCCCACACGGACGTTTCAAATGACATGAATGGAGGTTGTTTTCCCCGGTCATAAATGTTATTTGATCTTCAGTAAAAATTAAGTTCTTTATTTCCCTCATTTTTTATTTTTTTTAAGGTAAATTCTCAAACAAGTAAGGTACGTTTCATGTGACCAAGCTGCTGATGGAGGAGGCCTGCTGGATGATTTTCTTGCCCACAAATAACTCGTAAAATGCACGTAGAAACGAAGAGCCTTTCGATGTCGCCTAGTTTTTGCACTAGTTCTCATGGACTCCCGTGTGAGGAGAGCTGTGCATATGTGGAGGGCGTTTCGATCCCGCAGCCTCCGTGTGTTTTGATGTAAACTAATGCTATTCACTATGATAATGCGCTGCCACTGACTACATTATTTTATGCAATTTCGTCAGATCGGCAGGCGGTTGTACCCCCCTTTTTTTGTCCTTTGAGTCCTCTGAGTCCTCAGGTGTGGAGAAAAACATGTCACTGTGCGACAGAAATCCCATTCCAGAGATGTTGAACGCGTATCCGACAGAAGAGTGAAACAGATGGACGGGCTACAGTTTAATAATAAGTTCAAATCCAGTCTTACTTGGCCGTGTGTTTCCATCCGCCGGCTGTCTGCTGCACAGAGCCCCAACTTCCACTATTAGGCTGCAACTTTTACAAACTTCCACCTCTGTCCAAATGATGGAATTTGCATCTGCAGCCACTAGTTATTTCTTTTTTTCTCCCTCACTTCTTTTCCCCCTCACCCCCTTTCTTTTTTTTTTCTTTTTTTTTAAACAGGGGGCCCGTGGCTGGCTCTTGATTTATAAATGTTTATGTGTTTTGAAGTGCGGGACAAAAGGGGGTGGCCTGTGACCCCTAGGAGCCCCGACCTTGTGCAGGTTCATTGTGAGGCGCTGGGAAAGGGGCTTTTGGACGGAGACCCCGGGCCACTGACCCACACACATCCCAGAGCCCTGCCATTCATGTGCGCACCGCTGCATGTCGCCCCGCAGCTCCCATTGTTTCAGCGGGAACAATAGCTTTACCCCCCCTCTGCCTGAGAGAAAGCAGCTTTCAAACTTCCCTCTATATGAAGCCTGATGCAAGTCCCGACAGACTCTCCCTCTAACCCTTCAAATAAAGAATAAAAATGTTGACAAAACGTTAACGCTGTTAGTGGTGTGTTCACCCGTGTTGCATCACACGCCAGCGTTGCATCATTGCACTGACTGGGTTCTTGCAGCCGTCAAAGGCCAACACTGTAACAGAGTGAAACAATACAACAGTAACGGAGTGAAACTGTGAAAGAGAGAATGGATGGGATGACAGAAGAGGAGAAACTCGAAGAATCAGACAGTGGATAACACCTACGGGCTATTTCTAAGGCTGGAATCAGATGTATATTAATAGGTTGGAGGTAAGTAGGCATTAGCAGGCCTGTGTGTTCCGCCTTGGCTACAGGGTTAGTGAGGTTACTCAAATGACATCATGCATGGGGCCCGGGTTTCGATTGGGTCTTTGCCTGGGAGTCAATCACTGCAGGAAGTGAAGGGGATACAAACGAGCAGTGCAGGACTGCCACTTGCTTCAATCAATTACTGCCTCAGTGTTGAATCTAAACTACAGAGCCTCTGTCCTTCTGAATGTTAAAATTTGTGGAACATAAAGAGCCAAAATGTTCGAAAAGAAAGGCAAAAAATTAGAAGTTATTCCTCTACTGGCCCTTAACAGTAAAACAGGGAGAAATCCTTTGCATTATAGGCCTGTAACACATTGCAGACAGAACAGAAGCACATTTTTTCTCCTAATTCTTGGTGTAAAACAGCCCTCAGTTTGTCTGCGAAGGCTCAACTACAATTGAACAAACACAGCCTATAGAAATTGACTTGCAATCCAGCGGCCTGATACGTGAAACTGCAACGCACTAATGGACCTCTCAAGACAAACGGCATTAAACATGATTAATTGTGGCCGGCAAGGCGACGATCCGACTGCACACACTCCTAATGTACAGCTACACTAGATTATAGAATAGTTATTGCTGCACATATAAAAAAAAAAAACTACAAAAGGCCCACAGCACAGAACTAGACTGCACACGGCGAGAAAAGACAGCCGCAACATGCAGGAAAATAACACAAATAATCAGCAATAATAACATAAAACACTGGACGTATAGGATTTATCGAGAGCGCGCATAGGATATATTTGCGTGTCAGTGGGGAGCGAGCGCGCATTTGTATGTATAAAAGTGTGCGCGCGTGTGCATGACAGAGAGAGAGAGAGAGAGAGAGAGAGAGAGAGAGAGAGATTTTATTGTAATGCACAGAACGACCTGCCCTCTTTTGAAAAAAAGCGAGAAAGCGCAGCCATGCTTTGCAGAGGCTACAGCATCGCTCTCATTGGTAGTATCAGCCTCTCGCCGAACGGAGTCTTTGCTTGTCCGCCGCTACACTGAAAAGGAACCGGGAATACAAGCGACTGCCTCCGTGATGTAAAAGATCTGCAGTGAAGTAATAATGCTAGAAATGAAGTTGAGAAAAAAAAAAAAAACCTGCAAGAAGCGCGGATAAATATTAGCAGAGCACAGAGTGCTGGGATCCACCATATGGCGTGGACCATATCATGGTGAGTATCTTACGCTTGCGTTTGCTTTATGCTCGAGCCTTTGATCAATTATTGATGAGCTGAATGTGTGTGTTTTTTTTCCTGTGTGCTTCAATCGTTAGTGGAATATGCATTTCAAAAGTTTCGGGGGGAGAATAATGATCATTTTGTGTCTGCAGAGAGATGTTGGTCCTGTACGCTTTCCCCATGCACGTTGCACTTGCCATTGTTAATGCGGGCTTTAGGGAATTAACCACTTTAGGAAGAGAGCGAACACACACAACAACAAAAAAAAAGAAAAGAAAAAGGCGATAGAAAAATATCAGCAAACCCCGCGCACCACTGTGGACAGCGCAGTTTTATGTCGACGGTTGCATAATCAATAAGAAGGATAAAGAGGACGGTGGATTCCGGAGCCACATCGTTTGTTCGTTGCGCGGTGCTTAAGGACAATAGGGGTCGTGTTCCTGTCGGTGGCCAGATAGATAGAGGGACCCGAAATATGGTGATGTGCCTGAGGAGCCGCGGTGAAGCTCCAAAACGACGGCAGATACGAGAATCACCCGGTTTTTCAGTGGATGGGGGACGTTTCCGTCTAAAATGGCGTTTCCCTTTGTTTCTGCATCCCTCTCCTCTCTATTCTAGCGAGTGGGGTAATGCATTGCAATTACCATTTCTACGAGCCTGCGCCTCTTCATTTTCAATACACTGCTTTTTCTTTCACGCAGTGGATTTAGGCTCTTTAATGGTGAAACATGGGGGGGGGGGGCTGTCAGATGTAGACCTGGTCCCCCCACTGTGCTGAGCTCAGGGGCTCTGTCAGCCTCACATTGGAAAGCAGGTATGCGTCTCCTAATTCTGATTAGACAGCACCAGACTTCATTTGGATTTCAGCAGTTTTAGCCAACATTAGCAGATATGCAAATCATCTGTAGTCTGCATCGCTGCAGATTATGCTGGATTATAACTGCACTGGTCCTGTATCTGTGTCAGCACCCAGACAATAATGTCATTAGTGTGAGAGTCATTTATACCTAAATATGCACTTTTTCCATCACACTCATGACAGACACAATGCAGCTTATACTTGACAGCTCATCACATCGAGCAAAAACACTGAATTAGTTAAACCAACCTGCTCTAACATCAAACAGCAGGCTAAAAATGACACGAGCATCCTTCCCTCATCCCGTTTGTGTGTGTGTGTGTGTGTGTGTGTGTGTGTGTGAGAGAGAGAAACTGTGCGGGAAAGAGTGCATGTGCGCATGCCCGTACATTAGTGTGATTGTGTGTGTGTGTGTGTGTGTGTGTACACGTGTGTTCTCATTTTTTTTTTTTTTGTGAATAGTGCAATGTTGCATAACCGTTCACAGCCAATGCCAGATTTAGGGCTTCACAATTTGCGGGGCCATTGTTGGCATTTCCTCTGCCGGCCCCTACGTACACGCGCCCACACACACACACACACACACACACACACACACACACACACACACACAAACACAAACACAAACACACACACCCCTCATCAACCAACTGCAGAACTATTAACACATTTCGCCGATAAACGTTAATACTCCGAATGGGAAGTCGTCAATTTCCCTCCTAGTTTCAAGGACACAGGGTAGTCATGAGGAGGACGCTGGGTAATATAGAGGAACATCTGTTTGCCCGGTGACGTCAACACCCCCCCCCCCGCTTCTCCTCCTCCTCTAACCCCCACCCCCCTTCATCCCAATCCTCTTGTGCTGAAGGCAGATGCCTCATTTGTTTGGCTGGAGCACCATTAATCCCAAAGTCAGAGGAAAAGACCGGACGGAGAGAGATCAGTCCCATTTAGGCGGTGTCGGTGCTGGGCTCGCGCTGCAACGCTCGGGTCAGTTTTGCTGTTTGGGAGAAAACTCGTGCAGGGACACGCGCGCACACACACACACACACACACAGCACCGCTGCGTTCAGGACACCCGCAGTTACCAAGCCTCTTCAGCTGCCCCGTTTGCTATTTGCGGCAGTTTTAACGTGTGACCCGCATATAGAGGCTGCAGGCATGTGTGTGTGTGTGTGTGTGTGTGTGTGTGTGTGTGTGTGTGTGTGTGTGTGTGTGTGTGTGTGTATGCTGGGAGAAAAAAAATGCGTGCGTTATGTGACTAGGGAAAATCAATATTTTGGACGTGGACGGTGACTTTTTTTTTTCCTGCTTTGTGGACGCCAACAGATTTTCTTTTTTAAAACAGGTCAATGTGGAATATGAGATTTTGTCATCTGCAATTCTATATAAAGGTTCATGACGCATTTTGTGTTTTCTTTTTTTTTTTTGTAGGTGCATTCTGGGATAATGGAAGACTTTTAAGCTTTCTGCAGTTTTGGACAAAGACGGGGGGAAGAAACCCTTCACACGGAAGTCCTTTTTCGCCTGCAGAAGCGGCCTTGGACGTATAATCATTTTGGCCGCAAAGATACCTGCTGGCTGTTTTGCGTTTAAGTCATGTAACTTAACCCCCTTTTTATCCTCCAATTGTTTTTTACATAATGAGGTAGGCCTGCACAACAACCGGGAGAGGATTCGATGTCTTATTGGACCCGTGTTGGATGCTTGGGATTTGTTTTCCATTTCTTTTTTGGCCAAACTTCACATCCTGATACAGTTTCTAGTCGCACAACACAGGCCTGCAAAATCATTTAATTATAGCCTTATTTGTAATGAGAGCTTTCGCGGATAGGTTCTAAGTGTCTTCAGTAGAATGAATGCAGCCGGTGGACGGACACACACTCACACACACGCACACATGCAAAAAAAAAAAAACACACACACACACACACACACACACACACACACACACACACACACACACAAAGACACACACAGACGAGCGGGTTGTGTCTCTCCGTGTTCACAGCGGACCTTGATTTAATGTCTTACAATTAAGGCACGCGGTGAATGCCAAGAGATGATCCTTCTTTCTTCGGATGTCTGCACCTCCAACAAAAAACATGTCACATCTTTTAACTATTTTTCTTTTTATATACATTTTTTTACTGCTGGTGTCGCTCTCACGGTGAAGGTTTGTATCTGTTTCAGACTGTAACGCATTATACATGTACTGTTTCTTCCCTCCATTTGTTCAACAATAAAGTTAATACACAACAATTTTAAAAGCTCTGTGGTTTTTTTATGTGAACGTACATGTGATGGCTCCTGTGTGTGTGCGTGTGTGTGTGTGTGTGTGTGTGTGTGTGTGTGTGTGTGTGCGCGCGCTCGTATGCGTGTACGTGTGTCAGTGGGAGCTGTCCATACACACACACACACACACACACACACACACACACACACACACACAGGCTGTCGGGGAGCGCTGTCCACCTTCTGTGGTGCTGAAATCTGTGCACCACCGTCAGCCTTTTGTTTCAGTCGCCTGCCGATGCAGAAGCGGAAATGGCTCAAGTGTTTCACTGTAGTAGAGGAATGCAGCCCGGACCCGCCAACATAAATACTGAATATAGACAGACACACACACACACACACACACACACACACACACACACACACACATACATACATACACAAGCGAGGATAGTAGACGATATCAAGAAAAAAAGGTCTTAATTTGAAGTAGTAATTACATCTAGCAGACATTATTTTTCTTAAATGAATGATTAATCAGCGAACTGTGGTGTAACTGCTTTCCACTGCGGTTGAGGATGTTTCAGGGTTTTCTACAATACCGTAATGATGCCTTCGAATAAAAATACCACACTGATTAAATCAAATGTAGCCTACTGTCGCTTATTTGGAGCAAACAGTTGAGCAGATCTGCAGTGGAAACAAGTGAACATCTTGTTCTAGCGACACATTTCTTTCTCCTACTTGCTCTGAGGAACATTATTGTTAAAATGGTCATTTTTTCGCAGTGAAGCCGGTTTCAGTTTCGCCACCCTGCAATATCACAAACAGGCCCTGCACGACAAGGACATTAAACTATGATTTATTTGCTCTGCATATTAAATTTCCATAAAGTGTGGCATGATAATGAGGAGGTGGGCTAAGGACCTCCGCAGATACCAACTCAAACGTCGGATTAAATTGATATTAAGAGGTTTCGAAACGTTGCCCAACAAACCTTTAGACAGAACTGATGAATACAGTCCAGTAGCTGAAAGAGTCTTATGGCATTTGCGCCGGATGAAATAACATCCCTCCTCCTATCTTAGTCTGCCGCCTAGTGGCGTTCAGGGGCGCAGCACTCCGGTATGTTAAGCCATGATGGAGGCCCTGGTTTCTTACCGAGTTGAGAATTTGACGTACAGCAACAGAAATTCTGATAAGACTCGTGGAGCTTAACCAATGTTAAGTCTGTGTTTTTTTTAAATTAATTTAATTTGCTCACATTGTCAGTGTAGTGCACCACATTGGGAAAGACACAGGTTCCATTTTGCACACTTTGACAGCAGACAATAATCAGATCTTGATTAATGACAGGAGCCTCTGCATATCATGGCCCTTGAAGGGCGGGAGGAGTGATGGATGGGTGGAAGAAAGGTCTGATGGGAGGAGGAGAGGGTTTATCCAATCATCTCACCAACTCAGTGTTTATTTCCTTAAATCCTTCAAATAAGCAATGAGTAGAGAAAACAAATCAACGCTACAACGGGCATAGGGAGAGAAAATGAGAGTTCAGCTACATTAAAAATTAATTAGATTTACTGCTCATAAGAGTCCTTAATTGAACCAAACAAAGTGCAGCAAAAGAACATAAGTTATGATGTGTATCGTGAAGTGAATCAACAATCACAACCATTTACACACAACAATCTGGTCTGGTGGGTTAAAACATTAAAATGAATGTGCAACTTGGTTGCCTACATAATAAACTGTCTACATGCCATGTCATGAATATGGCACACTGGTGGGTCTCGATGTCGAGGCACCACATGACAAAATTGAAATTTCATATCAGGTCTCTACAGCCTGAGAGTCTGGCTTCCACTGATAACCAAAATCTTCAAAGTTGAATGAAATCCACCAGGCTGCCATAAAGCATGTTCATCATGCTCCTGCTTTACCCTCAGCTCCTCCAGCGTGAACTGGTTTCCACATTGAAGGTCATTGACTGCCCTCTTGTGGTAGAAATTCGGTGAAAAACCTAAACAGTTAATATGGACTCGCAAGAGATTCATTCTAAATTATATATATATATATAAAAAGAATAAATAAGACTTTCATTAATTATTTATATTATTAGATGCATTTAGTATTTAGATACTTTAAATTTAAATGCTTTTCGATGTCAGTAGTGTCTGATTGTTTAAATAATTCAAGCAATTAAAGTCATTTGTCCCCTGCCAAGGGAGGTAAGATGAAACAACAGGCAGCATCGAAGGTGCATCCAAGATTTGAAACTACTGGTGTGGTCTGACGACTCTTAAGCTGACATATAAATCCTGTTGTCTGTTTAGAAGTTTCATTAGTGGTTAGAACAATTGCTGTCGAGTTCCTGTTTCTAAACTACTCTTTTGTCCCAATCTAAATTGATGCTTGTTCTCTTTTCTAACACAGTTTTGCCTTCAATGGTCTCTTCATTACCAAAGTGCTGACAGACTGTGGCTGTAATGGCCGTGGCACCGTCCTGGCCCATCTTGTCTCATTAGCCGGACCTGATTGGCCATGAAGGTGTTCTCTTGCTGTCTCAGGATAAAGCGACTGTCTCTGCCACTCGTTAGATCATAATTCCTCAAGTATTCTGCCCCTGATGGCCTCTCGTGGAGCCTGAGCGGAGAGACCGAACATACGCTAATTGAAATATTGCTGGAAAAGGGGTAAAACATTGACCTTGAATGTGTTAAGCAAGTATTGGCCAATTGTGTTTGTGATGCAGCTGCAAAGAACTTCTCTGGCATGAAACAATGAGCCACAACACGGTAAAAACTGCAATTTTACCTAACTTGTCACAGTAATTTGGTATTTTAATTACCAGTGTGTAAAACATTTTAATACATTAAAAACATTTGATTGGAAAGAGGGTTTACTTTCAGTTATTTTCCAATTAAAATGTTAATTATACTGAATACCCAAAGATATGCAGCTAGCATCAATGCTACAGAGGATGGATGCTACACTTGTGTCATTGTGCTTTGTTATTATGGTTACTGATGTTTTGATTGGTAGTAGAAAGGGCTTTTCTGTCTCTATACAAACACAGCTAGTAAGTCAACAATGTTTTAATTGTGTTACTGATCAGATGTTGTCATATTTTCAGTTTAAACATTTTCTCTCAACTGTTAGAAGTCACAGTGAACATAGTGTTGGGCAGTATGAACAAAATTATTTAGATACTTAAGAGGTTTCACAGTATATTATGGTATTTTGTTTTTGTATGACTGGGTATATGTTTATAGTGGCTTATTTTACTATCATACTTAAGGATTTGATCACTATAAGAGTTTTCTTGGTCCGACAGAATTTAAAACAGTAGTAAAAGCAGAATTTGATATGTCAACTTTAACATTGCTTCCTCTTCAAAATAAAATATTTAAGTATTTGAGAGATATTCCTCAAACAGTTCTATTGCACGAGTAAGAAACAAGTGAGTTACAACAGTTGTTTACGCTATGTACCAGTGTAACGGTATATGATACTAAACTCATACTAAACAGGAAGTTATATCGCCCAGCAATACGTCTGATTATAAGTCATAAAACAGTTGAGCAGCTGTTGAAACACGTCTACAAACACTGAGTTAATTAAAAATATTTTCACAGAAAGGCACTATAGCTTTTTACCCTGAAATATCTCAAATCTCTCTGACTCCGTCTCTCAGTATCAAAGGACGTACATGGAATCTGAACAAAACTCTCCTTCTCTTCTTTGGCAAACTTCGTTGTATTTAGTGGGTGACATACTGGAGGAGGCAGAGCAGACTTTCTTTTTCAATGCCACATTCTAACTAGACAATATGTAGCTACCAAGGTACCGTCTCAGAGGGTGAAAAAATCCACACCACATTCACTGTGGTTTCAATTGGCAGGGGTCAATTGTAATCACTGTTAAAAGGTAGCTTTAATGTGGGCAGCCCACATGCCATGGTAACAAGCGCTGGGAAGAGTAGGGAGATTTTTGCCCTTAATGCACTGCAGCTAGTATCTACAAATGACTTTGGGGCATAAGCCAGAAATGTATGAGGTGAAGAGGAATGTGAGTTTATCACATTGAATCTTAGTGCTCGATGGGGTTCCCTGGGCTACGGGGAAGATACCTGTGGAGTTTAGGTATGGTCTATCAGCGCCACAGACACTCTTGCAGTGGTTGCAAATTTATCTCCAAATCCTATTATCTTCAAATTCTTTTTTAACAGAGAGTACTCCATTGATTCAAAGTGTTGAGAGACTTGTGACCTAACATGCAACCCAAGTGACTTTGTTTAGACCCTCCCTGTACAGTAACTCGCATGTCTTAAGCCCAGTCTGAGGTAACGCGTGATGGCATCAATCAGCAGGTTAGAAGAGATTACGTCATAACAGTTTTCATACTGAGGACACTTCGCAATAAGTAAATGGATCTTCACAGAGCTGCTCGTTCTAACACACTGATGCTTTAACACGCTTATATTCACTGAAACACACAATTATTTATGGTTGTTTCATTACCTAAAATGGACGATTTTTATGTGATTTCCACCATATTAACTGTTATTGAGACATTCGGTGCAATTTAACTTTAAAAAGTAGCAATTTCTTTAGCCAATTTAATGTGCGTTTGGTAATTATAACATGCCAAAGGGGTCATGGGGTGAAAGAAAGCTGGAAAGAGCTTAGTTGTTGATCCTGATGACGTCTGACTTCCCATTATGGGTGTACTACACTATGCAGCCCAGTAGATGGCAGTATGAGCACAAGTAAATGTTAGTATAAGTGTAGGGTCGTATCATGCGAAAACTAACACTGAGACAGATACATACAATAGTGAAGGAGAGAATTTCATGTTCATTTTGGGGGACAATTGACTTAAACAAGAACCCTGCTAAATGAAAGAAAAGGTTATTTGCTGGTTGTTGTTTTCAGAAACAATATAACATCAATGCAACTCGGTCTCCTGTCAAGTTTAACAACAGTAATCTTTGTGTTTCTCTAAAGGTTTGATGTCACACTTAGAAACTAGAGCTAACAAGATTGTGATTATTGATTAAGATTATGTTGTCACTATCACACTAAACCATAATTTGAACTTTACTCACTGAAACAATTCCCTGTTTTAACCCTAAATAAGAGGTTACTAAAGAAAAGTGTTACTTTAGTTTGCAACCACTCTCATAAAACACACACACACACACACACACACACACACACACACACACACAAGAGAATGTCACACACGCAAATCACTGGATCCAGTCATTTTAAGATCAGAGGGCTTCCTAAAAACACTGTTATAAAGAGCCTTGGACACACACTCACATAATTAAAGGGAGAAAGAGAGCGCACGCGGTATTGTTTGTCATCGTTTAAATGCCATTAATTAAAACGTTAACCTGATTGGGTAGAGTGTGAGAGGGGGAGAGGGTGTCTCTTTCCCAATAGGCGAATCCTTTTTAATAACCCGCCTCGAGATAATGATGTAAAAAGACTCAGGCGTCTCGTGCGTAACGAGGATCATCGTGGAGATCCGGTGAAGGTGAATCAGACATAGAAAGAGAGAGCGAGAGAGAGAGAGAGAGAGAGAGAGAGCGAGAGAGAGAGGCAGGAGAGAGAGCAGCACTTATTACACGAGTCTCCTCCTCGTCTCCACACCTCAGCTGACAAGTCGGGCCAGCCTGCAACTTCACCACACTGACACACAACTCAACTCGTAAAAGGACAAACCCAGGAAGAAACTCATAGAGACGCGTAAAGAGTTTCCCCAGAAGCGACCGTTGCCTGCAACAACGCGGAATCCACTAGGCTATGGACAGAAGGATGAACTTGAACGGCGGCGCGGGGGACATTTTTCACAAAACTCTCAGCGCCGTGTCCACTAAAAAAATGGACCCTTTCAGGTCGTCGGCCGGCATTGAACTACCAGCCAGAGACCGCCAGTCACCTATCAGCTGCTTTGACCAGACCGACCCCGACCCAATTCAACCGGGAGGACTGGCAGGAGGTAGAGGGGGGCCACTGGGTCTGCCGACCGGATCTTTGTGCGTCAATTTCGGGGAAAGCGCCAACAGGACCTCGGTGGCGGAGAGCAGCGGCGGAGAGCAGAGTCCCGACGATGACAGCGACGGCAGGTGTGACATGGTCCTTCTGGCCGACGGGCGGACGGTGCCCGCGGGGAATGGAGAAGGAGGTAAGAAAACCAAAGAGCAGAAAATACTGAGGCTAAACATCAATGCCAGAGAGAGACGACGGATGCACGATCTGAACGACGCGCTGGATGAGCTCAGAGCAGTCATCCCTTACGCGCACAGCCCGTCAGTGCGGAAACTCTCCAAAATTGCCACTTTGCTGCTCGCAAAAAACTACATCCTCATGCAGGCGCAGGCACTGGAGGAGATGAGGAGGTTGGTGGCGTACCTCAACCAGGGCCAAGCCATCTCCGCTGCCTCGATACCGGCCACCACTGCCCTCGCAGCTCCCGGCTTGAGCGCGTACGAGCAGCCGCCTGGATACCCCCCCTTCCCCACCGGAGTGGCAGCGTCCTCCTGCCCCGATAAATGTGCCCTATTCAACAACGCCACCTCCAGCCTCTGCAAACAGTGCACTGACAAGCCTTAACTGCGGCTGACAAAGACTCAGAAAAGAAGCACACGAGAGAGCAGACACCACTTTTAAGAACACTTTTTGGAGAGGTTAACCTGTGAGGCTACTGTTGTTGAAGTCAGTAGGCTAGAGACAAAGAAGTAATGCCGATGAATACTTTTATAATATTTACTAAATGCATTCAAAACGCGCTTTTTTGTTCAAACAATACTTGATTGTGTATATAAATCATCCTTAAAGTGCTGGTATGAATGACTGTAAAGACCAAACAGAAGTACAGTAGGCCTGAAAGAGTGGCTGCAAGTGTTGAGTGAGTTTGTTGATCACTTGCTCTGTTATGGACCCTTTGGGAGATTTGGGTGACCTGACAACCTGCGACTTAAGTTTTTTTATGTTTGTCTTTTCAACTTGAATAGACGGACACCTTCCTGGAGTTAGTCCAACCTCACTCACTGCTGCTTCCTCTTTTTATTTTATTTATTTGCGGGTTTTTTTCCCTTCATTCACCTCAGAGACATTTGCTGTTTGCTTTCTGGTCCAAGGCCTGTTTTCATGAACTTTTCTATTGAGCACGTGGAATGTCATGACCAAGGAAAAGTTAAATGAAATAGATGACAAGTGAAGTCGTTTAATCGATCAGATATTTATGTGCTAATCCAGACACTTGTTAATAGTTGCGCACGCCTATTACAATTCTTTTTTGGGGGCACTGTGATATAATAAAATTTCAGAAAAATTTAGAAAACCTGAATGAAGGTTTATCAGTCTTTTGTAATTTATTAATTTGGATATTTATAATGGACATTTTTGCTTGCATTGCACATTGTAGTATCTTTCTTGCTGTACCTTTTGCGGGTTTTTTTTCTGTCTCACAAGATGATCGAGGTCTTCAGATTATTCGCGTTGTCAGGTCAAGCTGTGGATAATTGTAGATACCTTAGTTATTATATGAGCAAAGAGGGCCATTTGTATGTATTTCAGTGTTGAAAAGCTTTATTAAAATATTTTGAACAACACAAATACTTCTGATTATTCATCTACTGTGAAGTTTAGAGGAATCAGAGGAAGCTGCCTTTAACTTTTATTCTGGATTTGATGAATACACACTTATTTTCAACCTGAATTTGACATTATTATGGTTTAACCGTAAAACAAACTGGAGGTATTTTAAGTGAATATTATAAAATGAGGTCAGAGTTGCTGGGGGTTGATATAGCTTAGTCTCGGACTCTCACCGGGTGTCAAGTCACACTGTAAAAGAATTGTTCAGTAATTTTCTGCTCCATCAAAACCGGTAACTTTCCTTTTCTTGTCTTGTCTTGGAAGCGAAGGCCAGACGTGGTGGGCGAATATCGCCTCAAGGCAGAAACAAGATTGTTTGTGCTCCTAGAAAAAAAAAAAAACTAACTCTGGCGACTATTATTGTGATTATTAAAACAATTTCCATGACGGTGTGTAATAATATGTTAATTCGAAAACAAGTGTGTGTGAAAACTGTCGACTGTAATACCTGGCTTCACATAATGAAACACATCGTTAAGGCAATTAGACCTCCAGAATGTGATTAAGGAATGTAATTACGACGCTGTTCATTGCCGTAATTTGGTGTCTTTAATCACAACGCAGCCATCAGTTGCACTCCCATCGACTCGCCCTTTGTCCTCCTCAGTCGTCTGTCCATACCAAAACATTTTGATGAGGGTCAAACAGCAAAAGTCTGACCAAAAAAAAAAAAAAAATGCTCCTGAATTATCTTACATAATCTCAGTGCTAAAACCAGACACTCTGCATGGATCTTCTAAATTTAGACAGGAAGTGAAGTTGGACATTTTGCATCAGATGTAAGCACTTCAAACACTTAGCTCAAACACTAGGAACATTATTTCCAACTGAGATGGTCACTGGATGAAAACAATCTCAGTGTTGTTTTTATTGACAAATAAAAGCAGCCTTTTTTTACTGATAAGTTTTGTCAAATAAACAGTGAAGCCAGTGTACTTCAGCACCATGGACAGAGGCAACAGATTTACAGGGAAACATACAATTAAAACTATTTTCCCACCAGATGAATGCACGTACTGCTAATTTCTTTATTATATATATTTTGAACCATTAACTATTTACTGTAAGGCTGACAGTTTTGCTAATAATGGGCAGATTCACATCTCTGTGGCAACAAATAGGAATCTAAATTCAACACCATGAGGATATTTTTTAACTAAGCAAAATGGATATTGACATCTAAATAATTCTTTGTAGATTATACAATTTTCCTAAAGAGAAAAGGATTATCAGATATTTGATTTCTTCAACATCCCTTTTTGGTTTAACGTAGAAACATGAAAAGTTTTAGTCACTTTTAACTCAATAAATTCTAGTAATTCAGGACAATATATGCATAATAATAATAATTCCAATGCTTTGTACTGATTTAACTGTGACACAGTACATAAATAAGAACAAACCATAAAAAAAGAATGAGGTGCACATTTGATCAATGTTTTCTTCTAGTAATTTAAAGACAAATAACTCTTGATCTCTTTCCTCATAAAAGTGAACAATACATTACAACAGTGGTCCCTGGTTTTCGCCAGTCTCCGATCTCAGCTTTGTGTCTGTATGATGAGCCATTCCGACAACAGGGTCATTACAGTGTCCCATTTAATCCCATCACACCCCTGAATGCCTTGAATCTTCACAGAACAGCTCTTAATCAAGAATGGAAATAATCAGGAGACATCAAAACAGCTCTGGCATGAAAATCCTGTCAGCAGTTCCTGCTGGGTATCATCTCATTTCAGGACTTAACTCAGATGTTTTTAAGTTTTAACACAAAAATGTAATTTTTTTTAATCCTTTGCTGTTTGGTAACTGAGACTTTAAACATTAATTATGCAATATGCATTAATGCACAAATGACTGGAGCATTTAACCCATACTAATATTCACATTAGCCCAGAAGAGGAAATTCCCCAGGGGTGAGAGAGAGCCATATGCGTGTGGAAAACAGAACACAGCATCCAAAGGAAAACAGACCACAGCACAAATAAAATCAGTTCAAAGGCAGAAAAACTGTACAACTGTCAAGGGGATGACAGCATTTAGTTGAAGCAAAATATGATTAAAAGACATTCAAAATATTCCTCTACATGTGGGAACTGCTGGATGCACTGTGGTGTTTCAGTCATCAGGCTGGTGAAATGTCATGTACACACAAGGGTCTCCAAAATGTTATGTTAGTGAGTTCGGACTGAGCAGTGATACAGCACTCAGAGGTCTCATGGAAAGAGGAAACCAGGAGGCTCAAGCTTTCTTCACTGGCCACCAACCACAGCTAGTAGTCATAACAGGCACCATCGTTTTTATTCATGAGTCTAATAAAGCTGAATCTGTCTTAAAGGCGTTTACAGCGAGATTCAGGGCTCATGAATAAAAGTGGAAGATAAAAACACCCCCTTTTCATAAACCATAAAATGTCCAATTTACCATATCAAGGGCCAGCAGGGTGCCTATTCATAACGCGGATGTGATGTATGCTAAGGATGATAAACATGAAAGTCAAAATATACATAAGAGCATTGAATTGAAATGTCCCCTTCATATCAGTAACAGGCAAAACTCTGGCAGTGGATTCATCCATGCTGTGTCATACACTGTGTGTAAAGATATATGTGCTGCACTGGCTGAGGCACCAAATCAACTGCTGGGTGGTAATTCACTTTTGTCAGGCTACTGATAGCAATGCATAATGTTGTCTTTGTGTTGTGCGCACAAAATGCAGGATAATAAAACTGTACAACTAAAAGGAGTCAATTCTGGTTACGTTAAGTATATATCCAGTATTTTAAAAAACATAACCGTTGTTATGAGAGATGAAGACATAATGGTATTTAAAGTATTAAGTCGCTCTACACATTTGAGCAGTCACTGTGTTTTTATTAAATCTACAGTAAATTAAAGACAGAAATGTTGTTTTTACCAGATCCCTCAGTTAGAGAAGCAACATCTTCTATTTATGATGAACTGTTCAACCTGCAGATATCCTCATTATATATTCTAAACTCTGCATGGAAAATGGATTTGGGGTTGATTATAATAGAGAAGCTATGAGAAGATGCGCTAGAAAGAGTACATACAGCTTCAATTTGTGCAGCCTGATGCGGTTTAAGGCACTTCATGAATTGTATTTGCCTAAAGTCAAATTTGCTACAATGGATCCTGAAGTGCAGTTCGCTCCCACATCCCTTTCTCACATGTTTTGACATCTTAAATTATCAAATTCTTGGAGCTCCATTTTAAAACTCTGTCAGATATATCTCTACACTTAACACAACCACATCTTCTGACTGCTATATCTGGGATCTCGGACAAGAATAGGCACTTAACTGAAGTCAAAAATACGGCTGCATCCTTTGTAACACGACTAGGTTAATTTAATTGAACTGGAAAAGTCTGTTTGAGAAAAGAAGTGCAGTTACTTAGGCAAAATATAATAAATTAGAGTTTCCCCTTAAAAAAAGTGAATTAAGCTACAACTAGGTTCTAAACTCTACTGGTAATCTAAAAGATCATTACTGGTACACATATTACATTCAAGCAAGATATGAAAATGTTCATTACATATTGAGGTCGTCTCTCTGTGTGCGTGCTTAGAGATACAGTCCAAATCTTGACAGTATGACATTTCTTCATTTTATGACATTTTAAACCAATTATCAAGAGTATATAGAAGTTTATCCAGGCCAATTTTCTTGAAATACCAACTACACTCAGTGAAACTGTATGTTTTCCTGTGTGCCTAATGAGCTTCTAATTCATTATAGTGGGAATGTTTTTTTTCAGTGAGGCAGGCTCGAGGTCAGGTAAACATATGGTGGCGTGTTTAGCTCTGAAAGCTCTAACAGGGTACAATAAATGACGTAGTAATGTCTGATTATCCTCTCATCTGGAATACAATTGTTGAGTAACATCTCTAATATTCAAACTGCTTCCATATTAATCAGATTAAAGTCCCAATCCCCTAATCCCTGTTTACCGATGGCTCTGTTTTTGTGCCGTAATCTGATGTTCTTTTATTCCTCTGGGATTAAAACGTGTCATGGCCAAGCGCAGTAATTTGTGGTGTTGTTTTGGACAGACCGGGCCATGTCGTTGTACAGGTTGTTTTTTTTCCACGACAACAATTTACTCTGGATTTGGGTAAACAAAAACAGGTGCAATGGAGTGCTCCCATTGTGCAAATATTTTCACCAAACAAATCAAATTATGAATGCTGTTGAGAGACGATTCGTTTGATTTGACGACATTTTATGGTGCTGTGGCTTAAAAGAAAAACTCTTTAAACTCTGGTGTTTTTTTCTCCTGTTAGTTAAATTGGATGCTTGCATTGTGAGAAACTGCTTACATGGTCGACACACTTAGATCAAAATTTATATGAATTTGGAAAATGGTGCAACACAGTTATCTAATTTTTCATCAGATCATTAAATGAACTGCCTATTTGATATTTTAAGTGTCACAGCAACACAAAAATAACTTCTCATGTACTTTCGTTTATACACAATGGTTGTGTAGTATTCAAGGCTCCCCAGACAGCTGTGAACTTTCCATTTCCTTGACCTTAACATTCAGATAATGTGTCACTGTTTGATTAGAGCTCACAGTGACCCAGCAGCCTCCCTGGATCATGTGAACCGGCAAAAACAGCATGATACTCAGCTGCACTCAGACACACATTCATACATTCACACATTCACAACACTGCTACAAATTTCATACACAGTCAAAGCTTTAAAAAAAAAAAGGTAATGAAAAACAAAATTACAAGAAGAAAAAAGAAAACATGATTTGGGGTCAGATTTTACATCCAAGAAACCTGGGCTTGCTGGAAGCTCTGTATCGGTCTATACCTTGTGTGTGCATGGGTATGTGTGTGTTCTTGTGTAGTCTGTATGACAGAGAGAAAGAGAGAGAGAAGGATCACTTGTCCTGATCAATATGCAGATCCTGACCCTCTCAGGGTTCATTAAAGCTAAAGCGAGGTGGATTTCATCTCCAGTCTCTGATATTCATTAACTCTGGCTTCCAGATTGAAATAAAGACATGAGGATGACACAATAACGGCGTGAATCACTCACTGCTCATTTCATATACACACACACACACTTTCTCTTTGTTTCACACACACCACACACACACCACACACACACACAGACACACACACCCCGATAAATGAAATGCCTGACCAAAAGAGAGTTGTAGTTAAAGAGATAAAGAAGCCACCATCTAATACTGCCTGAATTGTGTGTTCTGATACTGACAGCTACTTGTTTATGTGTCGTTCAAACAACTATTCAATCACCTGATTGCTGGACAGATTTCTGATTAGATTAGAGTCTAATCTGAAGATTAAGATGCACAAAAAAACAGGTTAACTATATTGTAAACAAAGGCATAAAAAGAGACAAAAACACTGACTGGTTTTGAGGACATTCAAGGAATTACAATCAGTGTCATCCTTTCAAGGAATGTTGAATTAAAAAGTGGATTTCAATCTAAAATGTGGAAAAAAGCAGCAGACGATCTGCTTCCCTCTGTTGAAAATCTGTCATGTTACTAGAGCATGAAACCCCGGCCGTTAGTGTAACACTTGCTTGGCTGATCTTCCTGATGTGCTGAGTGCTACTCGAGGCTTCAGTGTATCTGTCTGAGCAGAGGTCTTTAACAGCCATGAATGCCAAGCATGGGGGAGGCAGGCCAGGCCAAGCGTAACCACGGCGGCCCAATGTCCTTGGCTCCACGGCGGCCTTCACCTCACACTCCCTGCACAGTGAATTTTATGGCTAATTTCCGGCAATTTATCCTGGCACTTTCAGAAGAGAGATTCCTGCGGGAATAATGTGCATAATTTGCATAAATCATCCTGATAGAATGCATATCAGCATGTAACCCCCCTGTCTGATGCTGCAGCGTTTACTTTGTAATCAAAACTGACTCTTTTCCACCAGCGGATGCACAGGAACCATGAGAAGGGGGTCTGAGTTTAGGCGAGTAATTACAAAGGAATGAAACACACATACAGAGGCTCATCCACAAAAAACTACATCAATAAAGATAAACATGATTTTTATGGAACACATAAATTCAGTATAAAATATTAAGGAAAAAACAAGTTTGCATCTCTAGATTTAACTGTTGTTTAAGTGTGATACTGATGCACAATGACAGAAATAGTCTCATCTCTGCTTCTCAAGTGCCACATTTTTGCATAAAGCACAAACACAGAAAATCCAGTTATTGCCTCTCAATCTAGTGGGGTCTTTTGCTTTCTGATATACTCAAGGATCCAGTTCTCCATTTAATCGGAGCCCCTAATTTCCCCTGGACATCTTTCTTTGTCCTGTGTGTTGTAGCAGAGAGCCATCAACCACAGTTTGGTCCACAGGCCTGTTTTCAAAAGCTCCCTCTGTGCAAGCGACCGATTGTCTGAGGAGAAGAGACGGGGGTCAGCGAACGGCGTCCCTCCCCCCCCTCTCAGTGATCTAATTTGACGTACAGTGAGAACGTGCATATTCTTTTGGACTGCCTTCGTTACTATAATCAGCTGTGGTCAAATCGACTTTGTTGGTCGAGGAGGTGTGAGATGAAAGGAGGAAACGGAGGACTGTAGGAAAATGAGGTTCTGGATTTTAGTGCATTTAGAGACATAAGACATGTGGCCTGATGGAAACGCTACACAACACGCAAGCTGCAGAAGGGGTAGTGGGTTAACTAATCCGAGCAGACATACAGACAAAACATAGCAGCGCCAGGGAAAGAGCACTGCACTCGTTACATGCATTAGATTTTGTGACTGACAGGAAAGAAGTTGAAGTGTGTGTGCATTTTAGAGAAGCAGCCATCATCAGAGTGAGCAGTTTTTGTGTTGCCATACTACCATGTTCGTCCGCTGGCCCTCATCCCGGAGTCTCAAGATCTCAGATGGTATCACTGGTGACAACAGGACAGTCGTCCGCCGGGTGGACGTTAATCACAATAATACAGGGCAGGCTAATCACGACTCACTGATCAAGCGCTAAATGACATGCCTGCCGTACCCACTGTAACCAGCCCGCTGCAGAGGGATTCACACACCAAGACTAGCCCTTTTTGTGAGGGGGGGGGGGGGGTGGGGGGGGCGGACAGTGGTTATGAGGCTGGTGCACAGCCATCCAGACAATAATTACTCGATGACTGTGGTCACATTAGGGATCAGTCAAAGCAGATTAATTTCGACTGATAGCATTGGTCCCTCCTAAATGCAGATTTTCTTAATAAGAGTGAAATTGTGTCGCTGAGAGGGTTAGGGACTGTGAGGTTTGCTATATGGGGTACTCCAATTATATGGGGAGACAATGTCTTCTTCTTTGCATGAATCAAACTGTACTTCTGAATGTCAGCGCAGAATTAGCACGCAAATGTGTTTTTCAAGTAGCCTGGTCTGATGTGTGCGTTTGTATGCGTAGCACAAATGAGGCGGTGTGTGTGGCACGGTAGGCCTTTCGCTAAATACCCAGAGACCCCGAGAATTACCCAGAGCAGAGAGGACAGCATCTGTTTGTGTGCTTGTGCCGAGCAAACAAGGCAATTTAGAGAACACCAAGGGAGCAGCTAATAAACACAACCTTATTCCCCTTTCCTCCTACACCTGGCTCTGAATAATGCAGCGCTACAGTAAGGACGCCTGTCTGTCTTTCTTTCTGTGATATTGTGTGTGTGTGTGTGTGATGCAATGCCAAAGCCTGGTTGACCTGACCAGGAGGGTTGCCTGTATGTTTTTTCATGCGTGCGTGTAATACGAGTGTGTATGTGTGTCATGTGTGCATGAGCAAATCTGTGGCATGCGTGTGTAACCATTCATCATTCTACAGTGAGAGGCATGCCAGTGCTGCTGGGAAATGGCAGGTCTGTGTCCCATCACACCCTGGCGTCTTTGTCTGTACTGCCAAAGCTGCGCCAAAATGTCTGCCCTGGATACCTGGCATAGAAACAGCACTTTACTGTACACAAAGGTGTATGAATACTAGGCTGGCAGAGGCTGCTTTCTCTTGCATGGATGCTAGTCACAATGGTCTAATAGCAGTCGTTCTTGACTTTATTACAGCCAAATAAAATGGATGTTGGCATCTGTGTTTTCAAGATATTACACTTACCAAGGGAACGTGATTTAATTATCTATAAATAGAATTTTGATGGCGTTTAAAATTCGTCTTGTACCTCGTTTTTTCTTTTCTGCTCACCCTACAACTGTTGCAGTAAACACGCTTTAATGAGAACTGCAGCTTTGCTCGTCACCACCACTTATTCTGATATGTAGCCAAAGTGACACCCAGTGAAACCATGCATCAGACCAGACACAAAATGGCCGTCCAGTGCCAAACCCCGCCTTGGCTTTCACTTCATATCACACCACAGGGCCTGGCTGGGGACTGAAAGCTTTACAGGGCATTTAGAGAAAAACTCACAGCCCTCTGCATCTGTCACTAACAGAAAGCTTTTCATATTCTTCCACAGCACTACAACCGTAAACCACAACAATTACTACATCTCATATGTATATTTTGTGTGTTTTTTGTTTTTAGGTATAATTTGTTTGATCAAAGTTCACAAAGTGGAGCCTAATCCACTCAGTGATCCAGTTTGCCCTTCAACTACATGCACTTCAAGGTGTCCTCACTCCTCTTGTCACATACCTGGCAGCCTCAGAATAAGAGTCCATGTTCTATCAGCCTTTGAGCCTTCGAGCAAAGAACAGCCTGGAATAAAAGAGTGGGAGAAAATAAGTGCAAAAGGGGAGATTATTCTGAGTTATTACATTGATTAGATTTCCAGAATGCTAATTAAAAGATGTTAGAACATGGGCCCAGCCAAGGATCAGTGGGCGCTAATGAGGACCAATAGGCCTCTGTAATCTGTGCTGTAATGAGAGTGCTTTAAATGTTAAGTTTGCAGGGAGAAGAGTGGGGAGGTGGATGGACGGACAGAGCTTAGTTAGAGCAGCAATCCTGGAAAACCATTCCCACACCGTCATTATAAGCAGTAATGGTGAGGTTTCACAGCCTCAGCAAGAAGATAGAAATAAAGATAAAATGAGTGAAAAGCAGAGTGAAATTCAATTATACTAAAGGGTTTTTGCACAATAAAAACATTTTATTATTAGACAATTAACAGGATGGTTTAATGGTTGAAGGTCACATACCCCCTTGTCTTGTATTACGATGAGGCCTTTGTAAAGTTACAGGGTAATATCTTTTAATGGGAAACTAGTTATCCCACCCTGCTGCTCCTTCTCTGGCTGTTCCCTCAGGTTTCATGATTTCCACACTTTCCATGTTTAGTATAAGAGTGTAAAATTGTGCTCAAAAGGGTCTCAGGCGTACAGTATGTTTTCACTGTCCCTATTACAATTTTCTGACTTTGGATACTGAATATTTTAGTTGGGGAAAACAATCGTAGCATGAAAAAAGAACTGTTGACACCTGTAGGACTATAACTAATGTTTAATTCCATTATTGATTAATCATTAGGTCTATAAATAGTAAAAAATAAACAATATAAGTTTACGCTTGAGGAGTTGCTTGAATAATAAGTATAAATTGATTATCATAAGTGAAGTCAACTAGTCAACTAATTGTTCCAGCTCTGTTCTCCTGTTAGACTACCAACTAAATACAGAAGGAGGAAAGTCAATAAACAAGGTTTTAATCAATCTGCAGCAAAAGTAAATGGCAGAATAATACAAACCAGCAGGTTGAGAAGTCAACTGAAATTAGAACAGTCGTTACTTATTCAGTGGATGGTCGTTATTAGCAGATGAGTCTTAGTGACAGGTGCACCCCAGTCATTTACAAATTAGAGCATATCACTATAATCAGCCTGCTAATCTATCACAAATAATGAGTTGTGTTGAAAACAGGCTGGTAAACACTGGAGGAGAATATCACCCTAGCTAATAGGTCTCACTGTTTACGGCTTCTGGTGTGCATGTTGGAGTGGGTTCAAGTAAAAATTATATTATTATATGTAGCTTCACACTGCTATGGACAAATCCCTAGCCTCATTCTAACAAGTCTGAGAGTCTACAGCCGTGCTAGCAGCTCTGCGAGGCTGTATGTGTGGTGCTTTGAGCTAAATGCTATCATCAGCATGCAAACATACCCGAGTTTTGGACAAATTATATATCTAAGCTAATGGCATGCTTATAGATGAAAAGTTAAGGGAAATCATCAAAGTGGGGAACACAAATGTCCATCTAACAGTTGTTAAGGTACTTCACTCCCACGGCCACAGCAAATCATTACAATAAGCATATGTAAAAGAACTAACAAGGTACAACTTATCAGTGTTTTCAGCTTCAAATGAGCATGTCAACTTTTTTACTGGCTGTGACACATGGCATCATGAGGTACCAGGTATGTGAGAGTGGTGTGTTTAACCGAGCTTAGGGCCTAACATCCAACCTGCCTTATGATGCAGAAAAGAAAAAAAAAGAGGCTGAAATTACAGCGGGGGTATGACAATGCTGATAGGCTATAAAACCATGTCATTTAATGTCCCCCCCCCCCAGCATAGCTCTCTGATCTACTCACCATTAAGCCAATTCATCACCTCTTCAGAGAAGGCCATGCGACAGATCCAGTCTATCAGTCACCCTCTTTAAGATGTGGTTACTATTCTGATGATCAAGGATTTCTGCCATATTAAACATGGAAGTGTGCACTGAGGCTAAATCCAAACAATGACTTTAGAGAGCTCCTCAAAACAAAGCAGCTCTTTATTGAAAATGTGAGTTTGAAAAGCCACGATAATAATATCACAAATTAAAATATGAAAACACTGATGTAGCAGTAATGTAAGATTTTGTCTGCCACTTGAAGCCAGTTGTTTGATATGTCACTTTTCTAATGACCTCTTGAGAGCGGACCTCGGATTTGCATTTTTGGTCCCTGCTCCTGTAATGGAAAAAGGTAGAGCGGAGCATATTTCACTGGGCCTGTCAAACCCACTCACGCCCCTTTGCAAAGCACTCAGGAACTTCATTCCATTGCCGCCCGTTCTCACGGCCGCGCTATGAAATTGACTATGACAAAATTAGCAAACCTAGACTGTTTGGACACATTCCCAATATAGTGGGTTTCTCTTTTTTTTCAAAATGTAATCAAGCCCTGGAACATCAAACATGAAGTCTCCTTGAAAGTTGTTCAGTCTCTTCGGTGCAATATCCAGAGCGGCTATAGATTTATGTAATCGCAAGCTTGTTAGGGAGATTTCTCAGGCCTATTGACAGTGACGTGGACTCGAGTTTGGCAGAGGTGACATCTGGGAAGCACAATTCTGCTGCACCACCACGCAAAAGCAATTAGAGATCTGTATCCCCAGACAGGTCCGGATTTTGTTATATGGTGGAGGGATACATGTGGTTTAATGTCTTTATTAACATGACATGCGTGTCCCTAACATAGTCTTTGAATGACAATCAAAAGGGTCATCATAGAAAAGGGGGGCAGCAATCAGTTAAATCACAGCTCTATGGACAAGACTCGGGATTTTAAAAAAAGTGTCTAAGAAGATGTAGCAAACACCACACAGGAGATTGTTAACAAGCAGAAAGTAAATGAAATAACACCAGTTATAGCAGCAGACAATGTTACGGCTACTCAGGACGGTTAATTAGAAATGGTTTAGTTTCAGTTGGACAAGTTCTGCTCAAACACACACCACTTACTCTTCAGCATTAAATGAATCTCTACTGGCTAAAGTAATTAGTTCAGTCTATTAATTACTATAATCACCCATTATCATGTTGGCCTTCATTTTAACATGTTTCATGGATGTAACGAGCCTGTAGCAAAGCTGTTTCCGGGGGATATTCTCTGTTTGAGTGCTAATTATTTTGTAATTAAAGGATAAGCCTGGTATTAGGCTATATTTCTTATTGTCAACAAATCCCATTAAAAAAGGCCAAAGCCAACAGTGTTTTAGTCCATCTCATAATACTTTCAAACTCCCAACCCTTCCTCCAACTCAAGCCCATTTGTTGCTACTGAAGATCTAAATCTTTAAAAACAGGTCAAATATAATTTCCTTTTTAAAAAGTCTTTGAAAATACTTGTTGGTGGGATCGATTCATTGTTTGTTTTGGTCTTTTACACTATTTGATGATAAGAAATAAAAACGGAGAATAAAATCTGCAGAAAAATAAGGCAGAAAATCTTTTTTACAGAAGCACATCAAACATCAAAACACATCCATTCCCAACAGTCCCTCACATAAATGTGTCCCAACATAAGACAGTGGGGCACACTATCAGTTATTTTGCAAAATATATGAAAACAAATCTGCCACAACATCAAATTTTTATCCGTTTTCAATGAAACCACAGCGTTGTGTTTTTGCAGGAGCCTTATATTTTGGCCCTCTGCAATGAAATAAGGATGGGGTCTGAGATGGAGGTGGAGAGCGGTAAACAAGGCGGCCCTGCTCCCCAGCTGTGAAGGTGACACAGGGACGCTACACGCAGAACAAGCCCTTTTGATTAATCACAGGATATTTACTAGCTCAGATCTAATCAAGGACTGCAGGATCACAGGCTACATCATACACGGCCCAGGAATTTACACAGCAGAGTTAACCTGTCACCTGCCACTGTCCTCTTCCTTACATCTATAAACAGTGTGTATAGGTTGGCTAGCAGCAGTTACACACCACAGGCAGGCGCCCCGAAACAGCTCCAGAAGTGATTGTTTTATTTCCGCTGAAACAATATAACCTGCAGTCAGATACTCAACACATGTCGTTTGATATAAAACCTTATGGCAGAGGGGAGAAAGAGCCATTTATCTCAAGGTGGTCGTGGTAATGGGATACAAGAACGTGAGCAGTTTTCTCACAAAGTAAACTACAGCATTGTGTGCAGTAGTCTGTCCTGCCAGCCTATAGCAGTGGGATAGTAATTCCCTGAGGAGGACATACAAGGACTAACTTAAGAATACAAGAAAGGACTAAGCAGTTGTGATCTCAGGTGGCTAATAATATGACTATTATAAACCGATTCAGCACTCAGTGCTAGTTTTCAAAAAGCAGCTGGCTAAAAGCTGATGTGGCTAAAAGACACTTCAGATTTGTGGATAAATTCTACTTACAAAGAGTCAAGCCGGCATTTTATGTCTATGTGTGCAGTTTGAAGGTATTATAGCGTAAATAGTTTAGCTCTACTCACGAGTGTTTGTGGGATCAGTTACAGCACAGTACAGAAATAAATGGAAGTTTAAATATTTAGAAAATCCTCAGCCTTTTTCCCTAAACAAATGTTTTCTAAAGCGCAGAACATTCTCATAACAAATGTTGATTTAAAACAAATATTTTAATATTTCAGTGAGGAGCTGTCGGAGATAAAAAAACGGAGCTCAAAATATAGTGAATATTGGACTTACATTCACCAGGTGCAGACAAACACCACTAAATAAATGCTAATGGATAAATAGGCAGCAGTTTGCTAAAAAGTTCCTTAAAAAGGTCACTCAAAGGTTGTCATAAGGGTAAAAAGTCAGTGTTTACAGTTTGTTTCTTCTGACCCAAAGTGGCCACAAAAAGAGTTATAGCAGGTTTCATAGTAACATTTTAAACTTTATAAACATGTTAATTACACTGCTTTGTTTAGTTAACCCGTCTGTGCATCCTAGAGGATGATAAAACCTTCTGCATATTTCCTTACACTGGAGCAAAGCTGCAATTGCGTCCACCAGCATCCATGTAATGATGCTTGGATGGCTTGGGAAACGCAAAACAAAAAAGGCTTAAAAATGCATGAGTAAATCCCCTGTTAATTATGCAAAAAAAAAGGTTAAATGATTAAAATCCATCTGTGCCTTTAGTAATGGCTCACTGGTAGGGTTTCTGTGGTTCAACTAGTTGTAGCAAACATATACTAATAATTACACATGTTCATTTGTAAAAAGCATTTGCGTGAAGCTGCATAAAATAGATAAAGACATAACCTTTAGTGTGACTTGTGAGCTGTCTTTTGTTGTTAGCACGTCCACAGGAAGAGACAGAGGCAGCGGTCGTAGTGCTGCAGCCCTTCTGTGTTTATGAACAGGTCAGGATAAAGTGTGGCCTGTGATATTGTGTCGCCTGGAAAATGTCACTCCACAGGGGGGCTTGTCTCAGTTTGTACAGGTTTAAAGAAAACCCTGACAACACTGACATATAACAGGAAATTGAAAGAATGTTCAAAAAAGGACAAAATATGAAGCCCGCACGGAGAATGTATTGTATCCATACTTTATGCTTCCCTGATTGTTTTAAATTGCTTTCGTCCCTCATCCATACAAATGTGATGAAGCCCTCAGTTACAATTTGAGATAAAACACTCTTGTTTGTGTTGAATCACAAGTGATCTGTGGTGTTTAAGCAATGGATCACTTAGCGCTATTGAGCCAGATCTCTGCCGCACGAGCCCTGGACAAATAGTTAGTCTATTAGATGAGAGCGTTTTTGTCAGTCTCCCCGTCTCCAAGATATTTCCTCAGAGTGACGAGTCACATTAGACGCCAGGAGGAAGAGTAATTTCTGTGTCACATCCCTTTAGCCCGACCTCGCTGACAATCACCAAGAAGAGGGCGTTCTCACTAAAAATTAATCACATTTGCCTTTTTAATGGCATCCCTCAACTCTCTGCCAAGAATTCACAATCATCTTTCCTGCTATTGTGTTGCTCGAGCAGCTTCGTATCTCCGGTGGTGACAAAGTGATTTCAAGGAGTGTATCAATACTTACATCACCCCTCTGGCCCTCACTCTTCAGTGTTGACACTGCAGCGCTCGGAGCCAGGCCTTACTGGCAGAAGGCCATCCACTTTAGAGATAAACAGAAAGAGATAAGCAGCGGTGGATTTAAGGTTCATATACATCATGTTTTTAGATAATAAATTGTTAAAAAAAAGAAGTGGATTTACCACGCAGGAACGCTCTTCCAGGGAGAAAAGATCAGTTGTTCAGGTGGAATCTGTCCATTTGAGAAAGAACAGAGAACAAAGAACAAAGAAAGAACATTGCTGTAGGTCGAAGATATTTTCACTGTGCATCAACTACAACGAAAAAGTGGAACGAGATTATAAATGTAACACTAAACTCTGTTATTTTTACTGTAGTTTGAACATGCTTATAGGTATAACTAGGGGTGGGTGATATGATATATACCATGAGATAATATAAATTTCTTTTTACTATTACAGGCATCCCTTTTAATATTTTTGCATGTATAAGAAATGTAATAGTGAGCAATATTGGACTTAGATATAATTTTAGCATTAATGTGATAAGGTTTTGGCATTTCATTCACTGGATATGACATTCCCATCAGTTGATTTTCCACAAATATTTACTATATCACCATATACATTGATATTATGATACATATACTTTTTTTTTTATATTGCACACTCTACTTCCAACTACAGCAAAGAGGCTAAAATGGATTGATTTTTGCAACGGCTTTATGCGAAACCACATTTTAAAAGTAGTATCACAAAGTTTGAACATTACATGGGATACAGATCCGCTACTTCAATTGTAAGAATTAGACTCGGGGTACAAATAACATGATGTTTCTGTTGAGAAGACCTTGAACTGTCTCATTCTCTCAGTAAAGACAGAAACTGTTTCTGCTGCCATCAAATATTCAGACAGACTTGTAATTCCTTGTCAGTGAGAAGCCCTGTAAAAATGACTGGGAAACAAAACACTTGTGGTAAAACAATGTTCTGAGGACATTCTGTCAGATTCCTCTCTTTTTTACAGATTTCATCACTGAGCTGCTGTGGCGTAAATGCTTTAAAACACTTTGACATAACATGCTGCGTCCAGAGACCCTCTGCTTCTGAATAATGAATCTACAGTATGCTCCGAACAGCTGTCTTCTTGCAAGAAGTTTTTTTCAAGGCTTTTGGTCACATCTCTCAAGTCCTGTTTTAGAAACCAGCATACTTCACCTGAACCTCGTCACAACAACACCTGACCAATCAGTGGTGCTTCAACTTGCAACAAACTACTGTTATTGGCCAAGAAGCAGCGACAAAGTCACCAGCAACCTGCATTCTTGCTGCCCCCGCTCTTCATATTTAATTCAGAGGTTGTGTATTTCTTTATGATTGCAACATCTGTTTGCTCCCAGAGCCAGCTCCCTCTGTCAGCCACCCTCTGTTCAATAATTCCTGTCCTGACCCCTAAGAGCCCCTGACATCATCGCACCGGCTGCTGCCCAAACTTCACTGGGACCAGACACAAAGGGACAGGTGCCTGCTACCGAATCATTTGGCTTATAAACCTGCATCACCTACATCAGTGGTTTTGTTGTTGGGATAAGCCAAGTGAACTCTTTTCTGTCTTCATATGAAACTGACTGGGTTGGGTCCTACGTATAATACAAGAAGCACTTTGAAGAGAAAACTGTGCAACTCCTGATTTTCACTTTTTCACTTCAGCTAAAAGATTACATGCTTCTCTATTTGAGTTTGTATGTGGAAATTGACTTGAACTTAAACTCCCAATTACAAACTCAACTACAATTAATTAGTAGAAGATGGACGTTTTCAATAAAATAACACAGAGGCCAAGTCACCTGAGCTCAAACTGTAGGGGTATTGTTTAAATTATATTATTTAAATGTTGTGAATGAAATCATGCCAACGTATGCAGAAACAGTATGCAACTAATATGACCTACCTTTAGAGCAGTATTTGCAATTGTGATTTAGTTACTTTTAAGTCTTATTTTTGTTATTGCCAACAAATCCGAAAACTCTGTCTGCAGCTCTCTGGCTCAAGCCCACTCGTTCCTACTGAAGACCATAGTCTTTAAAAATAGATCAGAAATTAATGGTTTTATTTTTAAAACATGCTACAAATTTCCTAAAAGAGCAGGGCACTGTACTGTTTAGCAAACGTTACTCAAACAGGAGGATATGTGTATGTTGGTGATTTTCAGCTGTGGATTAATACACATAGATGACCACAGGACTGTGTGTACGTGGGATTGACTCGAAATAAAGTACATTGTTATGAAGGAATATGATATCAAACATACATCTGTGTGGTTTTTTTATGTGCTTTTCATAGTTTTTGGATAACAAGGGATGCAGAGACAATACTTGTTAGGAGGATCATTCATGGAATTTATTGATAGTAAATATACAGACATTGCCAGTTTCATCATTTTATAATGATATTTACCTGGTAGGAGGATTTTTTTTTACTTGGAAGATTTTCAGTGTTTGTGATTATACATTTTTTCATAGTTTGAAAAAACAATGGTTATAACTTCTATACAATGTATAGAGGCACTGTGGCAGATTTACTTACATCAGATCTACAGCTTGTCAACACTTACTACTGATCAAAGCATTTTGTCTGGTTTTCTCAGCGTGATCCTCGTTGTCAGAGGCACTGAAGGTGGCGGGGTCCATAAACAGATGCTACCCACTGACCTTAGAAAACATGGCGGAGGGGCCAGATGTTTGGATGACCTCACAACCTTGGGACCAGCTGATGTGGCAGTGATGGAGATGGGTACTGGCAGAAGAAACTGATATAGTGGCGTCAAAGGTTCCCATTTTTCCCGCTTTTTCTGCATTAGTCTTAACCCCCCAAACTGGGCAATCCTGGAAGGCAGGGAAAGATGGAGGACAGATGAAGAGAAATATGTAAACACAGAAGAGAAAGAGAGACAGAGGGAGAGAGGGAGGACTGGTCAGTGGTGCTGACGGTTGTCACAGATGTTGAGTTCAGCACAAAACTCTGCCAGAAGCCATCATGTCAAGGCGAAGTTAGCTGAATGAACAAGAACAACTCCAGGCCCTGCCACTTTAAATCTTGCTCAAAATTCAACAGCTGTTTCTTGAACGAATGCAGATGCAAAATAATGATAATAATGCCTACTTACAGCTACTGCTTACAAGTAAACCATCCTTCTTGACCACACCCTGTACACATGGTGTATCATTAGCTCCGCTTTGCTGTAGCTCTTTTGGAGATTTAATTTTAGAGGCAGCAAGGGTTTTTGGCAGGCACTGTCAGAGGAAAAAAAAAGTGTGAAAAAAGTTTTTGTGCTCTAACAGTATTGTTAGAGAGCTAACAATTAATGCTTTTAATCTTCATCTAATCTTTTTTTCCTATTCGTTTTCAAAGCCATAAACACAACCAACCAGCGTGTTTACATAGTTGTCAAAGACAAGCAAAGCATCTTTGTAATATACATCTACAGTGTTGCACTTGCTTCAACATCATTTCTCCTCAAATCAACGCCTGTGCTTGTCTATTCTGGCATCTGAAATTCTTAACATTTTGACTGGGTGCATCTTGGCTCCAAGCATCTTCACTCAGCTCAGAGAATGTCTTTGTGCCAAGGCCACAGCCTGTGGCAGTTTTCCTAGTGACAGATGAGCATGTCAACATGTTTGTGTGTGTGCGTGTGTGTGTGTGGTGAAACAATAGGCCTCGTAAGCTGTGAACTGTGCTGTTATGGACAGAACTGCCAGGTTATCTAGTAACCAATACACCAACATATTGATCAGACATAGTAACATGCATAAAACTCAGTAAATATTAACACTAAATAAAAGCAACTGCCCATATGCATGTGGGCACACAGACTGACAGAATTAGTGTAGTGACTTCTGAAATGTGGCTTTTTTTTACTGACTTTGGTACACAGTACTTGGCCTCACACAGATGGACTGATAACGCTCACTTGTTGTAATTACTTGCTGAAAAACAGTTATATAAACAGTGCGACAATTTGTATATCCCAAGACGCATTCTTGAGCAAATATACAGTCTAAAATATCCTCATTCGTCCGAAGAAAATTCTCTCTAAAACCTCAAACAGCCTAAACCAAGAAAATAATAAATAGTGAGCAGCACCAAAAGAGAACTGCGACATGTGGATCTAAATCTGTCTGTCCTGTCTCCAGGCCTGTTGGCAAAGGGCAGCTCAGCTGTAGCAGGCAGATTGTGTGAACAGCGGACTACGAACATCTCTCCACAGGCCATACCAAGGTGTCTAATCCAGGAAACACTGTGAACATACACCCTGTGGGCTCCCACAGTGCACTGCATAGCCCACATCCCACTACACACCGCAACAAATCCTCCATCTTAACAAGCCGGTTTGTGTATTGTTTAGCTATTAAACCTTAATTTCTTAATATAATTATATTTTGTTTGTTTCATATACAAATCCGATTGTTTCAAGACTTTTTGAAGGTTGAATCTGAGAGCAAATGACTTGTTAAGATGGGTGATTTTGGAGTAAAACACTGGGAAAAGACTGCATAAAGAATTACTTTGAGTGCATAAGTACCAAATAAAAGCATATCTGAGCAGCAGCCATCACTGCAACACGAGATGTGAAATTTATACCAATGTGAATTTTAAATGTTTTAATCCGTGTAGATCCCCACCCCCAAAAAGATTAGCTTCATTCTTTAATAAATATGTGATGGTTGGCTTTATTAATTAGTATACCAGAATTAGCAAACAATAACCAAAGTCAACATATCTGCAACATTTTATCAGCGATTACTAATGATACGAGATTTTCACATCTTTTATCTTTCAGAGGATTTCTGCAAGAAGTGTCTGCTTGTGATATTTTTTGTGGAGATTTATAAAAAAGAAATCCACTGTGATAAATTTATAGATTTACACATTTCGGTACTTTACCTGAAGAAATATTGCCAGCTCGTCTAGGAGTGCGTCTGCTGTCCAGCACCTGTCATATCGGCTGAGTGTCACCCACGTCACAGGGTGTCGCGAAATGACAGCTCCCAATGTCTGCAAAGATGAAGCCTCGGGTGGAAAAAAAACAGGACGGATCGAAATTTCATCCTCCCAAGTATATCAAAGTGACTCCTGTCAGCATTGCATCAAAGCGGAGAAACAGGAACTGTTCATTTTTACAGCTAAGAGTTGGACTGTGGAGGGGGTTTCTGGGGAAACAGTTGGGAAGGTAAGCACCGTAAATTATGTTAGGTGACTTACAGGAAAAATTATGACAATGAAAAGCACCTTGTCAAGCATCGGCCATTTGGATTCATGACAGCAGAGTCAAAATAAGGCTGTGACAGATCATGAAGTTGAAGAGAGACTTTGAGACAAAGATGAGAGTGATTTTCAGAGATATAGTTTCCTCACATCAAAGGCAACAACATCCATGTGACCATGTGACTATTGTTCCCAGCATGGTGCAACACAGTGGCAACCTACGATTTCATCTTGCATCTTTTGAGGAATCCTTATTTGATTTTTTTATATTTGTTTTGCTGGATGTAGCCAAACCTGGTAAATTATTTTTTACATTTGACTCAATAAATTTGAATGTCTTCATCACAAAAATCTCATGACGTGAATAGACACTGCAGCTGCCAATGTTTGTACTGCAAATTAAACGAGGAGGGAGGAATTTTATTTGTAAAATAAGTGCTTGAAAATTGTGGTAAAGAAAACAAGTATGGCAAGCAAAAACATAATCACCGCATAACACAAAATAACATCGACAGTTACCATGGGGCAAGCCTTTTTACCTAAGCAGTCTGGATAAACAAGTGTGTGTGTCTTTGCTTGTACAAGCCTACAGTGCTACAAGATACAGAGATACGCCTTGTGTAGTGATGACAAATATTAGAGGCTTGAGGCTAGAGGAATCCAAGGCAACCAAAATCAGTTTTTGTCCCAGGGCCAAACCCTGCACTGCGGGCCACTTCTGATTTCAGCACTAGCTGGTGTAACGCAACCAGCCATGCATTAGCATTGGCCCTCCAGTTAGAGCAAGCTCTTAGGATCCTGTCACCCGAACTTATCATACACTCTCACACACGGCCAGACATACACATGCAAGCACGAAAAAAATTTGTTCATTTGCTGCAGCAAGAATGCACAGACCTTTACGAGATACACATATCCCTTTATATCTCAGTTTCCTATTCTCTCTGAGGCACACAAATACATCAATGCTACACACTCACACAGGGACCATAATTCAACATAATTCAGACCATTGAAACCTCTCCAGACTCTCAACTGGTCAAACACACCAGCAGCAGGAACATCCCTCTACACAACATAAAAGACTGAATCTCCCTGTTAAAGCAGCCGGCCCATCTCTCTCACCACTTAGAGGGGGGCCCGAGCTAGCATACAAAGTTCAACAACTGTGAAGAAGGAACTATTAAAGAGGACACACAAAGCAGTGACCTTGACTGACAAGTGCTCTTCATTCTGGCCATAAACAGCAGTGGGGCCTGATAAGTGTTCATCGGTGCGGGGAGTAATGACCTATCCGTCAGCAGCGGTTGGGCTGTGTGAGGTAGTATAAATGGAACATACATAATGTACAGCAATAATACCAGCACGCTCACAGCCTAATGTATTATCATTATTCTTGGGGACCAGGTTTTTTTCCCCCCTCCCCTAACCCTGTGTAGTGTGCTTCAGCACGACGGGTAAATGCCTTCCGGCCACGATAATTTCATTCTAATCTTTGTTCCATATTATAATTTTCATGGTCAGAAATACACCAGGAAACAGCGCCACGTTTCTATCAAGAGCTAAACAGAACACAGGCCATAACTGGAGGTTTTATGTGACTGTATAACCCCCGTTCTTAGTGCACCAGTCAATTTATGATAAGAAAGGAGAAAGCTGTAAATTTATGTGTGATGGGCCATCTTAAACAACATCATTACGGGCCAAACCAGCCTCTGATAGGCCAGCTGTATCCGTTCTAGACACTCAGAGGATGTTTAAAGAGGAGATCAGAAAATTCAATATTCATAACATTAAAATACAATATCAAATTTTACCACAAAATTAAATAAAGTATGTGAAAAAAGAAACCTTGCATATCATGTTTGTTGTAATGTATACAGCATGAATCACTAGCTACTAGCTCATTGGGCTTAAATGTCATTATTTCCCATAGCAGGGGGTTGGGGAGTTAAAACACAGGTGGGCAATACCCATGTGACAGTATTTGACTCACTTCTGCCTCTGAGCTAAATATCCAGTTTGTTCAGCATGTCTGTCTTCACTTCAAGCTGGATTAGACATTAACATTATCAGCCTAACACAGTCTGAAACAGGCAGGTTTGATCCATTAAGTCCAGTATCATTTGAAAAACCTTAGAAGAATTTAATTATTATATAAAATCCATGTGTGCCACAAGCCAACAGGAAGTCAATGGCCTGGCCACAGAACAACTCCTGCGTGCATACCCTATGGACCCAAAAACACAGAAGTGACTGACTGAAAACCTGAATATAGTGAGAAACTTATATAGGGATGATTGGGACACCACCTTGACCCTGCCTCCATAGATTCTAGTGGTACAAAGCGGTATATAGAATAATATGAGGCAAACTGAGTCGTGGACAGCCACGACTTAAGAAATGCAACTGATAATGGAAAAAAAACACATAATTATCTTATGACAAAGAAACTGTATCTAAGGTTGCTCAGTAATGAGTCAGTATCAGATGTAATACAGATTCTTAATCTTTAGCCATAGAAGAAGCATAAAGCAGTCAATCAGGAGTCAAAGAAATGTGCCGAAGTCCCATCATACCTCATCATATCATTCGTAAACCTATTTTATAAAATTAGTTTGTTTCTTTAATGGGTGAATTTAATTTATTCAAAAATAATATACCATTATCGTAAACTTACCCCACGTCTCACTGACATACACAATACTAAAAAAAACCTCCAGAACATATCACATCTTAAAATACTACCTAGTAAAAGCTAATTCAGGCTGGAACTTACTAACATCATGGTTGTGCTGAGAGTTGTCATGCAACACCATTAATTAACATGCATTTCTGAGGCCTCCCACACACATACTGCATCAAACTCACAGCCAGTGTCCTTATCCAAAACTTATCTCTGCTCTAAAGAAAAAAAGGATATGCAGTGCTACTATAAAACCCAACAATTCTGTAACACATATCTGAATACTGTAAGAAGATATTCCGTGAAATAAACATCATTAGGAACACAGGAATGATTGTGCTGCATTTCCTGGAAACGTGTTGATTTGCTAGTCAGACACTGAAATAAAAAAACTAAATCCCTGCTCACAGTGATGAGATTATTTTCAGGACAAATTCATATTTTAGGGAATTTAGGCCTAATCTGAACATTGTTAATATTTGGTGCATGCCCGTCTCGTCTCTCCCAGGTATCCCTACGGAGCAGAGGAAAAATGAAGGATGCCTCCAAAGCTTGGAGACAGTAATCTCCCCCGTGGAGGTCAAATCTAACATGGCAGGTTAGTGTCTGTGGAGATTGACAGCCTGGAGAAATACTGCTGCCAGGCACCCACAACGCACAGTGACAGTAAACACCTCCCAGGAAAAAGGCTGGTTACCAAGCCTTATAGAGCGACTGTCAGAGGGCGCCAGTCGTCAGGGCTGCCGCCGACTCCGCACTGACAGACTCTGTCAACCTATCTCTATCATATCGAAACCATCTCAATAATGTGAACATCAAACTTCATCAGAAACATTTGTGGGTAATCCTTCTTTCATCAGCAAGTTCATATGATGAGCCAAATATAAATAAATAAATAATTAATATACAATTACAGTGATAATCGATTGTTACAGTAATTTTTCAAGCAAAAACTGGGTCCAGCTTCTCAATGTGAATATTTGATTTGATGATTAACATCTTTGAGCGTTCGACTGTTGGTTAGACAAAACAAGACATTTTAAGATGTCATTGTGTTCTCTGGAAACATTTGAGTTTATGAAGCAAACATCTCATCGACAATTTACTGTAATTTATCTGTCACTATTTCATGCTCATATACTGCAGTTTTGTGTAAATTATATGTGGTAGGTAATTGATGTAAAATAGACCATCATCAGTCAAGCAGAAAAAAAAAGGTTGTTTAAAAAAAAACGCTTTATTGTAGCATTACATTAGAAAACAGAGGCATAAATGAAGCTGGTAAAACTTACACTTACACTTAAATCTATGTTGTTTACTGGGTTTGCAGAGAAATTGCAATGCAGTAGAGCAGACCACTAATTGCATGAAATATGTTATCTTACAGGCTTGTGCTGTCTGCCTTTCATAAACAAAGGCTGACAGATCATGCCCTCAACCAGTGACCCTGCTGTGAGCATATGCACTAATGCAAGGTCACACTGGAGACTGGCCACATGAGGAGAAAACAGCCATCCAATTTGCCTTGTGAGCCCAACACAGACACAAACTACTGATGTAGTCATCATGCCCTACAATAAAATGTCAGCGTGTTAAACGGAGCCCCTTTTTCATTAGCAGCTCTAATAAATGGTGCTTCTATAAAATAGAGGAAAACCTTTATGTCTGCGAGAGGAGTAAATGATAAAGGGATATCAGTGCCAGAAAATCTGTTGTACGCTCAATGTCAAGGAGGCTTCGTTGGCTCCCACAGAGCTCAGCTGTGTGCAAAAGCATAGCAGCCTCTGATTTTCATAATGGCAGGTGGCCATCTTTAAATCAGAGATCTACATACAATATTGGCTATACACCACAATGACCGATAACAGAACATTACATCTGCCTCAAAACATACCATGCTCCCTTGTGGTCCAAACACTAACAAATTTGGTTAAATAGTAAATAATACGTAGCCACGGCATTACATTTTAAGCAAGGAAGTCAAATCTAGGGCTCTGATTGGTCTGATTATGAGGGTGGGTGGAGGGTGAATGTTGATGGGAGCGTGCTATGAGGGGCAGAAAAGACAGGCAGACAGACAGACCTATAGCCTGATGCCGTTCCCCCTCATCCTCTGCTTGCCCTTTGTCATGCACCCTCCTCACCTCCAGAGCTGTCACAGGCTTGTCAGAACCAATCACAAGATGCCATGCTGTCTGCCAGCCATGTACCAGTTTGGACAGGATGACATCAAATTTCTGGTGCTACGTGTCAAGGACCATATGAAAACAGATGTCCTCATTACTGGGTCGCCCGGGCTTTCGAAATTCTACATATTCACCTTTTCACAGATCGGCGGAAAGATCTCAAAGTTTAATATTTTTATTTTAATCTTAGTTTTTATGTAGGATAGCAGCGAAATGTTTGAAAATGTCTAAAAATAATCAGCGACTTAGGGGACAAAAACATACACTGTTTATCATAAAACACATGGATTATTTTTGAACAAATAATGCCATACAAGTGCAGAAATTTACGCTATTCAAAAACCCAGAAAAAACAGCAGACTAAAACCCGGTCAAAGCCTGATCACAGTGTGATAAAACAGTGACATGTCCAAGCCTGGTGTTATGCATATATGAGGCCCTCTGAGATCCAGCATGACAAAAGTAACTTTATTGAATGGGACAGATCGCTGCTTGTCTGACTGACTTAATCTGTTTGATTGAGCAACGGGACGCCTTCGGCTTCACAAGTCCTTCAAAGGCCGCAGATTCTGCAAGTGTGAAAAAAGAGGGAGGAAAAAAGGAAAAGAGAAAAATCCCCCCACACGCCTTCTACTGCAACACCCACACACACACACACCCACACACACACACACCCACACACACACACACACACACACACACACACACACACACACACCCCATAGCAGCTTTTGGAGGGTTTATTTATTAGCTTTAAACATCTTATTCATTGCCCTACCACCCAAGCCCTTTCAGGTCATCAGCCTCTAACAAAGACCTAAAGCCTGGAAAATCTGTCAACTGTCAGTGTCATTGATTAGGAACAGAACTCTGCACAGATGATGAGGCTTCATTGAAGCCAACCGTTGAAGAGTAATAAAAGGGCAGAGTTTAAAGAGTTTGTCCCTGACGATAACACTGCTGCTGCAATATTCCTCTAGACTCAAAAGCATGCCGCATTACAGAGGCATACATTCATTTGCTCATGCTTCACGATCTTATTATGGGGATCTAACTTTCCACTCCACCCCCTTTTTTCACCATGCCGCCTTAACACAAAGCAGACCTCAGCTATCATTGTGCTTGATCTGAATTTTATTTAGAGGTCCATATGCTTCTCCAGCCTACTCTCAAAGCCTGGTGTTGATGCTTGGCCCCTCTTGGCCCGTTAACCATTAAAAGAGGGGCCATTCTGTCACCACACTGCCTATTGTGGGCCTTCGAGGTTAAGAGACAAAAGTGTGAGATCATGAATGAGTGCTTGGCAGTCTATTGGAGGTTTCCATCCACACAATTGAACTGAGAATCTGCACCTGATGCAACTCAAGCATCCATTTTGAAAGAGAAAAGGGGTTACTTTCTTTGCATGAGTGGCCCTATTAAATAAAGAGGGTATGTTTTAATTTGCAAGGGATTGGCAAACTGATTTTCAACATTGGACAACAGACCCATCACGGTAGCGCCACAGGGATGTGGGATTTGCATATAGGTTTCTCTCCTACTGTCTTAGAAAATGCAGCTGAATAACTAACTGGACCTCCTGGCCACTATGAGCACCCAGACAAACCAGTTAGCTTCACATGACACCACAGAGATATTCCACATCTCACAGTTAGGAGCAGGCTACCAAATTACCCCTCTGCTGTCTCTAGGGGCTTCCTCTGGACACGCATTTCCCCTACACATTCTCCCCTCAAAGTAGCCAAAGCTGTGTCTCTCAGTCTCCAGGTCCCCCCTTAGTGACAATTTGTCCACATCAGAGAGCCGTCATCCCTAACGAGATCTGACTCGTGACACACAGATGGGGAGGGGCTGGGCACGGGCAGTGCTAGCACTGGGTGCCTGCCTGCCCCGAGGCTACAGAAAAACGCCATGCTCAGACTACCGTGTGAGAGAACACAACTGCTTTCTGCTAAGCTCTGCTTTACCACCATAAGCTCTACCAGCCCACAGCCCACATCGCTGGGCCATTACAAGGGAACGGGACGCAATGAGAACAATAAAAGCAGTGTTGTTAACTGTATTTCTACACACACACAACTGAGATGTAACATACAGCTTAAGAGTGCAGGAATTTCAATGCTTAGGGATTTTCTTACAATCATACCAGCGTACTGTTTGCCAAAAGTGATACATTTAAAAACTAAAAAAGTACTAAACTGTTTGCCAATCACCCAAAACCTTCCTCACTATCTTACTTACCATCTGCTGTTACTGATCTTACCAAGTTCTACAAAGGATAATGCATGTCACTTCATTAAAGCATTCACAGCCAGAAAAGACACTTTCTTAGCCCACAGACACAATAAGTCTGTGACTAAACAGCAAATCATGTGAAATAAGCTTTGCATTGTGCCACAAAAGAAGCAACCCTTTCTCTTCCATTCAGCTGTAAAACCACACATAAGAAGCACAACAAACAAAAAAATCTCTGGAGCCTTCAGGCAACTTCTGTCAGTAACTCTGTCACTGACAATGATTTAGAAGTTTCACAAGTCTAGTAGAATATCATAAGTAATATCTCTAAACAATGGTTAAATGACTGCAACTGAAACTACACAAAAGCATAATGTTGATGATATTACATTGCTGACATATGTTGGCCTACTGTCAGGTGTTATAAAGACACACACACTGCACATCCTCAACACACACACACACACACACACACACACACACACACACACACACACACACACACACACACACACACACACACACACACACACACACACACACACACACACACACACACACACACACACACACACACACACACACACACACGGGTTGACCCTGTATCCTAAAAATCACAGCCTCTCTGTTACGGTCAAGTGCATCAGCCAAGCAAATGTATGCAATTAGGTCATGTTGGCCAGTGTGACCCACACAGGGGACAACAGTCATTGTCAGTATCTTAATAAAAGTAAAATCATATCAGGGCACGGGGGGTAAAATTGTCTCTAGGATATCACCTTAATAAATAAGACGAGATAAATAAAGTAATATGCTGTGCATGATAAGAATTAAATTACCCTCCAATATGCTGTGGTTACCTGGTGCTGGCCTTAAATCTGGAAATATAAAAGGCACGCTGTGGCCAGGAAATGATGTTTTAAATATGTAATAAGCTGGTGGCCCCTGTTTGAACACTGGCACATACAACAACCACCCCCTTTAAACCTTTTTAAACACAACTTAGATACAACTTTCTTATTATAGAAACTCAATGCGTCATTGCCACCAAACCTAAATAAATCCCAATTTTTCTACTGCTTTGTTTCCTCTCTCTGCTCTCCTCTGGTTCTTTTTTCATGCTTCTACTCTCCTCAGCCCTGCTGGCTGCTCTCACCTTTCTCTCCTGGCCCTCTGGCCCTCATCCTTGGCTCTGGCTCCTGACAACCTCACCCACTGAGCTACAGATTGGCCGGCACACAATGCCCCAGATCCTCATTCACCAACACAATGCACTCACCAGCCATACACCTTCTCTTCTCTTTAACTCTCTCACCACATCCCTTCTGTCCATCCCCTCATTTTCTTTCCCTCTCATTCATTCTCTTCGTTCATTTAATTTCCTCAAGCTCCCTCCAAGTCTATCTCTCGCTTCTCTGACTCCGTATTTCTGGCAACTTGGTCGTGACTGGTGGGCCGACAACAGAAACCATCTCCCGCCTTATTCCGGTGCAGGGCAGCATGAGCGGGACGAGCCAGAGCTCACAATGCCACTGCCGAGCGAAACAAAGGTTGTGTGCTCCATCATTCAAACCGGGGCCACTCCGACAGCTGCCTCCGCCACGCTCACACTGACAAACGGCCAGAAAAACAGATGGTTTGTGCATTCATGACCAGTTTAGTGGAAGCCCAGGAGTCACCCCCATTCAAGGGGAGGGTTTTTGTCAGCTATTCCATAATAAAGCTTTTCAGTCTGGTAGAAAATTAGAAATGCATTTTAAAATTGTCACTTAATTATTGAGGTCATCCCGGCCCCATGGAGGAGAGACGAAAGAGCTGAGGCTCTGGCTTTGTGACACATGACTGATCTGAAAAGATGGGCTGCCTCATTTCACTTTTTAAATCTTGCCAACACATTAACATACATTTGTCAGTTTGCTTCTGAAAAGCAGATGCATTGAATTTTGGAAGCCAACTATCCTCCAAGGAGAGAAAGTTCATCATCTGAACATCTGATCAATATTGGCATTGCAATTGTATACCTCGCTGAAAATGAATCAGATAAAGATATAGCGTATCATTATTTACCTACAACATTATATAAGATTATTAGTAACTCAATTATGAGATGTATTACAAGCACACATTCGGCAGCTGGAATGCATTTGTTCACTCGCATGCATTTACGTGCTGAACCATGCTGTAGTTTGGACTCTCACATCATGTCAATCAAAGTGCCACACGCATACAGACACATCTGCACCATAATTGATCGCAGACGAGTGTGTCCAACCCACTGAATCTTTTATCACCTCTGCTCTCTCAGACCCATAGGGTCAAACCACAGCCCAGGGAAAGGGGGCAATCGGCTCTTCCGCCCAGGGTTTCACTCTCCTGGGCATGTAAAGCTCTGTATGGCAGTCCTGGAGCCATTCATTTAAAGTTACAAAATATATGGACTGACAACTGCTGATGATATGCATTTCTGGCCCCACAGGATGGTATCTATCAAATTCAGACTGGATAACTCAAATGTTTAATATTTGGTATTTTTCATCACTTTATTTTTTGTATAAATAAGCAAGAAGTAATTATATAAGGCATATACAGGTATATGAGACTAAGTCAACCACAATAATGGTGTATGTCATATCATTAAAAAGAGCTTAGCGGTTGCTTTGAAGCAGTGAGGCGTGAACCATACTGGGCTTCTGAGCATCATCATCAAGCTCTTGGCAACACACCCCAAAAAGTCATTTCCAATTGTAAGAGAAAGCATTCACCGTGTTGCACTATATCATACACAATACTGTTCACACAGATTAGTTGGAATGCCAGCCAAAGTGACACTGACTAAACTTAGTTTGTTTGTTCCCCCATATTAAATTAGTTGCACATCTCCCAGTGCCCAGAGACAGGGCCTAACAATGCAGGGAGAACGGCTGAGCAGATATGAATTAAAGATAACGCCAAGCCACCGCACGTCTGTCTCTGCTTGGAAACCATCTGGACGTTCAATATTACATCCTTGTCTACACTTTTCACGCTGATCAGGATCAAAGTTTTTTGACAGGTCTTCATGATGCATCACACCCAGATGTGGTAGCTGGCTGAACATATTTGTTGAGGTCTCACTCCTATTCTCAGCAGGCATGCAATGTACTTAAAAAGTTGTCTTGAAGAGAAGACACAGCTGGAGAACAGATGAAAGCCACTTACTTCTCACCTTAAAATGCGACAGAGACATCGTGTCAAGCTCTTATTTAATCAGGAGGTAAAGTTTGCTCTGCTTTAGGGATTGTTATTATATCATTGGAGTGACATTTTAAAGAAACTGAAGGAATTATAATTAACCTATTTCAATATATTTGTGAATTGGAACAACAAATGCTACTATAGACCGACAGAAATAATCAATATTTAATCAATGATCAATCAATAATAAGAAAATAAAACAAGTATTTTCTGAATTTGTGTTGTTTTTTGTCAGACAATTTATATAAAGACCGCAAGCATCTCTTCACTATTATGTGATCTAACATGTTGTGATCCTATTAATAATCATGTAGGCTCAGCATCATTGCGCTGGACTGGTAAAGTTAAATTAACATAATCACTGTCATCATTAGCATAATTTCTGTGGTAGTTTGTCCGTGTTACTTACTGTAATGTATAGCACAATAGAGACACCCAACAGCATGTTACACACTGCAGATAATAGGAGACCACACATTCTTATTGACCTGTGAGAGACCCACACGGCTCACAGAATATAAACAAGGATACACATGACACCTCCAAATACACACACAGAGCTTCACACACACATATAGTATGAAGCTGATTGTACCCTGACAGCTTCTGCTTTTCCACTTAAGCACTGCCCTCCTCTGACTGTCCAAGGAAGTGCATACAATCAATATGGCAACACAACTAACTCCTAATCACTGATCCAAGTTATTACATCTCTTTAAAGCAAAGGAGACTTCAAGATTGGTTTTATTACTTGTGGTGAGTGCACAGTCGGTGGATGAGAGACCCCTCCCCATCCCACTCCAGCCCCCCTATCCAGTGCCATTTGTTGTTGGACTGCACCCCTTTGGCAGCGGATAGGAATCACTTCCTCAGAACATGATGTGGGAGGTGTTCAAAGATAGACGCTGACAGAAATCTGCTGCCGTTGCCAAATGCGCTGGCATTTCTACGACACAAGCAGTGACTCTGAGACGGATGTGATTTGATCAAATAAATGTGACAAATGTGTGAATTTGGACAAAAAATAGCAATCGGATTAAATAAATACAAGCTAGAGGTGGGTATAAACAACTTGGAAAATAAGTCACAGTATGTTGCTATGTTACAAACAAAATTATCTTTCAACAGTAAAAATATATCCTTGTTGCCAGCATAGCCTTTTGGTTAGATTTTTATTGGTGTTGTTATAATTTTAAGCTCAACCAGCTGGTAACTAGATGATACTTAAAAGTTTTTTTTCTAGCCAAAAAAAAAGATGAATTTCCTATCTTCTTCAAAGACTGTACAAACTGCTCCTGTGAGATTCAAACCACAGACAGCGACAGCATCTAAGCAGAAAGTAATTAAATCCCCAGTAGACTCTAATCAGCATTCATAAATGGCATCAGCTCCTAGTATGATATACAGTACAAGCCCTGTCAAGGTGATTTCTCACTGCTCACCAGCTCCAACAGTTCTCACCATGGCCATGGCCACACACACACACACACACACACACACACACACACACACACACACACACACACACACACACACACACACACACACACACACACACACACACACACACACACACACACACACACACACACACACACACACACACACACACACACACAGCTGCTGCGCTGGTCCCTCCCAAATTAATACCCACAAGTGAAACCGTGACCTGCAGAAGGCAGCCCCGACCTGCCGTCCCAGAGCTTCTCAGTGGATCCACCCACTGAGCGCGTGGCTCTCTCTATCTCTCCCCCCCAAGACTGCTGAACAAGGACAAGAACTTGCACGGGACAAATAAGATAATCACTGACAGAATATGTTAAACTGTCAGTTTGTGTGCGAAAACATCCATGTTTTGTTTGCTTTACTAAAATACATTGTTACACTTAACTGATACATTATGATATGATAAGGTAAAACCAGCTGTGACTATAAATTGAATGTCAAGTCACTGAACAAAGCAACACCTTCAAAATAATTATGTCCCACTGCGTCATTTATCCTACATTTTGTCTGGTCGAAGCCTCCTTTCCCCTGCACACTTTTGCTGATTAAAAAGAAGCCGATGTGATAGCCATGAAGGATTGGACAACGGCTGGATCACAGAGCAAAGCAGGAAGTGAAGAGACTCAAGGCCAGAGAGACAATAATGGACCTTGTCTGTACAGCCACCAAATGGCTACTGCTTGGTTAGCTGTAAGCTCCATTTTGGGACCTTTGGTTCCCATATTTAATTAAAAATCCATTATCACCTCTCAGCATAGTGAGCAGCACTTCAGCCCATACTATCCAGATCTGCACTCTTAATTGGTCTTAAATGGCTAAATTGTTTTTCAGGCAATCCGTCTTCCTGTTATCTAAAAAAGGAGTTAAGAAATAATTGTAAATAGTGTAGAGACTGGTTAAAAATCCCCCCCAGTGTACACTAAATAGTAATCACTGTTACAACAAAATGATTCTCAAACATTAGAGTGTATACGCGCACAAACACACGCACTTCACCAGACCTTGTGGCAGACCTTGCAGGAAAACTGTTGTTTAGGTGGTGCATTAATATTCAAAAGGTGATGCTGCCAAAGCACCTTGAGCAGATGCACACTGGCACACATTGATGGCCTGAGCGAGGAGCTGCAGAGAAAACAGCACGATAGAGAGGGTTTACTCAAAAAGAATATATAAGGAGAAGATAAAATTAAAAGATGCAGGTAAGAAGGAAAAGTAGAGCTACAGGTTAAGAATGAATAAAAGAGGGGAAAAAAAGACAAAGATGAGCTCTCCTTCACATCCCAGCGCCGCTCTCCTTCATTGTTACCTCGTCGAGTGCGGCCAGGCCCCAGTTCCCCTGGCAGAAACTAAGTGGCTTGCTGGCATATGGTGTAACCTCCATTTGAGTGCTAAAAGCTGGATATTGTTTTTGTGGAGCAGATGTTGGCGGGCATGGCAAAAGGCACAGCTGACTAGGCTGCACAGCTGGGAACGGTGTCTGTGACCCACATACAGGGGGAGCAGTAGTCAACTGAGAGCCACAACCTTAATGGAGAATTGAGAGACACGATATGAAGTTTGTCCCTCTATTGTCTTTACACGCATAAAGTCACAAATTAAGTCTGTTCAGCTTGTATTCCATCGCTTCTTCCAGTGTCGTGATTATTCACTGAGAGCAGGAAATTTAAAGAAATGTCTCTATCCGATTTTAATTTAATCCGATTTTAATTTAATGCCTCTCTCATGATGTGTCAGAGTGAAGCATCGGTCGGGATACACAACCCCAAAATATTAAATACAATCAGACTCACAGATTGATGAGACTTTATATCTTTCTGTGACTGTTTTAATTTGGGGAGTTTTTTCCAGGCTAATCACAGTAGGATGGAAAACAACCTCAGCTTTCTGTGTGCCTCAGAAAAACACAGAACCATCATGTTTTAAATTGGAATTAAATGAGCTTTCATGCCTAGATTTGAGCTAATGAAAACGAAACGAGGACACTTAAGAGTCCTGACCGATTTCCCAAACCCAGAAGTGTCCCGATGCCAAAAGTGGACAAATGAAGATTATGCTGAGATTATAATAAGGATGCCAAAGCCATTATCCAGTCTACTTTGACAAATGTTGTGCCTTTCTGTGAGCAGATGGGACCTAGAGTTTGGGTGGGGAAACAGGCAGAGTATCCTTCACCCAGTTGGCTAGAAAAGACCAGGATAAACGGCAAGCAGGGACACTGTCAAGACTCCCCAATATTGCATGTAATTATTGTTTGAGTGCTTATCTCCGTCAAATACATAAATTTTGCTTAATAAACACTGACCTGCTAACACAACAAATAATACTATATTATCATTCAGTTATTTAAATGTTATCCACACTCTCCTCTGTTGCAGGTCTGTTCACAGCAGTTGTAATATTTTTTATGTGTACATAAAAAGAAAAAGACCGCAACTGTCCCTCTGTTCATCTGTCAATCAGCACCAGCCGTTGTCCTCAGATTGGGCAGAACACTTTGGCTTCGGCTACTTAATTATGAGAGTGTTAAATGCCGTATGTTGTGGGCTGGGGCAAAACAAACTGACCAGAGGCTGCAATAAAGGCTGTTTCCCCTTGTGAAAAAGGATTAGAATGGCCTGTCACTCAGTGGGGTCATGCAGAGCAGAGGCACTACTTAAAAAGTCATTTAGAGAATTAAGATGCCCCCAGTTGGGCCTCTACGATCAAGAAAAAAAAACCACACATGCTAAATAAAACAGCAAATAAATACTCAGCACAGCCTTGAGGCGACCACTGTTGACCACTATTATGCTCTGAAGTTGTGAATCTGCAAGGCTTTGGCATGTGCAATGCTGATCTCTCATGGAGGTCTCATTAATCAACGTGTGGTTTTCTTGACTGCACACTGATTAAACCAACCCCTCAGAGGGAAAGGTAAAATGTGGGCAGCACCTTCATGTGCATTTCACTAGTGGGAATCAACCTTCCTGTGGCAAGGTTTAGTAAAACATACCAAGGGGATGTTGCTGACATCAGAAAAACACAAAACCCCACAAAGACAACTGCATAACTACATTTTTACAATGCAGATGTCCTATTTGAAGTTCTCCCCTGAACAGAGTGGAACAGAAAAATCACCAGCAGCAGTGTGCAATGACTGAGATAAGATGAAAACAAGCTTCTCGCAAAGTGATCCAGGGACTCGGCTGTAATTAACACACAATTACCTTTGATTACAGCTGTATTTGGTTACTACAGCATATATTATTGTTTCCCCAGGAGCTGTTGAGACAAAGTGCTTGAAAAAGCTCCAACGAATACCAGTAAAAAAAAAAATATATATATATATATTAAAAAAATTTTCACCCCACTGTTTCCTCTATCAACATTACACCCATCAAAGCTATACCTTTCAAAGTGAAACAATCCATAATTCATAACCTGAAATCATTCAGATGAAGGAGGGTCCAAGGTTAGGTCTACAGCTTCGAGGGTAGCGTGACTCAGGACTTTTGAGGTTGCCTAACAATGTTTAAGTCAAGTGGTAACACTCAAATGGTATGCTTCTGTATCTGGTCACAAAGCCGCATAATCTGAGCACGTTAGAGAGATTACATACAGGTTGCTGAGCACCGCTGCTGCTGCTGCTGCTCTTCACAGAGGCTGGGAGGACAGACTGAATGGCGCTGCTTTGACAGAAGTTATGAATACAGATCAGACCTCATAACTGACAGGCCATACTGACGGACGCTCGGGGCCTCTGGGACTGAGCAGATGATTTGACAGGGAGATATAGAAACCTGCTACGACAGAATAGGTGGACAGTGGACAGGTGAGTGCCAGCTGCGGAGCGCAGGTGTGTGTGGGTGTGCAGTATATGTGCACGCAGGTGAAAAAATGTTCTATGATCCTATGATGGTTATAGAACAAAAACTCTAATCTCAAAAATGTAAAAAGCTCACACACCGAACATGAGTTTAAGTAACAGTGAAATGAATTTTTCCAGAGTTTTGGCTCATACAACTAAATCAAAATGGCAAGTTTTCTATTTACACCAAAATCTAACTTTTACCTCCAGAAAAATCCTTGTGTAGGCATTCATGAAACGATATCACATTTTTTAACAAGATAGGACTTCCCTCTGTTGCAGGCCAAATGATCTTTGGAATAAGTAAAGTGAAGTTTATTTTAACTGAGACATGTGGGGGTTATGTGTTAAGCTATTTTTAAAAAGGTATTAAGGTGTGATTAAATTTTCTTTATATAGTCATGTTTGTGGCTGACATTTACCATTTCCTTTAAATGTTTAGGAGATGTGCAGATGTGTAGTTATTTGTATTGTCATATTGTGTGACATTATATAACAACCTTATGCACCTTAACTGATATATTGTCTTGACAACATAAGATAATTAAATCAAAGAAGATGCACATAAAGTTTAGGTACATCTTCCCTAGAATATCTGCATGTGACAAATATAAACAGTGACAAGCTTTATTGTAGACTAACATTTTTCCTGCTCATCACTTGATAGTGTTACATATTGTATTTGAATGTGATCCAGAAGTTTCTCCATGGACTCGGTGTGTGTTTGATGTACTGTGGCAGTGTGCTGTGCTGAGAGTGACATGCTGATTCCTGAGCTTCTGTATGAGTCAGTCCCACCCTTCCATCTCGCGAGCAGGCCTCAGCCCTCACGCCTCATATCAGCCTGACTTTGATGGACACATGCTCCCTCTGTGCTTGGCAGGACGGTCTTTTGAAGAAACTTAACAAAAATGGCAACAGTTATTGGGTCGACACACAGACGCCCCGCCAAAAAAAACCCAACTCCCAAATATCACAGACAGCACAAACCTTTAGTTTGCAGCTAGCTGTTCTAGATGAGCTCCAGAAAGACACTAAGAAGTCTCTTCACTTTCAGAACTTGTGACGATGTTGAACCATTTGTGGATACTGTCTGATAAAGAAAGCAGAATGGGAGTCACTTCTCTATGTGTTGTATTTTAAGTTATCTTAGAAGAGGCATCAACTGGCTGGTACTTAACTGTAGGATCATATAAAAAAAGTTAAGTTAACTTTCATATATCCAAAACAGTTATAAATCAATTCAAATAACAAAATAACTATATATTTACTCAGTGTTATCATTAAGTGATTGACAGACTATAAACACTGGACATCATAAGACTGAACACTGCTTGGATTGATTGTGTGCTCAGGGCATAAATGCCAGCACATCACCCACAGTGCTAAAACTCTTTACAGTCTTTATTCAGCACGGCGGCTCACTTGACTGAAGCAAGGTCTACTCCTTTGCCCACAGACAAAGGGAGTCCTGCACTACGTCTGTGTCAGCCTGCTCATCCCATTATATCCACTCTGCTGCTCCCAGTCATCAGCTATGACGAGCCTTCACCTGAGTTGACAGGTGACTGTCCTGAGGCAGCACAGCACCCAACAGGGGAGCCTTAACCTGCCAACTATCTGTCAGTCCCCCAAAACCAGCTCTGTCATGTCATCTCCTCCATGCCAATCACAGTGACACATCAAGTTTGTGTCAGGAAACAGTGTTGGAGATTACAATCTAATACAACATTGCCCTGAGCCAATGGGAAGAACCAGGCAATTATTATGAGACAGAGATGATAATGTAAATGTTGGCAGGCCACATGCAAATAATTACAAATAGGATATTTTTTCCTTAAGCTTTAACTTTTGGTATAATTGCTTGTGCAATACGAAGGAGGGGTCAGGACTCAAGAGGGCATGTTTCTGAAAATATGACAGAGTCTAGAACAAGGCCAAAAATGGTTTCATTAATAAAGTATCATGTAAGGTTTTATATTAATCCCCTCAGTGAGAAAGGGAAACATGGAGATAGTTGTCAGTCTAATTTTCATGTTTTGGTTGGGGGTTCTCAATCAAGTGGTCCTTAAAGCTGGTCTTCTGGCTCACAAATTGACTGTTTTTGTTCAATCTCACTGCTCTCATAGCGTTGTTTTCAGACAAAGGCAGCTATTTTCCGCAAAAAAAAAACTCCGTAGACTACAACAGGAAAACAGACGAACTTAGCACCTCGCTGATGAATACAGTGGAGCAGATAAAGAACCAAATATTTTAGTTGGCAGAGACCAAAATCTGAGCTAAAAGGAGAGTGAATATTGGACTTACATTGATTAGATGGACAGACACACAACCCCAAATGAATGCTAATGTTGCTCTGTATTTGCTCTGTGTATCTAACTAGGCAACGGTCTGCTGACAGGTTTGCATAACAACCTAAAAGATCAGTTTACAAGATTGTTTCTGCTGCTCACAAGTTGCCAAAAATCTGTTATTGAAGTGCGTAAAGCACGGCTCCTAAATGAACCTTGAGGTGAAAATATTCTGCATGCCTAACGTTTAAGTCCTAAACGTACTTAGAATACAAATTTCAACATCTGTGTTTATTTACGTTATAAATTTTGTCTACGGAGAAGACCGTGTGGTATGATCTAAAGCTCTAGAAATGCTGCTAAATAAGGAAGAGCCTGAGTTGTATTCATATCCTCCACCTTTTCATTGTGAATGCAGCTTTAAGAAATACAAGTTAATTTCTCTGTTGTCCTTCCCTACTGACTAGACTGAGATTCATTTGTGCAATTGTAAAGGTTGCCCTGACCTAGCCCTGTAATCGCACATTTTTGAATGTTAGGAGGGGGGAAGCAGCCCGTGCCATATGGCTAACGATCACAATAATAAATCAATTTCAGGCACCCCGTCATAATTCATCGGAGGAATTATGAATTTTTCCATTCAGTTGTATCCAGTTAGTTGTCGTGGCAATCCAGGACCTCATTTGAAAAGTGGCAACGAGGCAAGCAGGCAGAGTTTTAACCAACTGCTGGGATTTTACATGGGACTAATCACGAAGCACTGATTGATTGAAGCTCTGTTATCGGTGGACGACGCCCCCCCAAATATGTAAATGAGTAACCTTTAGGAGGGCTCCGAGTGGCAGCAGTGGCAGATGGGCAGTAACTGTAATGGGGTGGAGGTTGGCTTGAATAAATATCCCATGGCCTGGAACTTACCTAGTGTCTACAGCGCTCAACTAGGCTACATGACACCACAAAGACTCCAGGAATCCAAGTCATGGAGAGTAGAGCTGAACCTAGTAATCAATTACTACATCAGGCACATTTCTTACTCTATCATACTAAAATTAATAAAAAAAATAAAAAAGGCTATGCTAATGTGTCAATTTTGGTGTGGGAAATTGGGATGGTCATTTCATTATTCTCTGACATTTACACAGGTAAACAAATTATTAATTTTATTGATATATATTATAGAATGTACTTTTTGTTACTGGAAAATAATATACCTGAACCTTGCGTATCAAAGTGCATACTACTAAGTCTGTATGATTGCTATATATTGTTTACCTTGGCTCAGAGTCAGAATCGGGTTGGTCATCACTTCACTATCTTGGGAAATTAAATGGCGAAACTTAAGGGACACCGCTGAGGACTAGCAGGGTCCTGTTTCAAGGCTTATACATTATGATATCAGATCAGTGCACAGTCGCAGATAGACCCAATACCGCACTATAGGCATTATTGGAGGAATTTCCAATACGGTCTGCACTGACAATCACAACTTTAAAGCTACACCTCACAGCCAACAGTGACCATTCCAGCTAATTTCCTGTTTTGTTTGGAAACTGTCATTATCATGCATTTACATTTACACTGTAAAACCTGATGAGTTAGTTCCACTCAAACTGTTTGAGGAAACCAATTAACTTTATTAACTAAAACAATTGAAGCATGAAAGATATTTGATTTCTTTATACAAATGTTCAATTTACTCAGTTTTCTTCCACTAAATTAATTTGTTACATTACCTGTCGTACAATAAAAACAATTTATAATAATTGATAATCAAAATGGTAGCAAATTATTTTTCTGTTTTTTTTATGTGACTGACATCAAATCTTTACACTTTATTATGTGGATGCATACTTGAGCTTATGATGATTAATAAACTGAAATAAAAACAAAAGTTGAAAAATCCTAAGCTATATAGCAATATAATGTTATACTGTATATGGTATACGCAAGTCAGTAGAGCAAACTGAAATTACATCGCTTGTACTTAAAATACTGTACTCTGAATTCATTTTTGAGTTAGGTTTAATTCATGTGAACGAGGGATATGTTAGAATGGTTTAATTTATTCTTTTATTAAGATGTGCTGTCAGGTTATACAGTGTAATATATTTATTCAAATCCATAAACACAGAATTTCGGAAGTCTCTGTGGTCATTAACTTCAATTTCAGACACTAGACTACAGCAGTAAAGCCCTTTAGTCTCCCTAGCCCAACTACAGGGAGTACATACAGACAAAGGAATCAGTGGCGTCTAATTGAAATCCTTCAGAGAGACAGGAGATGGAATAGGAGGAACTGTAGAAAACAGTTAGGTCACCCTGTTCTTGATCTGGGAAAAATGGCAGCACACAGAGCAAATGAAAACAGGGCAGCACAGACTCAGGCCTACTGTGAGGCAGAGGTGGAAATGTCCATTTTCCCCCGCAGCCTTAAATTAACATGACAGCCAGTAGCTTCTTGCTACCGCAAAAGTGAGTGATTAGTATTATCGTTTAAATTGTAATTTGGCAGTTAATTAAAGTGACCTTGGTTTCTATTGCTGCATCTGTAAACGGGCAACCAGAGTGCCGTTCTGTCTCTCAGCCGTCTGTGAGGCCGCTGTCACTGGGGCCCGTTACAGGATTAAGTCACCCCGGTGACAAAACCAAATTAAGCAGCTGTCATCGCCTACCTGCAGCTCGGAGCTTAAGATGATCAACTTATGACCGGTCGGGGAGCAGAGCCTTTTCTCCCTCTCCCTCCTCCCATTATCATTTTGTAATTTATGATTAGTTTTAATGTTTTTTTTTCCTTTTTTTTCCCAGACCATCATTAAAAGCGAGATGTTAAGAGCAAACTGCATGAAATCATTGGTACCACGCGTTAATGTTTGATGAAAAGTCTGTGACAACATCTTTAAAACCCAGTGGAGTGTGTTTAACAATTAGTTGTGTTGTTCTGAGTATGGAAAATTGTTCGCTGCATTCTCTGACTCAGATTAAAGCGTGCAAAAATGAATAATTTAACAGAAATGCTAATGTTTGAGATTCCCGGTGTATAACATTCTCTAAACATTCTAATCCTGAGGGAGAAATCGGATGTGACAGAGGTAAACTGAGGTAACATTCACAAAACGCCAGAAGGGGACTCTGCTCAGTCAACACCAAGATTTTATGGTACATATTTTATATTGTGATGGGCATATAGGGTATATATACACTGGATATGAATTATACACATGCCCATCATCCTCAGAGAAACACCATTATCAATTTTTGAACTGCTTTAATCCTGCATACTTGACTTTACACGACCTATAGCATGTGAATGTTTCATGTTCTTACAACAGGGATTAGTGGGTTTAAGACCAAAACTCATCACTTAAAAAGGAAAAAATAAAATAGTGGATACAATGACAATACATCACAAATTAGTGGCTGTCACTTGTTTAGCAATATTAGATGACCTCTAGAAATTTGCTTTGGTGTTCTCACTTCCAACCTGCATACATAGTTAAAATCACTTAATAAATAAATACATAAAGTTTTATGATGTTACAATGTTATAGACTTGATTAGGTTTAGAGAAAGATCATTGTTTGTTTTAAAATTACTTATACAGTTGTATGCGAACATTTGCACACCCCTCAACAAATAACACATTTTGGTGTGTTTTTTTCATTGAATAGATGTAAACAGCCTCTCAAGGATATAGACCATAAAACCTTATATTTGCAGCACACATTCATGCATTGTTTCGTTTTACTTCATAAATAGAACAAAAATTCAAATATATACTCATAAGTAAGAAAGAAGTCATGCAGCACACAAACGCTTTTCACCTAGATATAGCCAAGGTTTGAACAGGTGGCAGACGGTGTGAAAAGGGAGGGTTGTGTGTCTGTGTGACAGGCTTCAGTGGTGGTGGGGGGCATCACAACAAGCACTCATGATAAAACAGGCCCATACAGACTGACAGCAGGTAAATTATATGTCAGCAAGGTCTGCATTTCAATCCTTGCATATTTTCAACAGGCACCAATGAGAAGCCTCCCTGCATCCCTGCTTGCAAACAGACGGATTCAGTGCTAACTGTTTCTGATTAAAACGTCAGTAAGGCTGTGGACTCCTTTCATCTCTTGGGCCCCAAGCTGTCTGTCTCCTCACCCCCACCCACCCCTTCCACGAGTGGGGTCCGGCTTGTGACATGGACGACCATTTATCTACTCTGAGGATCGTGTCATGTAATAAGCCCCGTCTCCAGAGAGCATTTAGCCTGATAGGAAAAGCTGATTGGGACAAAAGGCCTCTGAATCTCATTCTGGCTACCGCAGTGGCAGGTGACTGCCGAGGTAAACACATTTCTCTGGGGAAGAAGAGGGAGGTGCAGGGAGAGACGGAGTAAGAGATAGACCGTGGAAGCTAGTAAGAGTGTGTTTCATCATCAGAGCGACAGCTTCCACTAAAGTTGTGCTCCAGCGTAGAAGACACAAATGCCCAGGAGTGCTATTTGTCACCATCATTACCAGAGGATACGCTACCTCAATCTGCCACACTATTTTTCCTGCGTAGTAGTGCTCATTCATTGTTTCAGCGTTCCACAAATAAAACAAACTCATAAAAAAACAGACAGACTTACCATGGGAGAACATAAGAGGTATTTGGCTCTCGACTGCTCTCAAAAAAGAAAAAGACATGAACTGGTGTCATAAACAACTGGGTCTGTAGATTATAACACTTACCCAAAGAAGGCACATGAGGCTGCTGTCTTGTTTGGCTTTGTTTGTTTGAGCCTGAGAAAAACAGAGAGGGGAAGGCAGGATGGTCAGAGCGAGCGGCAGCTGTATCCACAGATGCTCATGTAAAAACATCCTTATTCACATGTTCCCCTCCACTTGTTTGTTTCCTGGTAATTTAGCCCTTCAGCACAAGAAAAAAAAAAAAACACTGCTTAGTTTTCATACTAACAAGCCAATTAGCAATCATTACACAATTCTACTCTGGGTTGCCTACAGGTGGATAATGGTAATGATCTAACCAACTGAGCTGATCTCTAATTCATGCATGTGTGTATTTGTCTGTGCGAGCCCAGTGCATCTGTATGTTTGTTTAAAAGAGAGCAGGGCTCACATAAAAAAGGTTAAAAATGTGTATTAATCTGTCTACATTCACTCCGACCCACCTCCCTCTTTGCATAACAGTGTATAATAGATGTGGACATCCTGAGTAGGGACAAGTGCGGGGCAAGAGCGGGAGGTGCAGTCGCAAGGTGGAAATTGAAGCAGACAGGAGGCACCGACACCAATAGAGTTGTAAACTGTGCTCCTGGCTCCCCAAGGACGGCCTGTGATCACCGGTAACGCCACCGTGAGAGCGAGACCAAAAATAACATAACATGGCTACACCTAAAACACCTCAGGGAGTAAAATACAAGGCATGGGCATGATGTGGATACAGCATTAAGACGCAGTCCGATCACAGCAGCACAAGCAGCATCCTTTCTTCTCCACTGCTTATATTATTGTACAAAACAAGAACATAAACATATTTCCTGAATGTGAGGTTAACATCATCTTATCTCTCAAACTGGCTGGACATTGGAGAGCCTTTTTCGATTTTGCGAATAAAAGTTTAATCTGAGTAAACTCCACACAGAAATGAATGTGAAGCTAAATCCTGTCATCCTGTGCCATTACAGCTGGGTGATAAACTGAAGATTTAGGGAAAGCGACATTCGCAGTTATTAATTGACTAACCTTTATAAATGAGCAAAATGGATGGAGCTGCATGTTCCCACTGTGAATTTGTTTTTGAAAGTTTTACTTCTTTAAAACCTCAATGTTCTGAGTCAGACTGTCTGTCACACATGCCTTTGATTAAACTACTATTTAAAAAGTACACAATGGATATAATAATATTCTGCGTAACCTTGTTGACCGAGGTAATAAGAACTATCTATCCACTCCTGTATCCCCCAATTGCTGAACTTTAGAAAATTCAACCAACCACCTCTTTTTAGATATATGAGAATACAGAGAATAATAATAGTATTAAGCTCAACCTTCTTCTGTACTGGAATACCATAGTATGAAAAAGATCGAAGTGGCAATGTAAACAAATATGCTTTGCTTTTTATTATTGATCTTAAAACATAAGCATTTGTATTTTCTAACCACCACACAACCCAAAGCACATCCTCTACTTTCTTCCATGTTCACGGTCGCCAGCTCTCTTTGCTCTGTGCCCTCATTTCATATGCAGGTTCATCTGGCTCGGGACAGCGTGGCCCTCACTGCCGAGTGGCCCAACAGAGTCCCCTGGGCCAGGCACTCTGTTCAAGGTCCCCAGGGGCCAACCCCCTACCCTGCATACCTGCTTCAGTTCATATGAGCAGCTATGGCAGCCATATGTGAAACTGCAGGAAAGCAGATGCTGTTTTTCCACTTGTGAAATCAAGTTTTTGGAGAGCATTCAGCACTTTGATGGCCAGAGTCAGAGAGTGTAAAAGGGGAGAGGGCAGTGAAGAGGCAGCAGGCTCATTTGTACTGTGGTGAATGCTAACACTGCCATGCCTGGTCATCACTGTGAGGATATGCTGATCTTGCAAAGTGGTGGCATGGCATTATCTTACATGTTAACACTTGTGTAAGCCATTCAAGTACATACAGTACAAAGACACACACGTAGTCTTGATGTGGACCCGTCTGTAGCTGAGCAGTTCCTTTGTCAGTCATCTGCTGATGCTGATAGACAATACGGGGGTGAGGATGCGTGTCAGAAACAGAAAAGCCTGAATGAAATGACAGACTCTCTCGCTGTCCCTCCCCTCCTCTGCTGCCTCCATCTCTCCCTGTCCCCGCACATCTCACCCACAGCAGCCTGGGAAGCTATGACAAGCCTGACACCTGTCAGTCATACACTCACAGACAGGAAGGAGAGGACAGCAGCATACACAGTTCCACATGTTACTGCAGCACAGCACTGAACTCACTTTACCACTCATCCTCACACACAGCAGGTACAGTAGTGCTGCTGCATGGTGACACTGCTGACGTGGGCCATGTAAAACTAATTTCATCCGTGCTTGTGTAACATTTACAGCAACCGAGGAGACAACATTAACAACAATTAAATTAAATTGCAACACAATTTCATTGTTTCTAATAGTTTATCAACAGTCTACAAGCAATAGGCTAACCCATAAAAGAAACTGGTGTATTATGTTTGGGTGTGGGGAATAATAATGATATTACAATTAAAGTAGTGCTGACTTGAAGTTTGAAAGGTTAGATTTCACACAGTTAGGTGTCAGTGCGCTGAACGACCGCAACCACCGACTCCCTCCTGGCGACAAATTTCATTAACAAACCTGATGTATACAGCACACACAGCCACAGTTCAAATGGAGGACATAAATTTCAGCCTGTGGGGGTACTGCGGTCACATTACAACTAATCAACCGCTCTCCTTATACCCTTCTGGAAAAATCTTCTTCTGTTGAGATGGGTGGGGGCAGATAAAGGAAAATATGATGCTTTATTTCTAATCAGCATAAATTACCAGCATCCATCAGGTGAGGCTCAAATTAAAATCCTCATCTGACAAAGCAATGGGAACTGTGTGAGCTCACTCATGAATCAGTATGATTTAATCCAATCATATAAAGACCCCAAAGCCAAAAGTTCCACTCAGGATCAACCCAATTGCCCTTCTTCACATTTTCTTCATTAAAGTCTTAAAGGGAACATTTGGTTCTGAGGGTCAACTGGGTTCAGACTTGCTATCACATTTTTCTCTCCTCAGAACAGTGTGACCCCAAAGAAACCAAATGGACCAAACATTGATTCCTACTCAAACACCTGATCTTGTCTTTAGCATTTATCACTTGTAAAATAATGTACCAATCTTACCTGCTCTAGAAGAAACCTCCTTGTTATACAGAATATGCCATTAAGTTACTGCATACATACATACACAAGATTCTGCACACTATTACAGTGACAGTGTACCATGTTTCAAGGAGGAACTAATTGAAAAAGTTGCATTCCCCAGGACCATTTACAGAACATACCCATGGCTTATTACTTTATTCTCTAGAAAGCATGTCTGTGATTATCGTTCTTCCAGCTGGATAAATGTACAGTACCGCCATCAGGCTGTAAGGCTACAGAATTAAACTTCACTTAAAAGCTTCAGTGTGTAACATTTAGGAGGATCTATTGGCAGAAATTTAATATAATCTGCAAAACTATGTTTTCAATAGTGTATAATCACCTGAAAATAAGAACTGTAATGTCTTTAATACCTTAGAGTGTTTCTTTTTATATCTACAGATGCCGTGGGTCGTCTTTCATGGAGTCCACCATGTTGAACCGCCATGTTTCTACAGTAGCCCAGAACAGACAAACCAAACACTGGCTCTAGATAGGCGCGTTTGTGGTTTTTCACACATTTCACAGCCATTTTAGTTTCTCCTTCGTGCTTGGAAGATGAGGGTGAAGTGAGAGAGTTGCAATATGCAGCTACACCACTAGATGCCACTAAATCCTTCACACTGGTATTTTAAATGCCCTGATTATATGGTTGAAACTTACTCAAGAGAAAGAGATGAGTGGTTTAAATTATCTCCACTATTACTCACAGGGACAATGCTTCTAGTGTTTGATATGGTGGAAAACCACATTTAAAACCAACATTTGAGCTGAAACATTTCATTCAAACGTCAGCTATTTTTATAAATTCATTAGACTCATTGTTTGAGCCACTTCTCAAGGAAAAACATTCTCCAGCCATTTTTTATGATGTTCTGAGATTGTATAGCCAAAATGATTAATAATGAAATCAGATTAATACAATAAATAGTTGCAGCTCTAGCTGATAGAACATCTTGGAGAAGACAGACACTGGCCTGCTGATCAGTATAGCATTTCATACTTTACACTTCTACACTGCTACATTTTGTACTTTTAATTCCACTACATATAATTGATCAACTTAGTGAGTAGTTACTTCACAGATTTAGATTATGAATATAAAATGTAAATCAACTAATAAATCATGATACAGTATATTAGGGGTTTAGCTACCCAACAGTATGTAAAGTAATTGAAATTCTTTACCAGCTGCAACAAAAAACGCATGTGCACATTAATGCATCAATTAGTATAATCCAGTTATGATGCTGAAATGGGTCTGAATTATTCTGCATAATGTACAGTAAGTACATAAAGTAAAGTACTTTTTCACCCCCATTGGAGACAGCATCAGAGTCTTACATTCCAGCATCGCTAACACTTAAGCACTTATATTAAACATATATTGTAATCCGTGCAACCCCATAGCAAATTAGTATTAGCACATCATGTAGTTTCCGTACTGTGATCCACCAGACCCTTCAACACAACGGCTGCTAGTCCAGTACTAATATATTCTCTATATAATCAGAAGAGGGGTTAAATCTTACTGAAAACCTTAATCTTGCACTGTATGTCAAAATAACCTTGTGCCACCCAGCTAGAGTTGCAGGTTTGCTGTCTATCCATTTCAACAATATAGTTTTCCTTGCACAGAAAGTAAGGATACATAGACATCTCTTGGGGTGTATAGTTTTAAGTTGTGTGTCTGGTAGCCCACAGATCAGCCATGCAGGATCATTAAATTAGGCTTAGTCTGTAATGTTTTACCAATATTTATCATAAATGTATTTACAAGTCCAAACACACTGAATAGTTCAGATTTTGAATGCAGGACTTACTTGTAACAGTATTTTCCCACTGTAGTATCGATACTTTTATTTAAGTAAAATATCTGAATATGCTGAAAATGTGGCCTGCATAGGATCACTATAAACTAACGCTCCCTTAAAAGACTGCACAAGGCTGCAGTTACAAGTCATGTTATCTGGCCTTTGTCTGCTTTTATATAACATAGAGTTTGTGGGGGAGAAATTCATTAGAAAGAGGTTTAAAAGAGAGAAGGGCCAGTTGGTTCTTCAGCTTACCTGAAGTTGGCGTTTTGTAAAGGCGAATGTTAACATTTGCTCCATCAGGCGGCGTTATGTTGAAACTGGTCGCTATAAATCAAGCAGTGTTCCACCAAATGACACTCAGATCAGAAGTGTACAAGCTCCCAAATTCACTGCAAACAGAAGTCCAAAATGTCGTGTCTTCCTGTTCTTCTTCTTCTTCTACTTTTTTTTTTTTTTTTTTCAGGTGCATACCGCCATCCAACACGTCCTCCAATAACAGCTACGCATTTAACACACCTGTGAATTAGAATCATTGACAAGCCCCGCCCACTCCCAGCCAATCAAAACGATCAGGAAAAGTTAACCCAACTGTTTCCCCAAGGGTCACCTATTCTATCATTGACTGCCGACCCCTGACTACATTACATGTTTTATTAATATTTCACATTATATTCATTGTACAATAATACAGACCTACTGATAAACAGTAAACGGTAAATCCAATAACTGCGGAGGTTTGTGTAAATAATCCAGCGATCTGGATACATTTTGAGCAGATTATTGTATTTTCCTGTATTATGTTTTTATTTATTTTTTAACAATCATACATAATTAATAGGCTTTTCTCATTTGCGCTTTATTAGCTCTTTGGTTGTTATAACTGCGTATTCTTTTAATGCAGGATGATGAGATATAGGCCTACTGTGTATATTTTATATTTGTATGTACAAATATATATATATATATATAACTTTTCTTTAAAATCAAGAAGGCCTTGTGATCATCCTTGAAGCTTTGGCGACCACTAGTGGGGGTTCTGGCCCCCAGGTTGAGAACCACTGATTTAATCCATTTATTCTGAAAATCTTATTGTCCAGATGTAAAAGGTTTTTTTTTTTTTTTAAGACCTCACTCCATGACCAGATTAATCTGCTGGGGCAAACATTAACTGCTGGGCCCCTATTCCTCCTGCTCTCAGTGAATTGTTTGTACTATTCCTATTGTTTGTTTTATTTCCTCCTGGGACCAGCTTTGCTGTTTGGTCATTTAATTAAAATTTTCAATTTAAGAATATGCACCATAATAGTATAGTATTAGCTGAAATAATGATGGCCATAAAACTACATTTTGATGCAATGGTGTCCGAGACAGGGTATCATGTATCACACCAGTTGATTATGATTCAAATATTCCCAAACAAGGTTATCAAATGAACACAAACCAAATGCAACACAATAAAGCTGAGGCCTCTGGGGTGCAGTGCTTTGCAGGATACAGTGATGCCTGGCAGGATTTGTACACAATATATAATATATATATTATATATTTAAGTTTGTTTACTGTTTGGTCTAATACTGAGCCATAACACTGAGATATGACAGCTACAGTATGTGAGAGTGATATCTGAGTCACAATGTCACTTGTTAGTGGGTTATTTTTTTTCATGATTTGCATTTCAGAGATGGAGGATCAAAGGATACAGATCAATAAGTGTTTCATAGCCTATCCCAAATATCAAAAACTGCTTTAAACACAACTGTGATTTAAGTGAGAAGTTCAGGTCCTTTTTGGTAAATTTATATTTTAAATCATGGCCCCACCACATGATTCATTCTGTATATTTTATGATACAAACACACCCCAACAGGAACATTCAGGACAAATAACAATGATGAAATGTCTCTGGTCTTACAGCTCATATATTTCCTGGCTAAATGAAACCAATTCAATTTGGTAGATTTTTTTTAGTATTATTATTTTAACCTTAAGTGAGCTGACCAGAGCCCTGATGTCTTTGCACTACATTTCACCAGCTAACGGTCACAGATTTAAGACTGGAGTCAAAAAGACAACACACTATGGATATGAAACCTAAAAGCCTCTTTACTGTTTTCACTTCAACTTACGATACTAATTAGTGTAATTGATCTAATTATTAGTTAAAGTGCACATATTTAACATTTGTAAAAATGTTTAAAAGTGGATGATTAAGAGCACTCCTGGACACCTCTATAAAACATGGGAGGTAAAGAGAGACTACAATGGAACTTGTCCAATTAATCAAATAAGTGTGGCAATTAACTAAGTGAGTGTTTAAGGGCTGCAGTGGAAGAGAGGACAATTGATTTTCACTGAAAGTACTTACAGCCCCTCATTCCATTAGAACTAAAGAGTGAAGATGGTGGAGAGTCTGAAACCAGATATACAATGTACAATAAAAGTGCCTGCAGCTGAATTAATAACACAGAGGAACTATGGACAAAAATGAATGTTAAATATGATCGAAAGCAGAACTTAAAAGAATAGGAAATATTCAAAACTAATTATGTACAACTTGTGGAAAGACATTGATTGGATTTGTTTTTGCCCAACATCAACATAAATGCATCTTCTTTAGCAAAATGACAATATCCTGGGTTGATTCTGAACCTTGTGGCAGGGAGTTCAAAGACAAGAAACACATCCAATCAGGGTAGCCTTGGAAGCGGCTCTCCCTGCCTAGATTAGTTTTATTGAACAGATGGCGTTTCAATTTTGAACTTTTGCACTGGTGCAAAAAAAGCTTGGAGAGTCAGGCTGTTTTTCTCACATCACTGACAGAAGCTGCGCATCAGATGAAGGGGATGTGTGAAATAGCATTCCCAAGCATTTCTGTCTCCATGCTCAGGACACAGACACTCAGATACAGACACGGTGCGGAGGATGGACCATGCTGCTCTATCAGATGTTAAAACAAAAAAATATCAAAGGATAGGAATTCAGTATGAGCTCTCTGTACAGCTATTATATTGTGATGTGTTGTATTATATATTGTATATTGATAGTGATTTTTGTGTGGTTGTGTGTGTGTGTGTGTGTGTGTGTGTGTGTGTGTGTGTGTGTGTGTGTGTGTGTGTGTGTGTGTAAATGTGTAATTAAATAAATAAAGAGAGGGAAATCACGGGGGTCCTGTCATATCAAAAATAGAGCACCAGTCGGTTATTTAATGTCTCTCCGCCACCATCCGCTCCTATTGCCCCACATTAGCAGCATCATGTTCTCAATTTTCCCCCAGTAGCATTGCTAGTCCTGGCAGCCAGCTCGCCCACGCCGGCACGAGTCGAGAGGACAACTGGAGAAAGATCACAGTTCAGGCTCAGTCAGACGGAAAATATGGAAATCAGGCGGTGGACGGACGGACCGCTGTGTGTTCCCCCTGTTTCAGCAAGCTGCCACAGTTTGACTGACAAACTGACTTTTTGAGGGGCCTGTGCCCATTCCAGTCAGAGTTTATTGAAGGTGATTTTGATCTCCTCCATGAGGCCACAGCAGTGGTGCTGCCATCTGTCACCTTGATTGCATGGCGGCCTCTCTAGGGGGAGCGCCATGGCTCCTGATCGTTTACAGATTGCGCTGCTTTCGCCTCCATAAGGGCCACATGCACAGGGCCAGATGGTGAGCATACACGCTTATTATGAGTCTTTATCTCTGTGCAGGAAGGAGTGGAACCATTAGGCCTCCCTCAGGATCTCCACTCCTCTCTGCAGCCATGCTGTTCCTCCACAAATACAGTCCTCTTCTTCAGCTGTCACTGGCCTACGACAACACACACATACACACGCACACACATAGCACACAGGACCACTTGTCAAAAAAACAAACAAAGATCTACTCAGGGCATGTGATGGTTGTGTTAATACATCTGCATACACACACAGACACACACTAACACCTGTTTCTGATCCTGAATAATGGGAAAATATGGCATGTGGCAAAATGTCAGGGTGGGATGGGTGTTGGTGACATTCGCTGTCACGTAATAGGCATTGTGATTTGATGTGTGACATCTAGGATTATTGGCATATTCTGTTAATGCCACACCTTTACATAATATGTTGACAGTATCCTGCAGGATCATGGCAAAGGCTGTGTGTGAGACCACATGGGCCAATTGATCAACACCAAAACGTGCTTCTAAGGAGTCACGAGTGTGTGTGTCTTGAAATTGTCATAATAAAATAATCAGAGCACTACACTATGCAACAGAGTCTGTGTGCACAAATGTCCATTCATGCATGAGTCTGATTCAAACAGATCCAGCCTGGTATGAGACATTGGCAGGAGGCTGTTGTCCCTATCCCTGACATATGTACTGTATGACCAGGAGGGTGAAGAGTATGTTCAGGATTAAAAACTGACATGTGTAACGTCACCACGCATTTGTCATGCTCCTTTAGAACCCTAAAGTTCATTCACTTTAATGCCTCTCACTGTTTGGTAAACTGTGTGATTTTATAGGGAGGCGAAATGGAATTCATAATTATTCAGGCATTTACGGTGTAATGCCTTAATGAGCATTTACTAAGCTCTTCATGAGAGGTAATATGCCACTTGATCAGAGATTAACAAAGAGCATTTCAGTGCACGCTTTAATGCAAAAGGCTTAACTGCTTGAAGCATGGCTTCATTTCTCTCAATTACATCTAATCTAATGTTTGGATTCCCTCAGCAAAGATGCACTATTCAAGCGCATAGCTGACCTAATGAGTGAAGAAACACTCCCTTGCATAAATAATGTCTCAGAATCTTCACTGTAGCATATCCATTGAAAATAAATGAACACAATTCCTTTGTGGAAGTACTACAGACGCACTAAATTGCAGCTTGTTTGTCAAAAGAGTGGGTTGATATCAGTAGAACATACAGCATGCACTCTATTGTCCTTTGCTGTCCCTGATTTTCTGTCCTGGGGCGATACTGCAATGTGCTGCACTTTTAGGACAACAGCCGGTTATCTGCGAGGGTAAGCCCCCTCGTCAGTCTCCAGCACGGTGCACAAACTGACATACTCTACGCCAGCCTGTGGTCACATTTCAGCTCAGGGCAAAGCAGAAATGTTCTGTGGCCACAGTCTGCAGCATCACTTTGGTCAACTAAGGCAAGGCAACCTGAAAAACCACTGTAAATACATCTTAATGAAAAAACAACCTTTCCATTAATGTTTAACCTAAAATTGTGCTCGTCATCCTAGATTATTTGTCTACAGAGCTGTTACACCTTCATCTCCCTCCATGATATGTGTTGCAATTTCGTGTGAAGAATTATTGAAACATCGACTGCTACAATTGCCTGCCACAAGTCCATCACAGAGACCTTAGCACAGAGAGCTAAATGACCACTCGACACCATAACGTCACCACACTAAACATGAAAATAATCGCTCATGAAAGAAGGTCAAAAGGGCCTTCAGGGGGTGTACTGAACTGAGCAGCACCTGAACTGGACCCAAGTACAGATCGGCGGGGTATCATGGAAAGTGCCACAAGCACCCAGCCCTCACAGACCTGTCACAGACTGAAGGTGTCACCCAGAAAACAGCAGTTAGATTAATCTCGGTGGGCTCCAACCAAACACAGCCTGCAGCATGCCAGCACAGGCCAACCGAGCCCTTTTCATTCTCTGCCCGGTCCTCTGAAGCCTTGGTGAAACGATGCTGGGATGATATTAGTAGACTGAGATGGGTATAAAAAATACTTTCTAACATGTTTTGCTTTGGAAGGTCATCCTGCAAAGAAGACTACTAATAAGTATTTGGTCATGTTTATGGTCTTCTGTGTTCCTTTTAAGCACAGTTAATGCATCCAAATGAGATAAATATACTGAAACAGCAATGCTGAAGTAGGTACAGTATAAGGGTTACTCAAGAAAACTTTAACAGGATTTCAACACAGGCTGCTGCAGAGGTCTCTTTCCAGTAATTGAGCAACATGTCTAACCTCCAGGCCCCGCTGAGGTGAAAATTCTGACATAAAAAAGATCCAATAACAGCCAATTTCAGACAAATGAGAGGCAATCAGTGTAAAAATGATGAAATTCACATTCCTCACGATGCATCAACTATCTGTTTTAGAGGGGATTTGGTGGCCAAACTTCCATATAATTGAAGAGGCTATGCTAGACCCCACTGGAGACATACCATCGGAGCACACCAGAGCTGAGTTACTTAGAAGAAGCTTCCTCTTGTTTGCCTTGGAATTAGCTCTGAGATCACATACACACATACACACCCTTTCAGCACACACATACACTCACTCTCAGCCTTTTTCACCCTTCTGCATCAATCTGTTCCCAAGCTGTTCCCACATTTTGGTGAATTTCCCAGGCTTATTCCTTGGCACAAGTGGATACTGGGGCTGATTACTTTAGCGTGAACCCATCAAGTCTGTCCGGTGCCTGCAAAGCGTGCACGCTCAAAAGCAGGCTACCTTCCTGTTCTTGTAGTGACATTCTCAAAGAAATCCAAATGCTGTGAGTGCAAGGTTGCAAGATGCACCATTAAGATTAGTTTATTGAACATTTGCACACACATTTAAGTAATGGTCTCCTCCCAGATGCACCAAAACACCACTGCATCCAGATCGAGCTTTAATAAGAAACAACCAGCAGCAACAAATCCAAACCTCATTAAAGAATATAAATTCAAAATCTATTCTGGCACTCAATCCAATGCAGATTTTCTCCCTCTTTCTGTCTCATAAATTACAGTTCTGGTGCACTGTGCAAATATTACCAAGCTGTAAGACAGCTGTGCCCCATTAAAATGTGTTATGGTTGCTGATTTCCTACAGCACATGGTCATCTTGCCAAATCTACAGCCAGTAATTAGCGGAGATGAAATGTTTAATTGTGCCTTAATTTTGATAAAATTTATCTGTCACCCATCCTATAATCAGGCATTATGCTCACAAATCAACGTCAGCAGATTTAGGCAGGGAGACATCCACTAACCTGACAGACATGTTGAGATGTCACTGCCCTGCTCTCCCTGCTCAGAGCCCAGGAAACAGGACGATATGTTAATACTGATGAGAGTACTGAGAGGGTAAGACAGAGAGTTACTATCACAGAGTGCATGTTATTACTGCACAGACAAGAGATGATACAGTTTGATTATGTATGTATACGTGTGTGCAAATATGTGAAAGAACAATGATTTTCAGTTTACTATATGTGTAGGAAACAACGGCTGTGTGTGCAGTTTGTCTCCCTGTGAACAGACAACAAGATGGGAGCATGTGGGTGATCCTGTCAGAATCACAGGACAACAGGAAGAAAGCATTCTCCGACAGATGGATGACAGGAGCGCAGAAGTGGGAGAAGGTCAAGATGGGAGAGACACAAAGCCTTCCACACTGACTGGGAGAGAGTGTGCGATTTCTCAGGGTGCTAAACCGTGTAGTCCTGCCAAAGCACGGCCCAGGCAGACTGAGAGGGGCTGTGTGGCTCTCTTGGGGGATACCAAGACTCAAGATGAGGCTGTGGAGAGGTCCACTTATTAGCTCTGACAACAAGAGAACAACTGAGACTGAGAGTGAAGGGTAATGGTAATATTACTGACATATCAACGGCTGGATTATTGGGTAAATGATAAACTGCTCAACCATGTTAACATTCTTATTCTGCTTGAGCTTTGTTTAGTCTTGTGCATCCTTGTGTAAGATCCTCTGATTTCCAGTAATGCACAATTTGTAACCCTGAAGAGTCTCATTTGGTATCAAATTTATCATCTTCTGTAAATGACTATATCTTTTCAAATAACAGATTTTTAAGTATACAGTCAGATCAACCTTGAACTGAAACAAAGCGTGTTTGCGAAATAGCATGCAGTAAGGACAGCAGCCGTTTTGCATATTTATGACTAATGTCGTCCCTGAGAGAGGCCGCCCCCTCCCTTGGGGCATTATGGGTGATTATTGTCATCTCAGTGCAGCCAGTTATTCACCAACATGCACCGCATAAAACACATCATTACAAAGGGCCACGACAGGAAATGAGATGTGGGGCAGGGCTCCAGGAGCAGCCCTTTCTAATCACAATGGCCAACTGTCACCCTCTGCATCCGCTCGTCTGCCACAGCTTTAAGCAGTGTGGAAGGATTTCACTGCAAACTTTTGAGTGGATCTGCAGTGGTAGGACATCCTGCATAACATGTGGCACCCATGATAATTACGGCAGAATTAACACAGGCGGGTTTATGGCCCTTCTGCCGCCAGGAGATGGCTGCCAGATAGACACAGGCCTCGTGTTTGATCAGCATACTTGGGTCCAGACGCCCACCCGTCTCTAACACTTCTCACTACAACAACTGTTCTGGAGGAGAGGACCACTTTCAGCAGAGCTGCCTGTCACAAACCCTCTCATCCTCACAGCAGAGTCTGAATAAATTCAGGACAGTTCTTGGAAACTGGCAAATTACAAACACAGAGTAGCCAAATGAATATTGTTAGTGCTAGACTTATAGGCTACATTTCAACTCAATATTGAACCATAAAGACAATGAGGAGGCAATCCTATTTAGTGTTTTGTCACAGAGCCAAAGCATATCAAGAGCTTTGATTTTTGCACACAAAAATTATAAAATTTAACTAGTTACGGATACGGATTTTAGACTAATTTGAAGTAGAGATTTCAAATTCACTACAGAAAAACAACCTGTGAGATAATTTGGAAAGCATCCTGATCCTCTGTACAATGAACAGAGGGGTTTCTGCTACAGATGAGGTAGCATCATCAGTTTCATGTATATACGGTGACTGAACTTGATAACCAGGCCCATCAAAGCTTTTGCGTCCCCCCATACGGAAACTCCATCTATGAAACGCCACAACAAGGGAGGGGACATCAATAAAGAAAAGCCAGCCACCCTCTCGTCCTTGATTTCTTGGGTTTTTGTTCTTGGATTAAAGAAGAACGTTTGCGATTTGCATTTTAAAACATCATGATCAAAAACAATTACCCTGCTCCTTCTGTATTTTTCTCACAACAAATGAATCAGATTACAGGCCTTGGTGAGCACCAGCTTCTTATGGCCTTGTTGCACTGACAATATTTGAAGTTTCCTGCAGTAACTTCATTAGGCGTATTTTGTCCAGAATTAGTGGAGCGTGCTGAAAATTGCTAATGACAGATGTTTCTCCACACTGTCACACTCCTTGTATCATTTGATTTGGAAAGCAACATACGGTGTTCTGCTCCATCAGTATGTCACAGACTGTCTGCAAACAGCTGGTCATAACTCAGTTCAGTGAAAACCATTACTTTCCAATGAAGTGCTGGACACGTTCCAAATTGGGTTTTGGCATGGCCTCAGCTGCACCCATGATGCAGTGCAGCCCAGTGTTGCAGGTACACATGGAGGAGAGGAGGAGGGGTGAAGGGAGCAGGTGAAGAGGTTTTCCTTGAGCCCTCTGTCTCTCTGCTCTCCAGCCGGGCAGAGCACTCTGATAGACGATGAATACTGGGAGAGCAGATACAGAGCATGAACAAAGAGGAGACTAAAGCTTAATTATAAGCTTAATGCTGTGAGGTTATAACATTTAGTGCCTTCTTCTTCTTCACAAACAGTATGCAAAGAGTTTGGTATCAATGGGGCATAAGTGATATTTGTATTAAGACATTGCGATTAATGCAATTGGTAAAACTCTTGCTGCACTTTTGAAGTTGGCTAAATGGACATATTTGTAATTTATAACTTGTGTTGAAGGCACACATTGTATATCGCCGTGTCATTGAGTCACTTTTCATACAATAACACCTTAATATCACCACAATACTGTAAATGGTTTGAATGGGAATCACACATAATGGCCTCCTTTCTGTGTTCGTACAGTGTGTTTTAGAGGCAGTGTGATTGCATACAAAGTCAATGTAGAGGCACAAATTGAACTGACACAAAGACGCGTCAAGGAGATTTAAAAATGCTTCGACTTGAGTGAAAAATGTGCATGTACCCGGGGGGTTTAAAGAATCTGCTTCATAGACGCACATAACACATAAAGATAACGAAGAGAGACGACATACAAACAGATAGAGTTTCTGGTGAGTTCTGTGAGAGGCTGAGCGGAACACAAACACACAGCAAGCTAGCTTACAGCTCTGTGAAGTTGGGGTGAGTCAACACAGATTTCACAAATGACACAACGCAAACATTTTCTGCTGAAAGAACACTTTGAGAGTTAGATAAGAAGATTGATACCGCGTCAAAAATGAAACCAGCAACAGCAGCAGGAAGAATCAGCCTGGTACCTCTTACGCTCACTAATTAACACTATATCTCATTCTTGTTTCCAAGATGTCACATGACACCTTTTGACAGAGCCAGGTTAGCTGTTTCCTTGTGTTTCAAGTCTTTATGCAAGACAAAGCTAACTGTCTCTTGGCTTTACCTTCCCAAAATGTTGAACCATTCCTTTAAAGTTTTATTTTTGCTTTTCTTTAAGAAATAAGCCATCATCGTGTACAAAGCATTGATTCTAAGCTCTCAGTAATTTACTAGATATAATAGAACCATTCTCCAGCCACAACTGGTACAAAATTGTATCATGGAGACTCTGTAAGCGATGAATATTCCTATAATTAAAAGGTAAAGATTCTGGGTGTTTGGCTACAAAGCTCTGGCCAGGAAGACTGTGCTGTGTGCCAGGACATCTCACAGCTCAGCTGCTGCCTGCATGCAGCAGAAGTGTCATTGACACCTCGCTCCATCTCTAAAGATAAGGCAGTAATGACGTTCTGTATTCCTGGGCCTGTCGAGTCTGGGTGTTAGTCACTATTTGGCCAGAGTGGTAAAGATCTCAACAGCAAAATAGCATGCTGACAACATATGCTAAATTAATCTAAAATCATTCATTTCCGACTTATCTTCCGGTTTTTAGAACTACAATTTGAAGGTCAAGAGGAATATAACTCGCTGAGCACCATGCTATGTCAAAAAAATATATATATAAAAATGTTCACTCTTTGGATAAACCGTGTTCTAAATCGATTCCTTCAGCAATCAATCAATCAGTGATTCATTACATTAAATGTCACCATCGTCAGACTCTTTGTGTTAAAAGGGTCAAAAACACCAGCACCCCAGGGACCTTCTCAGCTAACAAGACCTACTGCAGAATGAAGCACTCCTATTTACTGTATCAATTCTGTGACCTCTGGCAATATCTGGTGCTTTTATGTCTCCACTGACTGTATAACTGTGTAACTGTTTGGTAGTAAAACTGACAAAACCGAACAGAATTGGATTAATGAAGACAAATGTGTGAACTCGGATGTATGAATGTGGCCTTTCTAGTCCCTTTGGATGGTATTTTTGCTGCAAAGGCCTGTTCTCTCAATCATTGTAATAAGGCTGATCCCAGTCAGAGCTTTGACAGCTCAGAGACGAGACTGCCCTCGTTCTACATGGCGCACAAGAGGACACGAGGAGACAAAATTACTGTACTAACAAACACAGATCTGCTGCTACAAATGAATGCACCAATAAATGTATACAAGCCGTTTGTGCGTTTAATTTGATCTCAGGTACAGTGGAAATTAAAGACAGCTATGAGCAGCATCAATCAAAATTGTGGGATCTTGACTTCAATTTTTGTATTACAGATATTTAAAGGAATAACATGTTAAGATAATAAGTTGAAAGAATAAAGATTATTTTTAGGTGATGGAGGACTGTGTGTATTGTTTTCCTCATTAGAAACCCCCCTCATATAGTTTCAGGGTTGAGAAACTGCCCTGATGTACATACTGTAGCAGTGTCTTCTTATTATCTCCACTCACATTGTTATCAGACCATAAGCAGTACAGTGGAAGTATGTACAGAGCATCTTTAAGGGATATTGTCCCATTAAGTTGCTCAGATGCCTCTCCCACAAGGATAAAACCTTTTATTTCTTCTATTAATGTTGGCTTCCGTGGAGTGCAGTAATGTGTTGTTGTTTTTACGAAGAAGTGAAAAATGAAACATAATTTGTGTTTTCATGGTTGTGTAAGCATTGAACACACTATCCACAAAGCATGTTATGCCCCTGCTTTTAATGGGATGTTGTTTATTTGAATTGTAAGGAGTCGCGTCTAATCGGGCTTTACCTCGCTTTACACCGGTGCAGAGATACAGTAGTGCTCTTGATTTGTAGGTTCCATATTAATGCAAAAGTGACAGCACTAATAATGCTAACATAACTAATTACCTTTAATAAATTAGATATTTTACCGTTTTAGTGTGCCGATCCTCATCTGCTACTCTCTGACCCAAAACTGACAATTGTGTTAATTGGATTTGATGAGGTTAGTTGACACAAATTTACGTTTAACTACATTAAAGTGAAAGGAAGTAGACATCGCCCTCAGAGTCATCAACTCAATCAACACTAATGACTCTAATGCTTCTTTGAATTTAATACTTATCGCACACTTAATTGAGGCTCACAGAAGAAAAGGTGAAGCAGCAGGACTGTGTGGACTGTGCTCGCTTCTGTTGTTTCCTGTGTTGTTTTACATTCTTATGCTAGAGACATCATTAGAATGAAATTAGAGTTATAGAAGTCACAGAGAAAGAGCAAATTTTTATGATCTCAGAGGAGATGAATCCCTCTTTTCATCTTCGCTTTCTTCTCTCTGTTTCTTGACCTTCACATTGTCTCTGCTGTTGTTTCTAATGCTTATAGTGACCAGATTTCCTTGTATAGCGTCACTTCAGTCACTCTAGCATGCTCTGAGGCTCTCCTCACCACAAGGATCCTTCGCAAAACAAAAGTCACATTTATCTCTATAATTGGCCTCAACGTTTAAGTGGATAATGTGGTTATTACTGCATTCTTTGTTTCATCTCTTCCCCTCCACCGCTCCTTCCTTTCTTTTCCCCATTTTCTCATTTTTTTTCCTCTATGGGTTTTTTTTCTGAAACTGTTGAGCTGGTAAGTTCAATGCAGAGGCACGTATGCACTCTGGAAAGGTAATCTAGAAGCCAGTTGAGCCATGACAAATAGGGACAGCTGGCCTAATTGAATCATTTGAGCTAAGACAGCTCAACTTGGTTATCCCCTCTGCAGCCCACACTGATATTAGTGCGGGAATCATTAGCCATGAAATCATGTCTGCTCTCTCTGACTGCATCCTTTATGACATGACAGCCAGCCCAGCCTGTCTCTTTCACTCTCACACCAAAAAGAGCCCTTCATCATAAACAGGCAGAGGTGGAGGCAACCAGGACTGAGTGGGAAGTCTTTTTTTTCTGGACCCTTGTTCATGTGAAACTATTTCATCAAATGCCATGTACAGAGTTTTGTAGTTACATGACGGCATTACTGTACTGCTAAATCACAGACATGTAAAGTAGGTTAATCTTATTCTGTTCCAGCAGGTTTGTTATCCTGTTCTCAAAACTACATATCTAAAAATAGAATTACTATTTTTTTATGTTTTTGTCTTCACATGTAACTATGGCTCCAGACTGTACGACATATGTTGCTTTCGAAGATATTTTCCTGTCCTCTTTTGGTAAAACAGTCACTTTCTGTCACACTTCATGGCCCATAATGAGACACAATTACAATCATTCCTGAAGACCATTTGCGAATAATGTAATCAGGTGGTCATGATGGGGTCCATCGAAGGATCTGGTGGCCCCCTTGGTGGAGGCAGAGAGGGGTGCCACATGGTCTTAGACCCCTCCTGCCTCGCAGCCTGTTTTCTGTGGTTCCTCTCTGCAGGACACCCCGTCATGCCAGGCGGTGCCACGGACATCGACAGAGCTGAGCAGCCAGGCAGACATCTCCACTGAGAGTGATATTAAGGGCGGACAAGGCATTGAAGAGTTAGTGAATGATTTGTCCTATTGCACAAGGGCTCCTGTTTTATTTGTTTAACGACTCAAATATGCCAAAGAGTGGAAAAACACTCCTTTAATGGCCACTATAAGCTCATTACTCTCCTCTGTAGCCTTAGTGTAGTGATGTAGGACATGAACCACAGTGACTATGAGCTCAATGGATGATCCCTGTGCTCTGCGTAATAATGGACATCCATCCCAGAGTGAGGATGCCTAGCTTAATGGAGCTCAGACTGGGGATACTGTGCAATGTTCAGGCCCATTTCCTTTTGACTCACATTCCACTGGGGTGGCATGACCCCAATGAGACGCCTGCTTTCCCCAGGTGGCAGTGAGCGATGCTCCTCCACAGTATCGGGGCAGGGGAGCGCGGAGACCCTTCTTTGCCCAATGGGCTGAGCTGGAAAAACAGACGCCCACACAGACTCTCACACATCTCTCACGCACACATACACTTAGTTCGCACCCTTCACAGCCCCCGGGGTCCCCAGCCCACTTTCAAGGAAATTTCGACATGAGCAATTATTGAGGGTTAGGGAGTGACAGGTCTATTCCAGGTTTCAACAGGCACACAGAAGAGAAGCGGACTGACAATCGTCTGGAATCGCCACTCAGGATGAGGCAGTGTGCTGGACTAAGTGAGCTGCGTGTCTGTCTGCTTCTCTTTTCCCCCCTCGGGGCTTTTTTAGTCAAGCGCTCTGCCTCTCCCTGGATGTTTACACATCATTAAGGTTCCCCTGTCTCATCTCTGCTCAGTCCTTTAAAGAACAGGGCTGCATTGGTCTGAGGTGGAGGAAAAGACCGTTTCTGTTCAAGCGTGAGAGAAAGAAAGCAGCGCTGCAGAGGAGGCAGCAGAATCCTGCAGACAGTGAGAAAACACTTCAGTTCATGTCAAGTGGAGCTGTTTGTGGAGTTTTCAGAGAAACTTGATGCCCAGACTTTCAAACAAATTTTGAGAAATGTTTTTGTGCAATAGTATTATACAACCTAACTTTTGTTTGGGCATCATTGTATCATATATTTGTTGGAACACACAATTAATCATATCATTTGCAGTTTTGTCAAATGTGCATATTAAACAAAATCTACAATTATTATCTAAAGTAAAGTAATCAGTGATTGTTTGTGCACATCATTAGCAGAGCTTTAAAAAGAACTTTAGAAATCTGACTTCTGAAAGAAAAAAGCAGGAGCAGGAAAGTCTGGTGTGTGGCAGACACGTTAGACAACACTGGTAATGAAGCATTGGCAGAAAGTGATAATTATTTTAATTAATGATAATGGTTTTAATGATTCAACATTTTGGCTAATTGATTATGATTGATTGCACATTACTAAACAAGGAAAGTGAATCAGGGAGGTAATCAGGGAGATGACAGCACAGGTCAACACTACAGCGTGACGGAACATACACTACACATGCTAATCAGACCCAGAGAGACGGAGAGAGGGAGAGGCAGAGGGAGCGAGATGGGCAGATGGAGGGAGTAAAAAGTAGTGAATGGGTTCTCTAGTAAAGGCATGCAGGAAGAGAAAATAAAGAAATGAAATAGATTGTGGAGATACATTTGTCAGAAAAAAGAGGAGGCTATCTTCAAGAGGGAAAAGGAAAACCAGACACAAATCATCCGGCGGACTCATTTGTATATAATGAAAATATGCAGATTTAAAATGACTTTCAACAAACTGTTTGGTTTGATGTGAATATCTTAACAGAGCAACCATACTGAATGCAGCTTCTATTTCTGTTTTAAAATATTTTACCCTAACAAACCTGTATTTTTAAATATGCAAAACTCAATTTACTTCAAAGATCTCTGTGTACTCACTGTAAGCTGCATTGTGTAGGTAAAATCTCCAACCTAATTGCAGAGGGTGAGGTGATATTGAACCGGACTGCATTCTAGGCATGAACAAGCACACGTTTCTTTGTCCAAGAGGTATCAGTCACACTATAGTGTCTCCTCACAGCCACTTGAAGTGTGTTTGTGTCAGAGAGGATGCATTGCACTTTCTGCATCCTCATCGTACCATAGAGTTTCACCCTGTGACCCAGCCGGTGATTAACATTTAAGGAGGATGTTGGTCCTTCTTCTCCTCTTTTCCATCTCCTTTTGCTTTTCTCCATCATGCAGACACTTGTCAGAAGGATTTTTTTTGCTTTCCGGACTCCCCCACTCCACTTCCATCATCAGTTGCTATTGTCTGAGCGTCTAACCGCACCCCACCCCATCCCCATGACATGCAAATCTGTCCCCTTGATTTCACTTTGGAGAGATGGTGAGTGGAGTGGCGAAGCGTCCTGCCCTCTGCCACCTTCCTCACCCCCTCCTCCTCTGTCTTTGCCCACCTCGGTCTCCTACTCTTACCCTCTGGATGGGGCGCTCCTCAAAGTGGATGGACTGGGTTCGAGTTTAATTAATGAAATGTATGATAATGTGATTTCTTTAATAGAATGACATAGTCTAATGGTGTTGTGTGATTATGATTAATATAGTACTTTGGTGGGAGAGAACATCAGCCAAAGGCTAAATGAGGACCTTCTCTCTCCAGTTCCAGTCCTGGACACGTTTCAGCTCTGCCTTGGACCTCTGAACAGGGCTTGTGTCTGTCTCTGAGCTTAAACAGTGACTGTGTACTGAACACAATGTGCTTTAGAGGGCCTACCATTTTAAAGGAATTGCTTGACATTTTGGGGAAATATTCACTTCTTTGCTGAGAGATAGATGAGAAGATCAATACCACTGTTACTGTATCTCTGTATGGTAAATATAAAGCTGCATCCAGTAGCCTAGCTGATTAGCTCACCTAAGCAATAAAGGGTAAACAGCTCCATTTTATGTCCAAAGGTTACAGAATCTGCCTACGAAGAAAGAAACATCGAAAGCTCACAAACTAAATGTGCAATAACTGATTTTTGGACACTTATAATCGCCTTTTAAGCTGCTGTGGCAAACAGTTTGTTGCTTATTTACATATCCAGTCGAAACGGAGCAACATTAGCATTCATTTGGAGTCATGTTTCCAATATTCACTCCCCTTTTAACTATGTGTCTATTTGCACCAATTCTTGAGGGAAATATCCCTTAGCTACTAAACGCTCCACTATGTCCCCTGCTAGTCACTAACTTTGTCTGCTATTTGGTGCTAAGTGAGTAGTGAATAGTTGGATTTTAGAGCTTTTCACTTTCCCACTTGTTAATATGAAAATGTTGACTATAGCCACTTATAGCCACAATTAATGTTGTATTTGTAAATCCATGCAAAAACTGAGGTTTAAAAATAACACAGGCTTTTACTGGAAGTCTAATGCTGGACTATTTCTTGGCCTGGCGCAGCAACTTCCTGGAGTCTCTGCTGGTTACCTGGCAACCTCACAATGACACTGATGGTTACCTTTGGACAGAGCCAGCTGTTCCCTCCTCTTTTTAGTGTTTAAGAGTGTTGTGCTAAGCTAAACCAATCAGCAGATGGCTGTAGTTTCATATATACAGTTACTCTTCAGAGCAGCAAGAAAGACAATAAACGTATTTCCCAGAATATCAAACAGAAATGGAATATAATGTTCATATTTTAATGGTATGTTTCTTTTAGTGAACAATCACCTGAATATAGAAATTGTTATGTGTTGTTACCTTAGAATGAACTGTTTTTATCTCTAAACGCTGGAGGTCACCTTCCATTGAGTCAGCCATGTTGAACCAACATGTTTCAACAGTAGCCCAGAAGGGTCAAGCGTTCATGTTTTCCACATATTTCGAGGCCGCTGTAGTTTCTTCTTCATGCTCGGATGAGGAGGGAAAAGCGACAGAGTTGCGATCTGCAATTACATGACTAGATGCCACTAAATCCTACACACTGGATCTTTAAATTGTAAACATATAGCTCATTAACCTTATCAATAAAATGTGTCAACCTATGTTCTCTTTGTGAAAACTACAATGACTAAATCCACCCCCCAAAACTAAAACGAACGAATAAAAGGGAACGAAAATGTCGAGCTCACATAAACATGCCAAAGATTAATGCTTTAAACTGATCACTCGTGGTTCTATATATCTTATATTTGTAATGATCCCACGGGTCAAAGGTGGCTATTTTCTCTTGCAGATGGAGACCGGTGAAGTGGCAGTCAAGCATGAATCATATTATCCTTGAAGAGATTAATGTAGCTGACGGAATGAAGAGGGTAATGATGTGAACAAAGGCCACTTATTCTCCCTTTATAATGGGAGTAACTACTTTGATTTCTGTGAGGCGTTTTCTTCATTTTCGAAATATTCTGTCTAATTTTACCATATGGCAAGAAAACTTTTCATTAGACCTTGTTCTGTGTGGAACCATGCAATGTCAAAACCCATAAAAGCTTCAGTTTTGAGCTTCAGTAGTGAAATCTTTGGCAGTCAGTGTGAAAGTGATGAATCAAGGTAGATGATTCTCCTTCAGAAACAAAGCTTTCCATCACATCCACCTGTCTGAAGGTTGCTTGAAGGACAGTAGTGAAGCCATCGTCTGGAGAAACAGGAGGTTTGAGGAAAGTGCTTCTCTGCAACCGTTTGTCACTCTGATATTTGGTAAATGTGATAATTAATACTGTAATTTAACTAAACCCACTCCGCGAGGTCTGTAATTAAAACTGATGTACCTACTTAGCACACCAAGCATCACAGGTGGGCCCAAATTAATCTGCAAATAGAGCTAAATTGCCTGTGCTTAGCGTTTTCGTCAACGTCACTCACTTTGGGGGGAAATATCTGTAATTAATTCTGATATAACAAAGTCATAAATTTGAGGTTAAATGCAGCCTTGACAACAGACGCGATGACAGCAAGAGACCTCATCTAGCCGTCCCAGATGGGATCCAAGACTCTGCTTTCTCCCAAGAACTTGGCTGAGACTTCCTCTGACAACTGTTTGCTGCAATAAAAGACAAGAGGGGATATTCAAAGATAGACTCATCTTTTCTTGCATACCCTCGCAGTCTTTTTCAATTTTGAGTAAATCGAAATGAACTGGAGTGAAAGCCGACTTCCAGGCTACAGAACGGAAAATGAAATGATTAGTTCTGGATGGAAGCCAAATGAATGAATGCATTTTTGATTTTGACTTGCAGTGAAATGAAGCTGCAGCAGCACAACGATTTACAACCTTGTATGGTCTTCCATATATACCAGTCCAAAAATACCAGTTTACTATATGTTTTATATATTCAGCATGCTCTTTTAAGTCATTCCAAGTTAAATGACTTGCTGCTGCTAATACAGTTTTGTAAACATCTTCTTTTTATTTAGGAAATATCTGTCGGTAGGGATCATATTTCCAGATGTGGAGCATTTAAATCATTCAAAAAAACTAAAGTATATTTAATTCACACCTGAATAGTTTGTTAAAACCTTTAATTTAGCACATTCAATCCCCTACAGATAATTCAGTTCTCAATATGAACTTAGACATCAGCAGCCAAAGATGTTTCCTGTTTGAAATCATCAACAATCACAAAGATTATTAGCATATGGATAATGTAAAAAGGTGTATTGAAATTAAAGAGTCAAAAATTAAAGGCTCCCTCTATGAATGCACAATATTGTTCATTGTTCTCTCCTGGGTTTTTGTTTTGGTTGGTACACACAGCTCAAGCTGGCACACCGCTATTGTTGAGCAAAAATAGTAGATTAAAGTGAACGACAGTCAAATCAAAGAAATAATCACATATTTATGAATATTTAATATGGTCGTGGCAAATAAGGCAAGTAATTAGGAGTTTCCATAAATTAGCAAATTGTTATTTTATGTTAATGAGAGATCTTCAGCTTTTTCTCATGAATAATTTATGAATCAACAAAAAAAGTTTAGCTGGGAAGGAATGAGGAAGTCTGTGCACATGTGCCGAGACGCACAAACACACAGCTTTCCCTCAGTTCCCATTGTTTTGTTCAATTTGTCACTTGATACTTATCAGGCTGGAGATGGCAGGTTTTATCAGTTGAATGTACAATGCAACCGGGTGTGGAGTTGTTTTGGAAGGAGAGGTGATACTGGCATTGCGAGCAGACACAACAAACGCTTGTTCATGTCCACTTTATTCACAAAGCAGAATATAGTAGCTTCCATCCCGAAGGTAGAGAACAAAGAGATCTTGTGAGGGAGAATCAAGGGGGAAAAGTGGACTATCAGCTGTCAAACATTACCAAGATGTAAGGATTTTGAAGCGAGTGTACAGTGAAGACCCCGGCACACTGGAGAATTGGGAGGGGTCTCACTAAAGGGGTTAATATGAAGGCGGAGGGGAGGAGTGGGTGGGGCAGGAAGGGCAGTGAGTCAGAAAACAAGAGCAAAACAAATCTGTGATCTGGAACTCGGAGAGCAGCCACTCAGGAGGGATTAATGAGAAGTAGGAGGCTGTGAAATTATGTGGCCTTTGAGTGGGGAGAATGGCCCTAGCAGAGCATGGCCCTGAAATGAGGTGAGACAAACTTCACCTGATCCACAATTAACGGCATCATGCGGATGGGTGACACAGGGTCACAGCAGGGGAGGGGAGGAGGGGAGGAGGGGAGGAGGGGAGGTGGGGAGGGGAGGTGGGGAGGGGGAGGGGGGAAAAAAATCACAATTCACTTTGTGGCAAATTATCACCCCTCCAAAAAGGGCAGCCATCAGAAACCAGGAGTCAATGAGGAGAGGAGAGGATTTTACACACCTGTCTTTTTTAAAAAAGACAGCGACAGGGATGAGAGGAAAGCTTGTTAGAAAGATTTATGCTTAATAAGGACAGACAGTAGCAGGGAATGGAGACAATTAACAGTATGGAAAAACATAAATAAAGAGTGAAAGAGTGAGAGGCAGAGGAGGAAAATGGGGTAGAGTTGATTGCACAGGGGGTGAGGAGCAATAACAGGAGCACAAATGATTAAGTGGTGTTAGGGACTAAGAACACTTGTTTGCAAGGACAATCTTTGTGTGCTTTTGTTGTCTGCCGGCCGCCTTTATCTTTGTGTAATTCTCCGTCTGATGAAATGTGTTTAAAGAGATGAATTGGGATCGGAGGAGCCGTCCTGACATGATTATGAGGGATTCATCTGCAGCCATCTGCCACCGTTATGAAAGGGGGGGTGGGGGGGATGGTGGGGGAGGGCTAGCAGAGAGATAGAGAGAGAAAGGGAGAGAGATCGAGGGAGGAAGGGAGGGAGGGAAGTGCAGACCTTCTGTTCAGCAACCCTGCCACAAACCCACCATTACACAGGCCTCTGGCCTACAGTTTAACATGAAGACTTGCTTTGCCTCGGTATGTGAAGGTGAGCTTTGGGTCCAATTAAAGAAGCAGAAGTGGGTCATAAAACGTGTGCACTTATTGTTTTACATGTGTCAAACACCATTTAAAAACATTGTATTAAGATTGTTTTGATGCTTTGTGCAGAGACACGATAGCTGCTTGTTCATTGCTTGATACCTTTTTTTTTTTTTTTTTTTTTTTTAAGAATATCTTCCAGGTACCACTGGCTTTTATATTCCAACTTGGAAATGGCACCTACAGACTACATCATATTCACACACCAGTTGGAGGAGAGGGCACAGCAGATGGGTCCATTGCTCATCACAACGTCCACTTGTTCTAAAGGGGAAAGCGGGGGCCTCAGACAGCATGTCTTAAGTTGTGTAATAGGCTTTTAGTGTCACAAATGAAAGTCACACGTTCATTTTTTTTTCTCAGGTTGTTTGTTTTTCTCTTCTTTTTTTTTGGTCGGGGGACTAAAAGATTTGTTCACACAGCTCAACATCACAGTGGATAAAAATGGAGGATAAGTGAATTGTGTAACATAAACCAACATGATCTTATAGAGGAACAGAATGCATGCAAAAACTTCACAATTCATCACTTTTGGTGATATTGAACAGTATTGATGACTACTGTCTCACTCTGTAATCTGTCAGCCGATTACCATGGCAGCTGGCATGCAGTTTTTTCTTCTTCTTCCAGTTATAAAATCACAGTCTGTGTTATTTGCCTCTATAAGTTTGAGTTGAATTTTACATTGACAGCTGTCTTCCTTTTTATGATCACTTTGTTTCCAAGTGTGAAAAATCCTCCAGTTCTGCTGTGTTTTAACAAAGCACCTATTTCATTCTTGCCCCACTATACGACTGAGCCATCACTTCATATTACAGGTCAACGTTACGGTGCTTAATTATGTGCCGGCTGCTTGGGGCTCCTAATAACCTGTCATTGAGGGGAATTTGAATGTCACACCATATTGTTGGGCCCTAATGGCAGCAGGCAGATCCACTGATGAGCCGTTTTGGGACAATTACAGCGGATATTCAAATCACAGGTCTGGGTGTGTGGTGGACTGCACCGCGCGCAACCTGACAGGGAACGACGTGCACGCACGCACGCACGCACACACTTGTTGTATCTTGACCCTGCAAGCCCATCTCTCTTGACACATAAAGAAGAAGATGCCTCCCACCCCCCTAGCTGCTGCTGAAACAGTTTAACTGTAGCCTGATCGCTTTTATTATCCGCCTAATCCAGATATCAGCGATTTCATCAAGCCGGGAAGATATGCATATCATGAATTATTTTGACACTGGGACCTTTTAATTTTCGCCGGCAATATTTCATCCCACCAATCAGTGCCTGGAGTGGTTGTCGGACGTGGCGGTGTCAGAGGACGAGACTCCCCCCGGCGGATCCAAATCATCCGGGGGACAATAATGAGCTATGGCCACAATTATGAGCTGCCTGTGTGTGCATGCATATCATCAAGGGCCCCATGCAAGCTGCTGCAGGAGGAGGCACACGCACAGAGATACACAATGTGAGACATACATATCAGAGATTTTACTACACATTTGCCTATTGCACTTTTTGCTGCTCTACATTCCCTTGACACCTGCAGTAACTTTACTTTAGATGGAGGAAAGTAACTGAGTACAAGTTCGAGTTACTTGGATTTTACCTGAGTTCTTTATCTTATATTGCTGCTCTGCAACACTATACATTTCAGATGGAAATATTGTAGCTACTCTACTACATTTATTACACAGCTATAGTTAGTTACTTGCTACTTTTTGGATACGAAATTGAATGTTTTTATACAATTCTTTACATTATTATAAAATTTGCTACTTTAGGTTATGTGAAATTCATAAAATTAAGTTTCATGTCGACCATTACAACATTAAAATGCTACACATTAATGCATTATGCATAAAACTAAACTATTATAATATATACTCTGACAGTAGCCAATCTCCCCCTTAATGAATAGTTCTACTTATGATACTTAAACTATATTTTTCAGATACTTTTCTGCTGTCAGTCTGCGTCTTTCTTCAATTACTGTATTGTGTATTTTATTTAGTTACAAGACACATGATCAGCTTACAAAATGAGATCCATTGTTATAGGTTATACAACCAACAGTGGTTAAAACTCACCTTGACCAGCTGCAACATGTATCAGTAATATTAACCCAATATTATAATATGTAATACTGACAGGAACCATTGAGAGCATTATGAGTACTACTATATTTGAGTAGTACTTTTTAGTACTTTTACTTTATGTACATTTTCAAGGCATAACTTTTTCTTGTAATGGAAAATATTTACATTGTGATGCTGAATACCTAAGTCACTCTTCATAGAGGAATAATAGGCTACAACTCCTGTTTTTTATTAATAGTTAACTGTTTTACTAATGCTTTATAAATCAGTTACAACAACAACTTTTTGGTTTTTTTTTCTTTTAATAAATAAAAAAAAAAAAAAAAAAAAAATAAAGGACTGGACCAAGTCTTTTGCCTTTTTTTAATGACATAGCCTACTAACATTTATAACTGCAGACTTAATGAGCTGTTAGAAGGTGAGAAAGCAATGAGCATTTATCAATGGTTAACACACATAACTATATAATTACCAACTAAATACAAGCCAATAAGATTTTCATCTAACCCAAAATGTGTTCTTACTGGCTTATAACCGATGTATAAAAAGTAGTAAACATTTATTAACCACTGATATAACCATTAGACTTTATAAAGGGTGCTTCTTCCACTATGGAGACAAATAAAAATGCCATCACACTTAAACTCGTTTCATGCCAAAAAAGACTTCCAGACTCAGCAACCACCATCACTTAACATTTGTGTTCCCTTACACACTCACACCGGCCACATATAAAATCATAAGGACGCGTTATATTCCGCCATGTCTGTCTGTGATATGTGCACTGTGTAACTTAATACTTTGTGTCTTTACCCAGCTCCCTGTGGATCGGGTATTACGCGAGCAAATTGGATGCTCAAACAGTCAGTCCGTGACCTTCCCTCATCCTGGATGTTGACCCCCGTATAAAGAGAGACATTACATCTCGTTACACAACAACACGGCTCCGGCGCTTCGCTCCAGATAAAGAAAAATGTCTCAATTAAATCTTCACCGGGGCCCCCCTGCGTAAGAGTTATCGCCGCCCCGGTAACGCTGATCGCTACACTCACACATCCTCAAAAGTTATTTGACATAAATTGCCGGAGTCACATCATTTCCTGCCACACTCTGAGCGGGATTTACGGCTGATCCCATTGACTGGGAGCTGAACCTCCAATAAAATTCCTCAAGAGCCCATGGGGCCGTGAGACGCACCTATCTACCCTCCATCAGGCCCTCCCCTCCCCTCCCCCTGCTCGCAGATTAACCATGCAAATACGCACAGGTGGGAGGGTGATACCGACAACACATTTATGTACATATATGCAACTGGGCTGATATGGCGGGGGGGGGATGAGGACTGAGGACTGTGCACAAGACAGGCTGATTGTGTTTTATCTGATGGGTGGAGGGATGAAATGGCAAGGTGGCCTCTCCACAGAACTCAAGGAGTGAAAGTGAAATTATCCGTGGCTTTAATTTGAAAATGAGAGGTGAGGGCCACTGTTATGTTCTCTGGAGGATATCCCCCTTATGTGCAAAAAAAAAAAAACTTGTGAGGAGTAATGTCATTATAAGGTAGCATATGAACCCTTGAGGAAAATCGTTTAAAACTGAAAATTGCTTTTCACATTAGTGCTCAGGCATAGTGGAGAAAGGTGCACACTATATTAACAGTTAAAAACAACCTTATGGCTGCATTAGTCTGTAGATATTACAGTCCGAGGTGAGCAAAGCATGTTAATGGTTGTGTGTGTGTGCTAATGGTCATGGCGATTCTTGCTCAAGCTCAAACTGACCAGATGGAAATGCAGTTTCAGCATGGCTCGGGACGGTGTTGGGAATCTTAGTTCATCTAATTACAAACAAATGTTTTCATCATCTGTTTTTAGGCTTACTGTCTCTCTCTAGTGGTGATAGATGAGAAGCCTGAGCTTAGAGGCCTCACAGGCCTCTTTTACTAGAAATCACACACATGCACATATTTGGTCGCTGTGAATGGTTGGTATTTATACACGCTCGCTGTGGTACTGCAAAGACACATGGGAGTCATTTTTAGATTTCGGTAACATTATCTATTGTACATGAACGCAGCAGGAAGCCTTGTGATGTAGAGTATCACATTGTCTTTAAATTCAGGAGATAAAATGCGGGGCGTGAAAAACTTAAGCCAAAATGGAGACGAAAATGAAAATTTGAGCATTTAAAATTGCCATCTCCATATGCTGAAGGAAATCATGTGATATGACCCAAAAGCTCTAGAGCTGCTACTAAAAGGACCTTGAGGTGAGATTATATTGTCAAAAAGATTGCAATGCTGGTTTCTTACGCAGCTCTACTGAACAAATTACATCCACTTGAAATAAAGACCTTCCTGAAAACACTATAATTTTGATTGTGATGCAACTTAAGTTTACTTTGCTGTCTTTTGTTTTACTTTGGAGAATTTAAAATGAGGATTTTTCCAGTGTAAATGGTTCATTTTAAAATGGCCTGAGCGGATTAAAAATTGTGTCAGAATTGTCATAAAAGATGCTCTCCAGTCACCTTCCATCCAGATGATACAGCGAGGCAGAGAAGGCCTCCCCTCCAGATTGGCACAGCGTTTCATTGGAGGCTCAGCAGCAGCAGCAGCAGCAGCAGCAGCAGCATCAGCAGCAGCATCAGCAGTGGCTCCAGGGCTTCCAGCTGGGGCTGGCTGCTGCCTCTGCCTGCCTACCAGCACAGAGACTGGGGGAGATGGTGGGCAGGCCACTGGATTGCCCTAGGGCACCTCACTTATGCACCAGTAAAGAAAACTGAATTTCTCCCCATCTCTCTCACTCTCTGCTAAGAATGTTTGCTGCCTTCAGCAATTTGATTTGACAAAGTAAGGTCTGGAGCGCTGGTGTGACCACTGCAAATGGCATGAAGAGTATCATGAGAGTATAATACTGAGAAATGATAGGCCAAGACTATCTTATCATATTCAGTATAACCAGCCACAAAAATAAAAAAGCACAAGACAATTTTTGATTTTAAGTTTATCATCATTTGCATTAACAGTGTATGGGAATCTACAGTTTTAAGATCTGCATTAGATTATATTACATTTGATGACAGACACGTGAAGTCTATACACGTGAAGTCACTTTTTGAGTTTGTGGGTTTTTGTCAACCTTACAGATGTGGTTAATCTAACAGTTAAGGGAAATTTACACTTTGATCAACACATAAGGACAGTTCTAAGAAACAATGTTCAAGTATTTCTTTGCAGTATGAGCTGAGACACCAAATATTAAAAATAAAAATTACATTAATGCAATTTAAGAGATTAATTCTGTGCAAAAATGGACCAAAAAAGAAGAAATGTTAATACTGATGATGCTAACTTTTAACTAATACCATTTATGCAAAAACATTATTTTTTAAAGGATGATGGCGATCTATGATCACTACATTTAATGCAAAAGATATTATTGCTTTTCCAGAGAAGGGCCACCATCAATTCAGGTTATTCAGGTCACTCTGTGTCGTTCTTCTATCTGTTTGACCTCAACCAACTGTGACATCTATGCACAATATAAGTCGCCTGGTCAGCATTGTATATAATAATTTCTAATGACACTCACACAAGTCAGAGGAGATAATGATGAAACCTGGTGTGAGTCATGGGGTTGTAAGGACTAAAGAAAAAGGAGAAAACTCACTCAGAGTGTTAGCATTAGCCGTTACAACCTCTTATCCCATTTTGTGACAGTAAAAATGCAAATCAGTACAAACAAAAACAAAACAAAATTTTCCTTCACATGTAAGGTCTGAGATTGTAGGGAATCAGGCACCATTTACAAAATGTACATAACCACACCCTTGTTCCAGTACACCACTACTGCTCATATGACAGCATTAGTGAGTCCTCTGTATGTGCGTGTGTGTGTGAGCGTGCACCAACATGATCTTTGCTTTAAGGACACTGCTGGCTAAACTGAAACTCAAACTGAACAGGTGGGAAGCTACAATGCTGTACAAATGTCAGTGGGTGGGTTCAGGTAACACGGGGGAAGTATTTGTCAGGCAGGCAGCTAACATGTTTGTCTTCACCATGCGGATCTTGGGTTTCACTAAAACTACAGAGGACTATGATGCCGATGTGAGATAGACGGCTGAAAGCAGAGGTAGCCTAAAGTCTGTGCAAATAACACGAGGAGCTGTCAGTCAATTCGCCGCCACCACAGAACTCATATTTGATTTTCCATCAGAGTAGTCCTCATTTGTTACAGAAACAACTACACTCAGTGAGGGGTGTTATATTAATCAGCCAACTAGCTAATTGGTTCTTCTTTTTGAATGCAGCAAACTAATGCATGTGAACCAGTGGCTGAATAGGCTGCGGGCCTCTTGCTGGTATCTAAGTTTACTATGTCTACTGAGGTGACGCCCCTCTGTGAACTAAAAGCTGGGGGAGGCAAAGCGGTTGCTGCTAAGGGCCGCCTGCAAAGCACAAACATTACATCCGACTTGCTCTGAGCTCTCAAATTGTTTGAATGAATTATGAAAAAATAATATTAAAGTATAAATGTCGAAAAGGCACACACAATAATTACAGGTCTAGGCATCAGATAAGATTGGCACAAAAGACTCATGCTAATAAAACTGTAAGAAGGAAAAATAATTAAATAAAATCGGCTTAATTTGGAAATTAAAGAATGAAAAATATGAAAAATGTATATAGTAAAAGGACAATGATTGAGAATAGACACCGGGAGGAAAGCAACCAAAAATCATGCACAAAAATAGGAACTCCCAATTTTCTACGTATTCAAAATCAGCCTTGGGGCAATTAAATGCGCCTGCCACATGTCAACTGTCAACGCAGCGATACACATTTCCAGAATGTTATTTGGTTTTCGGCTGATTCAAAGTCCTCTGGCTATGCCTTGTGAGATATACATATGCAGCTAATATATAGTTGTGCACATACAGCCAGTAGTGGGATTTGTAGCTCAATATATACACAAGTTTTAGTTATTGCAGGTTCCACTTGGCAGTCCAGCACTTGTTGCACACACGTGGCCGGGTTCTGTGCGCTTTGCAGAGGGGGAGTCTAGACTAGTGTAGGGCCGTGAGGCAGGGCTTTGTCCGGGGCAAGGCCAAGGCTGCAGCTGGATGGTAGGGAAAACAGGGAGCAGAGAGGGGGAACACAGGAAGTGGTCACCAGTAAAAGGAGCGTGTCAGGAAGTTGGCGGCCGTGCTGAGCCAGCCCATGCCGTCTGTGATGGAGCCTACGCGTGTGACGGCCTTGTCCGGCTCCTGGGACGGACTCTCCTCCTCGGGCAGGTAGTCTGGGATGTCCGTGTTCTCCTCCACGGGCACCGCCGAGTCCTCCTGGAATGGCACCATCCGCTGTACAAAGACAGAGGAGAAATATTTACTTAAAAATGAACAAAGAATAAATTAACAGCAAAGATAATAATTTGTTTGCGTGATCACAAAGCAGGCAATGAAGCAGAATGTATTCCAACATTAACATAAAGCTCAGTTTTTCAACTAGAGATCATCTGGAGTCAGATTACATGACTGAGCCAGGTCTGACCCCTGCTGGCCACATTGTATATGACTATTAATGTAACCATCACCATTTATTATCAATTATTTGAGCAACAATAACTAGAATTATTTGCAGATTATTGGAAAACAAACACTTTGGAATTTCATATTTTGTTAAAACGTAGCAGTTTCACTATACAGTTTGGACATGAGCTCCAAATTGGGAATGCACTGCTGTAAATGGTGCAACTAGAACTGGTTATGTGTTTGGCAAAAAGCAACTAGCCTACAGGCTGAGGCAGAGATGTGACTAGCTAATCATGTCAGTGTGACTAAGTCTCAGCCACAGGCAAGGTTGGCTACACTCACTGTACAGAGATACACACGACATACAGTCATCTATCAGCTGACTCGTTTTAAGTGTCTTATGTGCAGCCATTTACAGTAAACAATACCGATCTTACAGTTCTCACATAGCGCTGTCTCTCATCTGTCCTTACCTCTCCTCCGTCGTCTGTCTTCACCACCTGTTGAGCCGTCATTACTTTGGTGGAGTTGATTGCTGTGCCCAACGCCTGTGAGGGAAAAACAAAAACCCACACCTTTGTTTTAATTTGTGATGGTTTATATTTCTGTCATCAGCTCAAACAATAGTAGAATACTTTTGGTAAAATAAATGTTTGCACTAAATACTGCAGTTAATCTCTCTCAACAATGGCAACGCTGCTCTCAACGCAGGTTGGCTATATATTAGTCAGCTTTGAGCTATTTTTGTTTTCAATACCAAGACCAATATCAAAGTTACGCTCTAGACACCCAACCGATTGGATACAGTGTATGTATAATATGTTAAGAGTGCATTTCCATCCATTTTAGGCAAACCATGCTATTTCTGATGACAATTACTTTTTTTAAAATATCAATAATAAAGTTCATCTACAACTTTTTGTTGTTAAAACTCTAAAAACAATCTTTACAATTCCACTTTAATATAGTCAAAAACAGGCAACAGTGTGCAGATACATAAGTTACAGCAACATCTGCCCATCCATAGATTTTAAAATGTGTTTAGAAGGTTGAAAGTTGAAGTAAAATACATTAACTTTATCAGGTTTCCTGGATTGCAATCTTGGATGCATGTGGAAACAGAGTTTTGTTTGGTAATAAGTAAATAAATAAGACAGGTACTGATAAAGTGGTATTTGTTGTATAAATTGAAACTGGGACATGGTGAGATTTACTAATTTACAATTGTTATCAGAAAAATATTTTGTTTTCCTAAGTTCCTGGATGATGTTCTGCGTCCGGACGGACACTTACCTCAGCTTTAAGGTCAGAGCGGATCCTGACAACACACCTCTTGACAGCCATCTGGAAGGTGAAGCTGATGACCCCTCGAATCTTCAGCAACGCCTCCTCACAAAGGCTCCTTCGAGTCTGACAACAGACAGGAAACAGATGAAAGGTATGAGAAGATGTGCGAAACAAAAACATGTGGTGAATTAAGAAAAGACTGTAACTTTAAAAAGGTATATAAAGGCTTTAAGGTTATACTGTGTAAGATTGGAAATGTTGATGAGGCAGAATCAGCTACAGTTAAATTAGGTCAAATGTGGGACTAAAAAGATATTATAAAACATTAAGTAGCTACACACAACTTGCTACTGAGAAATACAATTTACATGACTATGGATTCCAGCTGCCACAGTGTTGTGTGATTCTGCTGTAGTGATAGCGATGCAGCCCACCAGAGGCCGTCTGTCTGCTGTAATGTAATCTGGCTAGGTGCAAGTGTCCCGCAGAGCAGCATTCAGGTTCAATCTCAACGTCCTGCTGTTCAATGGCTGACATTTACAACCTGACCCCTCCACCCCCCTATCCAGTGCCAGATAGACACTGCTAAGCTGCACTGACAACACTGTGATAACGACAGCAGGAAAACATGATGCCCCAAAAATGAGATTTATTTTTGCATCAAAGGACGTTTGGTGTGTCCGAGCACGACAGATGCGTATCAGTGAATCAAGTTGGGTCCAGAATGCCCTCTGTGAACACTTACAGGGTCATCCAGACCATCAATGTGCAGCACAACAGTTTTGGCCCTCTTGTTGTTGGAGCCGAGGAAGAAGTGGGCTTTACGCTGGCAGGAGGCAGCTGCTGCCTCGGCCTGCTCCGCCTCTTCTTTACCGGCTGACTGCAAAATCTCATAGATCTCAGAGGCCAGCAGTTTGGTCTCCCCGGGTGATGTACTCCTTTTTGCGAGGGAGAGTAAAAACAAGGGGAGAGAGGGAGACAATCGAGACAGAAAAATGACTTATGTTATTTAATTTGTCAAATGTGGTTAACGTACACAAAAGTGGTCAGTCAATCAAAAAGAGTTTAAATCATTTGTTGTGTTGGGGCAGTGTACATGTTAGTATATCTGTTGTGATACTAAAGGTGTAAAAGATTTGGCTGTAGGTAAATTAAACCATGTGCACTTTTAAATAACCATATTACTGTGCTAACACATTGCTGTTGAGAGGCAAGACAGAATTACCCATGCAGAGGCTAACAAAACATGATGCCTGAATGCCTCTGTGGGAGAGAAGTGTGAATCGTGCCTACAACTGGCATGAATTCATTAATCCCTCACTTTGTAAGCTCCAATGGATGCGGCGTGAATCTGACTACATCCTACCTGGTCTGACTGCGCAGAACTCAGCGGCTGCCACATGGGGCCACAGTGACAGACATGACACCACCTAACCTTTCAATAAATCAACAAATGCTGTCAAACTTTGAGTCGGTTTATCCCAATATATTCTGTACAACCGTTTAGTCTACAGAAAGACAACGCTGCAATCCGTCACACAACATTCAAACTTATGCTAATTAAGCCTATTCTGGTCTTCCATAGCAAGGCATAATATTTTTGTGTGCAGCAGCTTTCCTTCACAAGTCACATGAGGTCAGTTGCAGTTGCTGATATTTTGTGAGGGATCCTGAGATACCCCTGCAGGCTATACTGCTTCATATGTCATCAAGTCGTCACTCCTTGTATAGTAACCACATACGACATCAGCTGTCTGGCGTGGCTGCCCTCTGGGTGCGTGGTGCTCCCTGGCGCTGTACGACATATTCCGACTCCGGCTCTGGAAGGCTGTCAGCCCTTTGGGAAGCCATACACCCCCCCCCAACTGATTTATTTATCTATTCATCACTTTTATATAGACTTAATGTACTGAAGAAACAAAAATGGCATTCACACCTGTTTGGTGCAACTATGCTAGACGCTCCCCCCTCAGCCATGTGTTGCCACTCTGTCCAGCTATGATCGACCTCTACCCAAAGTCAAATCGACTGGACTGCGAGCGGGTAAAGCTGCTGCTGTTACTGCAGGGCTCCTTTTGATGCCACCCCTGACTAGCCGAAGTGACTGGCTTACTCCAGGGCGAGCAAGAGCATTGCCGCAGGATGAGAAGGGCCAGAAATCATACAAAGCTTTGGCCACTTGAACATAGGTCTATTCCTATCAGGGTGCTAATGATGAACAGCAGTCGCTTAGCAAAACTGCCTCAGACCCTCGGGTGAGACGCGCTATCTGGAGCACAACACCTCCTCGAACCAAAACTGCCTACAACACTGCATGGGTGTGTTCATCATGCTCTTTTGTTAATCATAATAAATTAATTATAGAATAACTTGTGTACAATACTTCTGCAGACGCCTACAAATACTACTAGACAAAAAAAACAACCACAAAGAAATAAGCTTAAAATATAGCACGTGTAAAATCAGCCACCTCAGCAAATCAACCTGCAAACTCCCCACCAAAACAAGAGCAAATATAAGCTCACATCAGTAAAAAAAACATGCAAGTGGACTCATCAAGACATTGTAGAGAGGTGGCAAGATGCATTAAAATCTATGACATGCAGAAACAGCAATTTAACTGTTTACTGTCCTACTTTAATTCAACTTTAATCACATTCATCCTGACACGGCAAATGGAAGGACGTCATCCTGCCTGGAAAAATTTGCAGACTGGCACACATTGTCCGTGCAAAACAAAAGAAATCCTAGGTTAAGGTTTTACGTAAAGAAAGTGCATAGTGAGCGTGTGTGTGTGTGTGTGTGTGTGTGTGTATATGTGAGAGAGATGCGGTGATGACAGGGACTTGCTTCTGCATGACATTCTGCAAACTCAGCATCATGCCAAGCTCGCCCTTCATCTTCTCCCTGTTGGCTCGACATTCTGCCAGGTAGCGCACGGCCTGCAAGGACAAGGGCAACCGTTATCTACCCAGTGCTAAAAAGCTGACAGACCCTTTGTGATATCAGAAGAGCGAGAGAGAGAGAGAGAGAGAGAGAGAGAGAGAGAGAGCTTTTAAAATGCATGAGCATGTTCAACGGTAAAACATTACATAACCAACATAAATACACATGCACTCACCCCGTGTTTACACTTCACGGGTTACAGTCATGAGCAACTGTTACATAAAACCACTTTATTCACAATTCAAATCATGTACTGTACAAAACGGGTGGTGGTGGTGGTGGAAGTGGGGAGAGGTTGCAATATCAAGGTGTTGTACTGTGTTTATATCACAAAACAGACAGCAGATGTCACCATTGTGTAGTGTTTCTAAATATGAAAGTTGTTTAAATGCCACCACGTGTCAGCTTGTGACGGTGACTGGGACACAGTGGTGGGAGAAATGGCCTTTAAATGGCCCTTTCACTGAAACCTGCTCTGACAATGCTGGACAGCAGGGGGGGACAGAATATGACTAGAGCACAAAACACCGGAATTACAGGAGCAGTAGGGAACTCAACTGATCATTCAACAAAGACACATTTAAGATAAACAGCTGCTGTAGATATTTCAACTAGAACATTTAGAAAAATGTATTTCTTTCTTTCAGTGGTGGTGCTGAATAATCAGCCCAGTGTGTAGGATTTAGTGGCATCTAGCAGTGCAGTTACAGAATGTAACTCCCAACTTTAAGTGCGATGGGGAAACTAGGGTGGTCATGAAATGCCCTTTCTAGAGCCAGTGTTTGGTTAGTTTGTTCAGCACTACAGTAGAAACATGGCGGCAGCATGACATGTATACTATATTCCATTTCTGTAAATAGCTCTTCCCAAATGTTACACCCTGGACCTTTAAACCTTATAGCTTACCTTCCTGCAACAGTATCGATCTGCGAGGTCAAGAGTCTTATATGCGAACACATAAATGGGGTAAATAAATGTAAATAAATGGACGCTGCTTACCAATAGTGCAGAATAGACGACCTGTGGGTTGGGGTGGTCCAAAAAAAGGATGAGACCTGGCAGACAGCCTTGGTCTTCTACTATGGCTCTTCGGTTCAGGGGATCAGCAGCAAGATCTCGCAGCTGGTTCACCACCGTCAGTGCATCCATCTCCGCACTCATGGTGCCTCTTGTCTTGATGTCACGCACATCAAACCAACCTCTTTGCTCTACTGGAAAAAGAGAAAAAGGTAAGTTCAATTAGGGAGCTTACATTATACAAATTAGGGTTGTGCCTGATTATTATTTCATAATTAATTAACCAGTAGATTTTCAGTCTGGATAACAAAATGTCAGAAAATTGGTATAAATGTCCATCGCAATTTCCCAAAGTTGAAGCTGACATCTTCAAATTGGTACACTGGTAGTCCAAAGATATTACATTTGTAATAATATAACAAGCTTTAACTTGTAGAACAACAAATCTCAAGAGATATTCTAGATATTAGTTTTCTTTCTCTTTACAAACTGGTGCAGAATAAGTGTCTGTGGCATTGCCCTAACTATTAAACTTTTAAAACTATCCCATAGCCACGTTTTACGGATATGTTGGAGATCCTGTGAGTTTATATAAGCAATAACCTCTGAAATGTGCTGCTACACAATCTGACTGATGAATGACTCTTGTAAACTTACTGATTTTACTGATATGCATTGATAAGATTGTAGTTATCACAAGAAAAAGAACAAATAGCTTAGCATGCTCTGGGGGGCAAATTTTAAAAATGATGTGATTTAAACCACACGATTTTCTACCAAAACAATCAAATATTTTATCAGAAAAGCGAAACACAAATCCTCGTTTTTGCCAAAGACACTTTCCACGACCCCCAACCTCACCTCAAATCACGCCCTGTGGGACAGAGGCGATTCAGCAGCTAGGCTAAGCTAAGCTATCTGACGTTACCTGACAATTGTAGCATACCTTTTTGACAGTTTCCAGTAAAACCATGAGACAATCCCGGCTGACTTCAGTAACAACACATACCAAAACCAGAGACTAACACGAAACAGCTAAGCTCCGGTGACACCTAAACAACAACTGTGACAGAATAATGTCACAAACGCAAGGCCTGCGCCTCTTTCTTTACTATGCTCCTTTAGCTAGCAGCTGTGCGGTGTTTGGGTTTTGTGGCACATCAATGGGTGCGGCTGTTTTGTGATTCGGGACCTCCCAGTTTTCCATAAAGATCCCAGCAGTTTGAACCGGACACAGCCCCGCCGGGGAGTGTTGGCGAGTATAACGAACACGCATACGGTTTCCTTGCTTATGATTGGATGGTGTGATTTTGATCGACAGATGTACGAGCCAATCGTCAGAGAGTTCTTGTTTAAAGCTCAAATCTGATTGGAGGATTGGCCTGTCAATCACAGTCACAACCTACCTATTGTAATCCGTGTAATCCCATTGGCTCAAAATGTGTTCCACGAATCTTCCCACATAAATCACCTCCTGCCCGCAGTGGATGTCCGTCCGGAGACAAGCTGCCCCCCCCCCAGCGTCAGTGTCGGTAAGTTGTAGTCAAAGTCACACACAAACCGATCTTTAGACAGGAATATAACATTTAAACGTGCGGTTGGGTATCACACGTACGGAGAAAGTAGATTTCGTGTATCCGGATAAATCTGCGTGCGGTTGTTAAGTTGGTTAAAAGTCGACTGGAGTTAGCTGTTAGCATCAGTTAGCACCGTTCTGCCCGCTAAAATAACATTAACCGGTTTAATTTAACCTAGAAAACCATTAGCGTGATAGCAGACAACATCTGTCTCACAACGACTCGCTTTTACTTCTCACACGTTTGTTTGTGTCCTTTTATTTAAGTTCAGAACTATTGAAACAAACAAACAGCTGTAAGAGGGTCAGTGGTTGTAGTGAACGGACAGAGGAGAAAGAGAAAGTACTTTATTAATCTCAGGGATAAATATGTTCTGTGTAACTTTTAAGAAGTATAATAAGTCACATATGTTGTTGACTATCCTTAAATACAGCTACCTAGCCTCCACTCTGCATCCTGCTGTGTATTTAGTGTCATTGCTAAGAAATATTTGTATATTATTCATGTAAATTTAATAATAATAACCTTATTTTACTGATATTATTCCAAAATTCCTTTATAAGCATCAATGATTATATTGGACTGTTCTTATGTATGTCACAGTATACATTGTAGAGGTCTAAAGCTCATTATTTGTTTTAAGTTTTGTGTTTTTAAAGGTGATTCAACCTCATTATTTCTCACTGTTGTTTTGTGCTTACTCCAGGTGACCGTTTGGTGATGATGCCCTTGGTGTTGGGGCATGTATCCATCTGCCCTCGTGAAACATATCAACAGAAATGAGTAAAGACGATGCACGGATCGAAATGGACCTGGTATGTGACAATGTCTGCCGTCTGAGTCAATAAGTGTCCACTAAATGTACAGTTTTCATACCTTTGTCTGGCTCTCATCTGGAAGTTTTCTCAGTTGCAAGATCTGTGAAGTACCAACCATCGAATAGTGAAATCTGCGTACTTGCGTATTCTGGACTTAATTAATAAATTAACTGCGATAAACAGTTTTCTTTAATTGGTGATTTAAATTTCGTGTTTCATATTTTGTTTTGCAGGCTTGTGGATCGGCCAAGCCCTATGGGTCCTCGAGAAGTATTGTGAGAAGAATAGCGACCAGTCTTCCTCTTAAACCCTGCCCCAGGGTTCATTTTCAGGTGAGGAAAGGTTACCAGGATCCTCATTTAATAGTGTGTTGTTGTATTTAATAGACTGACTGTTAAAAACATTTATTTAAGATAATGGCATGTTGTTACGTGCGATATAACCCTCCCTCCTTTTCTGTCTTTCTGCCCCTCTCTGCTGACTGTTCACACACCCAATCACAATCACACACCCTCTTCAGCTTTTGTTTACCTCTGCTTGTCTGACTGTTTACATTTATGAACCATAAACAGATGAAGTCATTATAACTGAGATTTTTTCTTATCATTAGGGCACTGACTGTATGTTCAGAAGTTTTTAAACTGTTAACAAATCAGTGTTTGAGATATTTTAATTCAGTGGCATGTAAAAAGTAACTTGACTTTTCTTTTTCCTTCAACACTGTGCTTTCTCTTTTTTCTTCCCTTCTTCTGTCTCCAGCTACCCTCCCTAACTATGAGGAATGCAGTATGTCTGCTGTAGGTCAGTTTGTTCAGAAACTGTCAACAACCTTGAGCTGATTTAAAGACCTACTGACCTATCTGAATCTTTCATTAACACCACTCATCTCCTTTCTCTGAACTGCCCTCATTTTTACTTAATTACATCTTCTGTTATTTGTTCAACTGCAATGTTGTGATGTGTCCTGGTGTGTGCTCTTCTCTGGCATAGTTCTATGAGTTTTATTTGTCTAGGTGTTGAATATGGCTGCTATCTCTCTGACAGCTTTATCCATACAATGAGGATGCTGGTATTCTGATCGGTACCAGGCGGCAGAACGGTTTGGTAGCCTCTCTGGCTGATATTGCCTGGATCGACAGGGAAGAGGAGGATGACGAAGACTTCTTTGGCAGACCCAGGTGAGAGCTCGACAGTGATCTTCTGGCGATATGCCGTTATATGTACGAGCATGTATTTGTTCATGTGAGGAGTGTCTGGAAAAAGGTGATTCTGTCTTATTTAAACAGGTCAGGAATCCCACCAGGACTCGTGTTTCGAACCCGCCAGCCTCATCTTCAGCAAAAATCCTTAACCCGCCAGAGGTCACTACCAAGCCTGCATGAGGGGCCTCCGGACCCCCAGGGGCCAACAGTCGCCAACGATGAGGCCATTCAGAAGATCAGCGCACTGGAGACAGAACTTGCGAAACTCAGAGCTCAGATAGCACAAATCGTTCTTGCTCAAGAAAAGAGCGCGCAGCCAGGTATCTCTTCCAAACATAGACGTACCTCTCTCCTAATGGAGGCATTTATTTTCATGTTTTTGCTCCACTGTAGTAACATACATTTTCCACTAGATGGCAGCAGAATTTCACATCTTACACATGATTTTTTTTTTCTTTCCTTTGTTTCATCCCAGCTGCTACCACAGGGACACCTCCCCCTCCACCCTCTGGCACCCTGCCTCCCCCTCCCCCCCCCCACCACCACCACCACCACCACCACCACCCCTACCCCTAAGTCTCCAGCGGACATTTTCTGCCATTGACTTGATAAAGGAGCGCAGAGGGAAGAAGACAGATGGCCAGACCCTTTTGGATTCAAAGCCAGCAGAATCCATCCCCAACATGCTTGACGTCCTGAAAGACATGAGCAAAGTCAAGTTGCGATCAGTTAAAAGGTGGGCCTCAACTTAAATGGTAAACTGATGAAAATGCATTCAGAAGTGATCAAATGTGGAGACTTTAGGTGTTTTTGAAAGTTTAATAGTTGTGTATCCCAGCTCAGAGTGAGGTCTTGTCTCTGTATTCTCTGCATAACCACATATTAAACTCAAGTTGACACATCTTTGCCTTATTGCGTAGTCTATCATATCTGCATGCACCTTCTAATAAATAGAATATGTTATCACTCTTGTTTGTTTTCGCAGTCGTCCAGTAGACGGTGACGCCAAATTGAAGTCCAATGAGCCGGCGGATGCTGCAACTCTCATCGCCGAGGCCCTGAAACGCAAGTTTGCCCATCGTTATCGACACGACAGTGAACGAGAGGACAAGGAGGAATTCAAACTTCCCGTTCCAGATGTGAAACCTCAAACAGAAACCCCCTTGGTGAGAGATGTTGCCGTATTCATTGCTGTTACATAACACAAGCCACAGATGCCAAAAAACCCGCCATTAATTCATCCTCAGTGTGCCTACTGGAAACATTGTTCTCATGGTTTGTACGGTGTCGTGTACTTTATTCTCTCTTCTGTCTGTTTTCACAGTTTGGGCAGCACATGTTGAAACAAACTGGAAAAAGGAAGATACTCTGAACTCGGGGTCCAGAGGTACCGTGGACACTTTGAAGTGCCTTATCAAGCTTCTAATATCGGCTGTCTCTCCGTGGAAGGACGAGGGATTCTGCCTGGACTAGACATCAGTCTGCTCCAGGTATCTGTCATCTCATAGTGTTGCATCCAGTGATCATCTTGACCATCTGTTTTTGCACTTTTATAACTTATATTAGCTTTCTGTTTTACAAACATGATTTATTTTGTTTTACTGAATGTGTTTTTGTTTTTGTTTTGAGTAGTCTAAATTTCTGCTTATCACAGGGTTGAGTGAAAGTATCGAAGCGCATGTTTCAACAACACTACAGAATCGTTAAATGTTATTGGTTTTATTATTCAATCATTACTTAGGTTTTCTGTTAAAACATATTGCACATAACATAGTTGGTTATTCCCATTTTTAAGGGAAAGCTGAAGAGTTCTTCTACCACAGAAGAAACGGAGCACTTTCTTACTTGTGGAATATTGTGCTGTTTTCTTTATATTTGTTGTAGACTAATTTATGATTGGGATCCTTATATTTATGTTGTTTAAGTAAATAATTAAGATTTTAACACAGGTAATTATGTCCTAGATTTGTCCGTTTTAGGTGGGGTTTTGTACTTTATTATGTGGAGCCTAAGTAAGTTGTGTCCCAATTGCCAGTCTTGCCAGGGCTTGTATGTCTTTTGCTGGTCAAATATGTATCCCAGTTTTAGTTGATATTATTTATCTCTTTACTACAATTCATGTTTAAGAGCCAAAGACATTCCAGTGAGATTCTGCCGTTCACTGCCCAACATTACCTTTCCACATTCCTTTTCCAATTTAGGATGTTCAAATAGCGAGGGAAAACAGATAACTGTTCAGCAAAGTTCATATTTCTAGGTTAATGACGGTACAGGTGATATCTGTTGCTTTATCAGTACCATGGTTGATAAGATTAGCTCTTTATCTCAAATCACTTTCCCAGAACTTAAGCAGCTGAACAGAAATGCTGCATTGTTGTAGCTCACTCTGTATTCACAACATATTTTAGTCATGGGTCCTAAGGCACCCACTGTTCAGTATCGGAAAGTTATAAATTATGCTTTTGTGCCAGTAATCACATTTTCATGCCTCAGTTTGAAAATCTGTCACAGACCAAACAGACTCCTCTGGGCTAATGTTTGGTTTTATAGGCAGTATTATGTTCAAAGGGACTGATTGCACACAGTTTCCAATTCTGTTCACTATGCCAGTGTAGTTGCTGCTTCAAGACAACTGTACTAGTATAACTTTTTTTTTTTTTTAGAGGAAAAGGTGGACTGGGTGTGTCAGTAGTAATTAAGTGATTTAAATGTACTATTCAAGATTTGAGAAAAGTTGTCTTCCATAAAAATAACTTGAATTGTGGAATTTCTAAATAAAAGTTTGTGGTCTGCCTGATTCTGACTTGTTCTATTGACGTCATGGTTGAGTTTTAACTTAATGAAAGTCGCCTGCCTTCATATTAAACAGTTAGAGTCAGCCAAAGATGACAGAAAAATTGCCCCAGAGATTAACGTTTAGTAACGTAAAGTTTAACTTGATCATTGATTTATAATTAACATTTCTGCTATTGTATTAGGGATCATATATAGGATTATTATGCTTTAACTGTGTGACAGTCAAAGAAACATTTGTCAACAACAGGTTTTTATTATTCAAATTGTAACTGCAACAGGCATGTATCAAAAAGGTCAATACAGCAAAGCCTTTACAAAATCTGGCTCGACACTTAAGTCTTCCCAAAAATGGCTGTCGCAACAAATTGTAAACAGTTTTGTCAACAGTCTTACAGCACTTACAGCAAAATACAAATCAGCTAAAGTAAGAAAAGCACCTGTTATCTTTCAAAATGTTTAAACACAAACACAATTTGTGCCACTATACAGAATCAAAGTAGACAAACCAAACACAAAGAAATGGAATGTTCAAAGTCACTCGACCATTTTTGTTTCCGTACAAAAAAAGGACAGCTGGAGTTGTTCCTCACAACAAAAAGGCAAAGGGATTGGACAGTGCATTCAAAGACAAGCACACCATGCACTTGATGGGAACAGGAGCTGGTTTGGTCACTTAGCATAGTTGTGCATAGTTATAAGGCATCAATCGAGCAGTCCTTTAGGTTGCATGTGGCTGAGAGAGACATTCTGTGGAGAGGGAGAGTCTCCTTCAGTAGATCCTAGCCGAGAAAAAAAAAAACAACCTTGCATCACCCGCAGTCACCTCCTCCCCCCCTCTCCCTCTTGATAAGAGACTGGCCTGTCTCACCCTGAGCGAGTCGAGTTGCGTGGAGTGGACTACCAGGTGAGATGCATGTGCAGTGAGTAACTGATCTCCAGTCTGGGAGGGAAGCTACCCCGAGTTCAACCAGCACTGGAAGAGTCGGAAACGTCATCAGAAAAAAGGACTAATTTCTACAATACCTTCACAGGGTCTCTTGGAGATGTCATGGAGACGAAGCTGCACATCCAACACCACTGTTATTTGGGAGTGCAAGAACACATTGTAGCACAGGTGGAGTTACTTATGGCATCTGGTGTGTTTGAGTAAGGTTCTGCTCATGGCTTCAACAGTGGGATGACAGTTCAAACGAGTGGTTCTTCACATCTGTGCTTCCGAAGGCAAACCGTGGAGCCGACATGATTCACTTTATTTCAAGGGAAAGAAACAACGAACGAGGAGAGATGCGTAAACAGTCTTCGTAGAGGCAGCAAAAGGACTGGGCTTGTCACATTTTTTTTGTTTTGTTTTTACATGAGGAAGAATCTTCAATACAAACGCAACACGGCTTTACTTTAAAGTCTTAGGAGGGTCTCGTGTCGGAATACTCCAGTTGTCTCAGTTAATTCAGTTCAGATCATTCTTTAAATCTTTGTTTTCAAATGGCACTTCAAAATACCAGAAAAATGTCTTCTTTAGTTCTTATACTGCTTTCCCCTTAAGGTTCACCAACACAAAAAGTGGTACGTTCAGTCAGTAATGCCAAAACTACAGTGGACAAATAAATAAAAAGAAAATAAAAGAAAATACAGCAGTAGCCAAATGAGGTATCTATGTATTGCTCTATGCCAAAAAAGAGGAATTAAAAATTAAATAAATTAAATAAAATCAGTGGTTTATCAAGATGGGAGGCAAAAGCAACAAAACATAAACAAGGTGTTAGGATCAGGTGGGGCAGCGGCAGGGGGCAGCAGGCCATCGCATGCCCCACCTGGCCCCCAGTGTGTGGTGAGGCCCTGAGGCCAGGGTCAGGGGTCAGGTGGTTGAGGTGAAAGGGCCCACGAGGAGTGTCAGGATTTTCTGCTTCCCTGAGGTATTTCTTTGGAGCTGGTTCCTCCTGCAGTTGTGGCGGTGTTGCCGTCTGTCCGTGCAGCATCGTCCTCTGCTTCGGCGCCGGCTGTGCTGGGCTCCGCCTCTTCAGAGACGGAGGTTTGTTCCTGCTGCAGCCCGCCCCAGCTGGCCTTGTTCAGCCCCATGTGGCCCAGCATGGTCTGGGACAGACGTGTGTCGGAGAAACGGGCCCACTCTGCAAACAGCGGCTCCGCAACGTACGTCATGAAGCCTGAAGGTGGAGAAGAGGCAGCAGACGCAGATTAGGGCTAAAAGATTAGAAGCGAGTTATAAGTGAAAGCTGAATGCAACACAGCTACTTACCTATTTGAATGTTGCCAACTGTGTTGGCCTCTCTGTCACAAAGTGGGCTGACTTCAAGTTTGTGCTTCTTCTCAATTTCTCCTAAAAGAACATTACAAAATATAATATATGAGCAATTATTATCATTGGTTCTACTAATACAATTACTTGGTTATCGAGAATATACACAGAAAGGACAAAAGAAGGAACGGTTATGGCACTAAAAAGAGAAAAACAAACAAGTGAAGGGGAATGACAAACAATATAACAGCACGCAGCAGAAAAAAAGAGAACCTTGTTGGAAGAACTCCTCGGTCACTTTCTCACTCCACTGTTTGCTCAGCTCCCAGGGTCTGCAGGGGTTACAGATGTCTGCACACTTCAAAGCCATCTGTAAGGATGGGAACAAAAACAAAATAAGAGCTCACAGTTTTCCCTGAGCTGTTGAAGTTGTGTGTTTATGACGGAAGATGTAACCAACCTGCAGGATGAAGTGACGGTGGCTGGCATTACTCATGCACATGTTCTCCTGGTCCAGGTGCAAGCGAAACCTAGATAGGTACTCATTCTGTCTGCTGATGTCCGTGGCCAGGATTAAGGAGCCCAACTCCCTCTCCATATTCAGGCTAAGGGGGTTGGAAAGACAAAATGATCGTTGATGGTGGCAGAGAAGTCTTTTTAAATAACTTAACTTTCTGTGGTAACACATAGAACCTTTCAGTGGGTGTTATCTAGTGTTGTGTGTGCAGTTAGCATCATTTCAGCGTAAGACTGACCTGTCCTCAGCAGGCAGATGAGAGAACAGCCCAGTCTCTCTGAGAAGGCCCACTGCCGACTTCCAGTGGTGGTTTTCCAGAACTGAGGTATTCTGAAGATTAAAAAAGGAAAAATGTGCATACACATTAATTGAATAAATCATGTGACGTCTTCTACTACGGTACATTCATGAGTAAGATCTGGCAGAGTGGATGTTACGTAGTTTTACCCTATAGAGTGTAGCTAGATAGTGGTCAGTCTTGATGAGGAAAGGCTGGTTGACCCCAGGATGGTCCAGGTCATGTGTGGCTGCTGCTAGGAGGCCCAGTAGGATGTCACAGGAGGTCAGAGACTTGGCAAGCTGCACTCACAAGAATAATATGGCACAAAGATTATGATGATTCATTATTAAAATTTCACTGAAACACTTTTAGATCTTGAAATTGTAATAATCAACTGCGTTAAAGGTTTCTTGAGCCAACGAGAACCAAAATGTGTTGTTTGCATGTCTCACCAGGGGTTCCCGCATATAGCAGTACATGGCCTGTGTGACATCTGCAGCGTGAACAGCGTTGTGGTAGGGGTTGTCGCTGTGGTAGTCCTCCTGGACCATGACCAGGAACCTCCAGAGTTTGACCATGTCCAGCTGGAAGAGCTCCACCAGGCCATACTGGTTCAGCAGGTGGAAGGTCAGGGTGATCAGGCTGTTTCCTGAACAAGAAAGACAAACAGAGTGAGCACTCTGCTTTCGCTTTTCACTTGCATTAAAAAGGAGAAACTGCACTTTTAGACAGTGTTACGTTAGAAAACATTATTAATCTGTTTTCTCTTTTGCCATTTATTTTATTGTGGAACTTTTTCTGAACCTGCCTCGACTACCACTTCTTCACTTTCTCCTCAACTTCAAATTCTATAATTGTGTCTTGTGAAAGCACTGCGGCCGTTATTTCTTGCCATTCCCTTTCCTAGCTCTTGCTATTGAAGTACACAGTATGCGTCAAAGCAGGTGAATGGAGAGAACATATAAAAATCAAGAACATATTTTTATAATAAGTCATGCCCCTTGTTCATAATCACATATCCTGAGCCTGGACCACATTCTTATCTACTGAGGTTACTGTCACTTCAGAAATATGTATTCATTTCAATATGCTTATGCTTAATATGTTATGACAATAAAATAGACCCAAAGGAGCATGAAAGGTTTTTTCCCCTATAAGAAAATAATAAAATAAAATAAAATTCAGTGATTCAATTATAGAGTTAATCTTCATACAGTGAATCCTATGTGTATCCAATAGATGGCACCATAATAACACATTGAATCTAAGGCCGGTTTAATACTGGATTCTCCTGTCAGCGCTGCATTACTGTTGCTATGACTTTTAAAACACCTTCTGACCATTATTTCATATTTTACCTACCGTTCGTCAACCTATCAAAGAGGAAAATGTCAAAATTCCAGTTCCCGACTTTTTCCAGCATGCACTACAAGAGAGAGAAAAGAGAAGCATAGAATTAGTGATGTGAAGTTTGAACAAAGCAAATTATGTGCTACTTCTGCAAGCCTCAATATGGTATTGTTATAATGAAGGTAGGTGTCATACTCTGGCCTGTCCAGTGTAGTCTTCATCCAGGATGTGGAGGGGGATCTGCTGGGGGACTCCACGCAAAAGACGGGACGAGTGCAGGTACCTCTGGAAGCTGAGCAGCCTGTGGACCCTCCTCTCAGGAGCAGAGCTGCCTGATGTGGACCCACGGCCCAGTCGTGCTGCACACACAAACACAGAGAGACAAATTGACACAAGATGTAATATGTACAATATGTTATTGATACAACAGTGTTTTTGGTAAATGTTTATTCTACAAGCTCATTAGACTCGGAGAATCATTCGGGTTGCAGAAACTCGGTGGGGATCTGACACCATCACAGAGATATACAAACAGCCACTGCTGACACAGCCGCCCACTCGTAAGCCTTTCGTCTGGGATCACACAGCAGACATGCTTTGTCAGTGGTCACACACACACACACACGCACACGCACACGCACACGCACAGCACAGCACAGCACAGCACAGCACAGCACAGCACAGCACAGCACAGCGTCTGAATAAACCATGGCTGCAATCCGGAAACACGTCAGTATGAGAGCATGAGGTAGGATTACTTTTGGGTTACAATGTCAACACACACAGACACAAACACACACAACTTCTTTGTAACCATTTAAAAAAGGTTTCAATGAGTATGAAAGTGGTTATTTTATCTCACACCTATTCACAAAGCTTTGATTAAAAGCCTCTCATACGGTTTACACTAAGACACACCTTGGTCTTTATCATCATGTGAAATACTGTTCGAAAGCAGTCCACAAACATCTGTCAATCTTGCCAGAGAGGAACAAACTTTGTGTGGAGCTACAGTTTGATAATGCTTCTTGTTATCAGAGAGGCTGACGAGTCAAGGTTGTGATTCATACTCACTGTGAAGAGTTCGGAAGTCGATGCACAGGTATGGGTGGGAGCTTCTTCGTTCCGGTTCAAATCCAACCTGACTTCTCACTCTCACATCTCCTAGAAGAAATTAGCACTTATTTCCTCAAGATTCATGCTGCTTGAAAAGAAATGTGTCTGAATGTGCTAGGCCAAGCAGTATTTACAAATGTTTTTGATTATATACTGAAATTTATCTTGCGTAAGTGCCACAAGGATGGGCTTTATCACATGACAATGAACAGAGAACTTCCATAAGACAATCACAAATGTATGTCGAATTACCAATACAGCTGAAATCCTGTCCTCTTTTAAGCAAATCTCTATAACACTAGTCACAGCCAGACAGTGTAAAAGTTCATCACAGAGGACTTCTTTCATCGGTCCTTCTAAGAAACTGATACTGATTGTGGTTTTCTTTTGATAATATTATTTCTGATTTATAAATTGTATTTAGTTGCTTTTGTGTTTGTTACTATCCTGTGTGATATTCCACACTAAATGCTTTTATTGTGAAATACTTTGTAACTTTTGAAGTGCTATATGAATACATCTGTTCTTTCTTACAACACCAAAGTACAGCTTCGTGAAATTTGACTAACCTTTATTTTATAAACTAGACAATAGACAAAATGGATGGAACAATGGATTATCAGCAACATATGGCTTGAGTTTTAGCCACAAAATGCAGTCGAAGCCTCATGGGAGCTGCGGTTGTTGAATAGATTGATAACAAAAAATGTTTCTGATCAATATGGAAGTGGATATGTATTTACGGTAGCTCGGAAAACTTCAGCATCATATTTCAGCTTTTCATAACAATCAGGAAATAATTCATCCTATATTAAGCACTGAACATAGAGCAGAACCTATTGTCAAAATGCAGTAAAGCCCATCATTTTGGTACTCCCAGCAATCTCAAACAAGCAAAAAAAGATGAGAAGATGGTTTTGTAAATACTATTCGACCCTAGGGAATGTAAATACTATTTGACCCTAGGGTATACTATCCATGTGCGGGCAGAGTCACGCACAAACACACACTCACATGTCCCACAAGAGAAAATTCAATGGACAGACAAGTCAATCAAACAGCTGAGCATGCAATGCCATGTCAGGATAGTCTGCTCAACTATTAGTACGCAGAGCCACTGAGAGTGGCCTATAGTCCATCTATGACTGTTTTTAGTACTCAGGCAGAAGATCAGAAACAGGCTCCAGACTTGGACCAAACAGACGGCGGCCGGCCTGCTTGTAAACTGCAGTCAGGAGCAGTGAGAGCGTAGTGAGGTGACAGGATGGTGCTATGACACTGATGCAGTAAAATGCTAGTGTGTCGTTCCAGGCAACACTCTATATGCGGCAAGAAGCTACATGGCAGTATACTCGTCAAGGTGCTAAACAGTGCAATGGTTTGTTTCCAGCATGGCACTTCTGATTGTGTCGTATGTGAATTAGAATTAAAATCAAAGCATCACAGAGGTGTGTTCCCCCAACCAGCATGTTACTTACTTGCAAACAGCTGTTTGAATACTACACAAGCTCCTATCAAAATACCAAAAACTAAGAATTACAATTCAAGGCATAATGATGCTAAACATTATTTTGAAAAGCTGTTTGTAAAGTTGTTGGTATCAATGTGGAGAGTGAAACCATTTCAGTGGCATTTCATGTGCAAAACATAAATTATGACCAAAAAGACACTACAATTCATGCACTCCTAGGCAGTGAGTGAGTGAGTGAGAGTGTGTGTGTGTGTGTGTGTGTGTGTGTGTGTGTGTGTGTGTGTGTGTGTGTGTGTGTGTGTGTTGCCCACATGTATACACATCTGTCACATCTGCAGATGCATGTGCTGGGGCTCAGCACGGTGTGTGTGTGTGTGTGTGTGTGTGTGTGTGTGTGTGTGTGTGTGCTTGTGTGATTAGTGTGTTTTGAGAGTCACAGGGTCCATGTTTCCCCTGTGGTGCATTAGTGCTGGTGCTCTGGGGTGGATGTAGGTCATGTCATTATAACTGATGCGGCGAAAGCTCTGAGTCCTGCTATTTGAAAGCACATCAGCATTAACTTGGCAGACTGAACCCTGGCCCAGGCAAACACCAGTCTGCATTAGTGTGCCTCTCCTCACACTCAATTTAATATAAAATCTACAGACACAGATGCTTTATGCCGGTGACGTATAAGACTGCCATTATACTTAGCCAAGGAAAATGATTAAAAAGCTAAAGCTCCTTCAGTCAGCTCAATAAATTGCTGTTAGTGTGAGTAGACGCACGTGGCAGCAGTCGACTCATGGGCATTATCAAGCTGGAGAGAAACAAAGTATAGTAATATTATGTGAATGCTACAATAAACAGGATTTCAACAAAGACATTCAGTAAGCCCTAAACTGCCCCTGCTGTTTAATGCTCCCTGCCTACTCACTATGCTTCACAGCAGCAATCTAATATCTATGAACGACACTGACAGGATAACACTGTGAGCAATTCTAGTTTCATTCTGCTCACTGCCAGCCAAACACCATCTGATCTATGAGTTCAAGTGGCAAAAGTTGTATGCAAGGGCACATCTGTGTGTGGTAGACTGATGTCAGGGGTACACACAGGCTCTAATCACACCATTATCCCCAATAACCTTATTGATTAGAAAGCCAAGGCTGATCTGGCTGCTTCCAGATGCATTTGACTCCATCTGCCTGGCAGCGCTATGAGCCTTCTGTCCTCTCATCCATTTTCCAAACTGCTTATCCTGTTTAGGGCAAATGGACAGACACACCCACACACGTGCAGTATGTACACACAGACACATGTACATAAACACAAAAACACACTCTCCCAAAGAACCCTTAGTCGGTTTAAGGACACAAACCTGATCAAACAACAGACCCTTCAACATTATATCTAAACTACATCTATTCTGATTGAGAGCTTACCAAAAGGCCAGGGATTGAGTGGACATGCACTCTACTGCGTCCCCATCTTTTTATAATCTCTACATCTCTACATCCCTCCATCCCTCTGTCCATTTCTGATCTGTCCATTTTCCATCTCATTGCTTTTTAAGCCATTGTGTATTAAGAAATGAACATGATCACAGGATATATAAAACTACTGATGTCGTGGAAAATGTTTTGTATATACTGAAAATGATTGTGTGTGTGTGTGTGTGTGTGTGTGTGTGTGTGTGTGTGTGTGTGTGTGTGTGTGTGTGTGTGTGTGTGCGAGAGTGGGGAAACACTTACCTAGCATACGGATGTACAGTGCAGTCTGGTCTGAGCTGTCATAGGAGATGGCCCCTCGTCTCTGAACAGACAAAAAGAAACATCATCAACATGTTGTCTAAATTTAAACCAGTATAATGTTTCAATTATATAATTGCAATGACACTGGTGGTTGTTATGCCCAAAATGTATGTGGGCGGTAACACAACCCCATCTCCGCAAACACACACCTAAGAAACACGAAATAAAGGCAATTTTTTAAACTTATACACAGAGCGAGATAAGTGGAGGGTAGTATCGTGTTGCTGATGTTGGTTCTAATCTGCGTGTGTGTGTGTGTGTGTGTGTGTTCTAGCTCCATATCATCAGACTGATACGGCACTTACACCACTGCTATCAGTCATGTGAGAAACACACGTGCTATGTCTACACACACGCTGTGTCTACACACACACGCAGTGTTTCCCATAAATAGAAATTAATTTAGGTCCGATCCAAATAGATTTGCCCCCACCCAATACATTTACTGTGATATTTTGACTTCCCTTTAAAAGTCAGCCTCAAAATATAGTTGAAAATGCAGGAAGATGTATACAAAAATTACTTCCCTAATATGACGTCAGCAGCTGAATGCAATTTGAATGAATTTGAATTTGTATTTAAATTGACTTTAGCAGAACTGATAACCAGGACTGCTGCTGCCCACCAACCCTTGACAAGTAAACACCATTCCTCAATAACAGAATATTTGATAATTTAATGTTTTAACAAACTATACGATAGAATCTTTAAGTTTACATTTTCTACTTTCCTTGTGAAATCAATCTAAAAATTTAAACTCAACACTTCTGGCAAACATTTTCTAAGAAGCAGCTTCAATTGACTTGTCCACCAAGTTTAGCATCCATCTGCCAACTGTTCAATAAAAGTTGATCTAAATCTAGATTTGGATATTTAATTAAGATTTTTTCCAAATTAACACAAAAAGACAAAGAACTGCTTGAATGCTGGGCAAAAACTGAGTAAGCATGTCTTTTGTATCTTGTTGAGGTGAGTGACTTTGAAGTTGGCGCAGGACACACAAATGTGAGAACATTTCAGCAATCCGGTTGGAACATTTTTACATATTGCCCAACCCTAATCTGTACTATGCCGGTGTACCATTTTTACTGCTTACACCATCTACCCCTGAGCACTAAATGTAAAGAGATTAGAACTACTATTCTGATAACACCGTAACTGCTTTTAAAAATACTTTTCCACCTTCGGTACAGTTTTACAACAAATACATAAAATCACATCAAGTCAAACCAGATCACCAAACATTTTCTTCAGGTTTTTGGAGCCACAGTTACCACTGACCTACTGCTAAATAAAACAATGTTATATTTGGTATGAATAGGGGTGCTTCGGTTGACCTCAGAAGGATAACAAGTTGACAAAATACAGATGAAGATCCCAGGAATTAAAGTCAGTAAGTTGTCTGTTTAAGCTTTACTTGTGTATGCAACACCATCCAGTGCCAACAGTATCCCTCACCAGGAGGCCGCTGCTGCACTCAAGCACAGTGGTAGTTGTAGCAGGTATAACTGTGGTAACTGCATATTTGCTCTGTCGACAGACAGCTGCTCCGGGCTACACTGAGGTGTTGGCTCACCTCTTTATGCACTCCACACATCCTAGTTCCCAGCCCCTCCCCTCTAGACTCACTCTCCCTTCTGGGGCTACCCTCATCTAGAGTTACCCATTCCACGGGGAGTCTGCATGACTGGCCGGTTGGGTCATTGACAGACTATGTCTATATTCTGGGACCATTTAATGACATCCATCAACTGGACACACCACAAACACAAACATGTGCAAACACAAATGTACATACTTGTACACTCATTACTTCATATACTTAGGATTATTGTCAATCTCCTTCACACACACATACACACCTGACACTGTCTGTCCTCTAAGCTCATGACAGCCGCCAATCCAAAGCTAATATTTTACCGGCTAGCAAACAGCTTGACTCAGGGTGGGTAATCTGCAAAGCTGTATTTTAGTGTCAACAGGTCTCTGTGTTTACACACAGCACCAGTGGTTAGTGTGAATATTATAGATTGTGTGTATCTAGCATAGGCTGTGTGTCCATGTACATGTGAGTGTTTAAGGGTCTGGTATCGGCTGTAACATGCGTGGGAACTGTATAATGCTGGCTTTAGGGCTGGGAATGGAAGAGTGACCAGCCCTGCCAACACTTGCCCAAACAAACCTTTTGGCCAGAGCTTGCTGCAAACTTACACACACACTCATACAGGGCCAGCCACCAGTTGGCACTTAAGTAGACACTGGCATGTGCTCCCTTGTGAGCTGGTAAAAAGGAGGCGGCAGTGCAAACAGTTTGTCAATGTCACATTCCCACTGTGAACGGAGGGGAAAGTCACGTTTTACCCTTGAAATGGCCAGCCCACAACTCACACCCCGGCCACGCCTTGCAGGGCCAACTGCCAACACACACAAAACCACAGTGGTCCTGTCATGGTGCGACATGAACTTGAGCCCTTTTGTAAGCTCTGTGTTTCTGGCATTCATGCTTCACATCTGAGGGTGATGGGAAATAAGGGAGAGTGAGAGAGATGCAGGATGTCAAAGGCAGGACTAATGTCACAGAAGTGTTATTCATTTCTTAAAGTTAACTATGCACTTTGTCCCTCTTTGCACACACTTATCACAAACTTCAATCATATGAAACATTAGGAATGTAGTCCAGCAGTGGTTAATCTTCTTTTTGAAATGCCTGTTCTTCTAAAGGTTTTCTCACTGTATTTTACATGTTAGCATCACTTAGCATCAGAACTTAAGTAAAATGATGTTATATTCTGAAAGTCACAAGCCTGTTTTGGATTTTTTAAAACCAGCATATTGTGCTTGTTTGTATTTGTGTTGCATGCTCAGAAAACGGGATTATTAATTTTTTATTAAGGCTAAACAGAGACCGACAAGACGTATGCATGACAAGTTGATGCCACAGCAAAGTTACCATCTCAGTTTTTGTTTTATTTTTGACTGTACTTGTATAGCGCCTTTCTAGTCTTCTGACCACTCAAAGCTTTTTTACACTACATGCCACATTCGCCCTTTCACACACATTCACACAGTGATGGCAAAGCCAATCCAACATAAACTAACTCATTCATTAACATTCACACACCAATGCACAGCATCGTGAGCAATTTGGGGTTCAGTATCTTGCTTAAGGATACTTCGACATGCGGTGGCAGGAGCCAGGGATCGAACCAGCAACCTTTTGATTAGTGGACCTACCTCTGAGCCACATACTTCATGCAAGAAACTAGAAAGAGCTCAACACTTTGTACAGCCAGTTAGCAATAAAGTCCTTCTGCAGGCCAGATAGATATTGGATAGGTTCATCTATGACGCAGCTGCAGGAGGTAGTGACTTGCTAACTGCATTTTTTGATTAAAAAAAAAAACAGTTTTGTCAAGTAAGTGAACTGTGGTTAGACAAAGAGGTGCTGACAGCAAGCCCAGCTGAGAGGAATCTCAACCCTCCAACTGGAAACATGGGCGGTACAGTCCCCATATCATGGGTTCTGATCATGGTTGCTCACAGGTGTGCCACAGCAAAGGTATCCATCTTAATGGTAATCTGCCAGTTGTTCAAAGGCTGAATGAAGACAAACAATAAGATACTTAATCTGAGGCATCATCTTTGGCTTTCTTGGAGGATGTTTGGGTTTATGCCTTAATCACTGACATTGTCAATTCTAAGAGCCACAGAAATGTCCTAACTGCAGATCATCTGGATGGAGCCGAGCAGAGATGAACAAGGAGTAAAAACAAATAGGTTGACCCCTCTGTTAATCAAGAAAATACACTGAATCAAGCCTTATAATTCCCTTCCTAGTCTTCTGACCCCTCAAAGCTCTTTTACACTACATGCCACTTTCACAGTGATGGCAAATCTAACAGAAACCTAAATAATTAATTCACATTCACACACACAGTCTTGGTACCAGTGTCTATTGGCCATTTAGAGAAATTGCATCTTTAGGGACTTGTGCTTTGACCTCACTGCATACGGGTTGCCACCTTGCATCTGACCCACAGCCTCTGGCATCAAGGCAGGGCTGGGATTAAAATGTATACCAACCCGTTGGCCTGTGGCATTTTGTTTTTCATTTCAGACTCATGCAAAACTTGGGTGTGAAGGGAGAAATATGACTCATTGGGCTTCTAAAGAACAAAGTCTCTGACGAATCCTGGACAGTGATCACTTTGACATCCAGACAGACAAAAAGCCTTTTGTAAAAACTCGGAGCGGCAAGCATTATGATTGCGAAAAGGCACATATATGTATACAATATATCGTCAAATCAAGCCACAGTTATAGCTCACTAGTACACAGTTAAGTCCTTACAAAATCCAGGTGGCAAAATAAGCTGGGGTTTGCGTAAATGTCGTGTGGGTGAAGAGCTTACTCAACAATGACTGTTAGTAAAATTTGTGCGAAGTGAGGCCATCAATATACTTAAAATTAGATTAACCGTAGAATACTTTTACAAGAAAGATATTGGAGGAAAAAAAAACATATTTAGAACCATAAAAAGCACCACCAAAGTCAGATTCAACCAAACTTGTTGAAACATTTGCACATGTAGTTTAGTTACATTCAACAGCTTAACAATGTCCCAAATTGGCTGCAGGCCACATTTTTTTAGTTTTAACTAAAACTATTTTTATTTTTGGGGAACGTATAGAAACGTGATCTGCTTTAGGTGCCTTTAACCAAACACCTGGAGTGGCAGCCAGTTGGTGTTGAGAGCAGGCCAAATTCAGTTTTGTTTGAGTTTACTGCTAGCATAACAGTCTGCTCATTGTGCTCCCTGCAATCCCACGTGAGCTCGTTTACATACGACTGTTTCTTATCTCAGCTTAGTCTAGCTGCCTGGGGTCACAACACTCTGGTTTCTGAGGTCAGGAGGTCACGTACTGTCCAAATTCTGACTGTGTTGGTTACCCCAGAGCTTCAATGTTTGTCATTTTCTGACGCCTACAGTTAAACTGCTGTTAGTTTCAGAAATGTGAACTTGAGTGACCTCACTGGAATCCAGTCAATTCTGCCAGTAAAGGTGCGTTGAATAACTGCTTTTTGTCTACATGAACAGATACCTTATTGTCATGGTGATGTTTCAAAGCAAACAGAAGTGTGTCTGTTTGAATCAAAAGGCAATGGCTGAGTTTCAAGAGGTAAAATTCAAAACATCCCAGTGGCTATTTCAAACATGCTCTCTTGTCATCATAGCATTGTGACTGAGCTGATATTGTAGTGCGATGCCCTTTGAATGGAATTCAACTGTCCAGTGAACGGTGCAGCATTCTCACACTACCTTGTTTCAAACACAGACGTAAAACCTGCTTTTATTATGTCATTTGGCTTTAAAATTTGGTTTTAGTTGAGGACAAGCCTACTGCACAGTCAGTAAGTCAGCTGGGGCCAAGCAAATGAGGAAGCCAGCAGTATTCCTATAAACTGAAACAAAGCAGTGCACACACACACACACACACACACACACACACACACACACACACACACACACACACACACACACACACACACACACACACACACACACACACACACACACACACACACACGTAAATTCTCGAGATAAAAGCCGATGGACTCAGCACGGTTTCATAAACTGAAAGCTTCCTTCTGAGTTATGACCTCTTGCAGCGCTGTGCTGTGTGGGATGGCACATTCCAGTAACTGAGTGCTAGGCCATAAACACGGACAGGTTTGGATTGAGTGAGTATGTGTGTGTGTGTTTATGCGCCAGCCGTTGCATACACAAAAGCCCTAGATGGAGTCTACCTGTTGTAAGAGTATTTTATGAGAACTCTGTCCACTCTGACACACTCCAACTGCAGTGAGTTTTTGAGAGAGGGCTGCTGGTTTAAGGGGAGGCCTGGAGTGAACTGGCCTCATGCCTTAGCCGGCGTATGACAGGGCTGTGCTGTCGCCAAAGAACAAAGTAGCATGCTTGTCGGGTAGTAATATATCTACAACCAATGTTTGTTTTTTTTACAGGCAAGTAAAGTGTCTTAAAATGATTTAAGCCTTCTTTACACGGAGTGCTTTAAAGGGGCCTTGTATAAATGTGCTTTTAGCGGTGCTCTATGAAACAAGTAGAGTAAAGGGTTGGGGGAAGGGGGAGACTTGCTTCATATTCTCACAGGCTGTCTACCCTGCACAGGAATTTCATTCATTTTTAAACATCATCCCCAGGCTCTAATTGCTTCTCTGGGCCAGCTTAATGCCTCTCCCCCCTGGAAGTCTTAACCTTCTCAGGAGGGCAAACAAAACCCAAGTCCCCAACCAATGTGACTGTGGACAACTATTTGTTGTTTAAAACTAGCAACATTGGTAAATAAATTCTCCCTTCCTGTATAGGCTCATCCTGTATGTCTATAGGACAGTAAATATGATTAATATTCAGCCAGAGCAGTTGGCCCCTGACATTGTGTCCGTTAGTGTGTTGATGTGTGGAGCCACATTCTCACGGCCGATTGCACTCGACACTGCAGCACAAAAACAGAATGGTCATGTGATAAGAGGGGCCCCTTACAGAGAGGCAGACAGAGAAACAGGGAGTGTGTATGTTTAAATGAAGACAGGGTGTAAGGTTTGGCTCCTGTTTATTTACTAAATAATACACATCCTCATTTAATAACAAACAGTGCCATTAATTCCAGCTCATTCACACAAAATTCGCAGAAAGCCAGACTTTGGCAGGGAGAGAGTTAAAGTTTTTGTGAAAGGTTGTGAAACACCAGACTCAGAGTCTGAACGGCTCCTTCAGCATTCTTACCACATCCTGAAACTACGTCAATCCGATGGCACTGCACAGAAAAAAAACCTTATCGGTTCAGTTAAAATCAACAAAGTAACTCCCTCAGAAAGAAGCACTGTAGTGTGTTGCCTTATCATGCTCTGCACAGAAACATCCATAGTGTGGATGAAACAAGCAGAGATATCTCCCACCCTTACGCAGAGGCCTATCATCATCTCCTATCTCTAAGCATCTAAAATGAGAAGGAGTCGACCTAGGGTCAGCGGCCAACATACTCTTGATGATATCGCTGACTGTGATATGATGGACTGAGCTGCCAGCAGATCTGTGTTTCCAGTCAAAGCTGCTTTCCTCCCATTATCACCAAAAGCCATGTGACTGCTCAGGTCTCATCAATACTGTGCATCTGTTTATTGATTCTTGTATCTGCTGGATTTTGTTCCTCTTTTTTGAATACGTCAATTACACAGCCTTGTCAGAATGTGTTCACTGTGTGGATGCGTTAATAATACCAGATCATGACAGCCAGCCACACTGAAAGTTACTCTCAGGCCTGCAACATCTCTGTGCACAATAATGACAAACTAACTTTATGTGCTAATACATCAGTGTTTTGTAGTTTAAATGAGAGCCATGTGAGCCTTTGCTGTGTCTTACTCCTTGTCCTGTACTCCTAGTCCTTTCATTCTGCACCAATCTTATCTATCTCAGTCCTGTGTTTACCCTTCACTCAAGAGAAGCAAGGAGACCAGGATGCATCACTATATACAAACTACATTCAAATCATCTTCCACCGCACTTTTAGGAATTAGCCAACATGCATTGTGATAAAAACAATAGAGGCATTGTAATAGACAAATGAGCCCATTTATTTAATGCCGTTGCTGTTTTCACCGCCTCTTCAACAGCATATTTACACCCATTATAAGCATTCCACGACCACAGAGTGACATATTCTTCTGAGACTCTGTCGTGTCTTCAACCCTACTCTTTCGTCCTCTGTTTACAAGAGGAAATGTCTTCATCTGCGAGGGAAGGGGAGGGGGGTTGAGGAGAAAGAGAAAGAAAAAGAGGGAGCTTGTGAGTGAGCGGAACAAGATAGCCAGAGAAAGAAAAGAGACTGAGACTCCGGCCATCTGTGAGTTTGGCAGCAAGCCAAACCACTGCCCACAGAGCCCAGGCACATGCCTAACTGCCTCTTTCTGCAATGGTAGTCCAGAACTGCTTCCACAAACAACAGGCCTGTGGAACCACACACAAAAACACAGCAGCCACCAAGGACAAATGCACCCTTATGGTCATAAATAGGGCCCGAAACACAATATTTGTAGAAGTGTAATTGCTCTGTGACAAAGGCTGAGTGACACTGCTGTATGTGTACATACATGTTCACCCAATTCTGCCAGTGTTCAGGATAAAAAAGAAAAAGACAAATGACTATGTCAGTGGGTCTTTTACTGAATCCCTCCATGTCTTGGTTTTGCACAAAGCGTAAAAGTGTTTGTAAACCTTGTGCAATTTAACAATGTCTCCCCAAAAATTACAGGCAGATCATTATTGTTTGACTGGAAACTCCCTGAACACTACAAAGTGCACTGCTTGGTGCAAATGACCCATTTTTTTTCACAAAGAAGGACAATAACAGCACACCTCACACCTGGCGATTGAAAATGAACTCTGGTCCACTTGAGAAATCAACTGGTGAACCCGAGCAAGAGACACAATAGCTTTACACTTGTGTTTGTGTGCAGAGAATGAGCAATCTAGCATTATGCTGAGATGGGTTTTCTCCTGAGGTTTTGGGACCTCTCCAGGGATCCCTCTATTGGGCTGCGGTCTTACAAGCAAGATCCAAGAACCACCATGGCCCAGGAGAGCTTCAGGCCTTCGGATTAGTTTTATAAGTCTGCCTAACTAAGGCAGAACGTGATGATTGAGTGGTGGCATAATGACTGCAAGTATGGAGTGAATGGATGGATAGAAATATCAATGGATGGTCAGAAAGTCTTGTCCAGCCAACGCATTCAAAATTTAATGACATCTGTCAACAACACCAATATCCCAGCAAAAAAACAAAAACAAAACACCACTGAAGACAAGCAAAACTGAAGGCCTTTGATGGCCAAGGCTATGCATTAGTCTTTGAGGGAGCTGCCTGTGATGGTGTGGTAGGTTCAAAGCGGACACACATGGGTGGTTATGTGGAGCAGCGTCTTGCACAAAGCACTAATGGACAGCCCATTGAAGAGGATGCTCACACAGTCAAAGACAGTGACTTAATGCTTAGTTAATGTGTTGGGAGATGCCATGCAATGCTGTGGGAGTTTCTGTTCATGACCAGCTGGCGGGACGTGACCCTAAGACATGATAATACACCCTGCTGCTTTTGTGCAAAACTACTGAAGCAACAGTGAGGATGTTCGGGGGGGGGGGGGGAGTTCATTGACTCATGACTTGATGTGCAACTTTTCTCTGAGCTGAGGTTAGAGGCACACGTGTTACAGTTAGTTAAGCAAGTGTACCGCACAATGGCCTAATGGACAGTAGATCATAAGAGACACATGCTTATACAAAACAGTGACTCCATGCTTGGCTAATGCATTGGAGAAGCATTGTTCTGCTGCACCAGTTTTTCTGTGTACACAAGAGTCAAGCAGAACGTGACCCCACAACATGTTTGTGACCTACCTTTTCGGTTCTTTCACCGCAGAGAAGAAATAGAGAGGTAAGCTAACCAGAGGCACATTTTGAAGAATTCAAGACTCAAGCAGGAAGTTCAAGTATGACTCAATGATTTATGTTTTTTCTGTCAATGTGTCAGGAGATGTTATCATAAATAACAGTGTGGCACGTTCCTTCTGACAAATGTAGCAAGTCCCAGGAGTGAACTGGTATACTTTAGACATAACGATGTCAGTGCTGGCTAAAGTGAAAACCAGGAGGGCCTTTATCTGTAGGCAACACGCACATATGCAAAGTGGTTTTAGGTTGGTGTGTGTTTTAGGTCTTAGAGATAAGAAAATATTTGTGTGTGTGTGTGTGTGTGTGTGTGTGTGTGTGTAAGTCAGTGTCCACTGTGTGTGTTAGGGCCTAGATATCCAACAACCACCTGCAAGATTCCTGTGGATTATTCATGTATTTGTTTTAAAGGGTGCTGGTTTTAAGGCCTGTGTGATTCCCAGAGCCAAACCCCATTGTGTCTAAATGACAAAAAAAAAAAAAAAAAAACCACACATAAGTATAAGGATTTGTAATATATTTACCTGTGACAGCTGTCTGGGATCAGGAGCCCCGAAGAGAGAAGAGCTGGAGCTGAAACTAATGGCTCCCCTTCGGCTGAGGACATGCTTGGGAACCGGCCTGTCAAGAGGCAAAACCGGCAGCTGATAACATACTTCCATTGAATAGTCAGGGCTGGATCCGGATCAAAAATGTAAAAAAACAACAACAACAAAAAAAAAAAAATCTAATATATAATGAAAAAGATAACAAATGCAATGCGAAAATAGATGACTGGTGGACTTAGAAAATCTCCCAAAGCCGAAAAAAATCTTTCAATATTATGAAAACGATCTGCTATCGAGCTGCAAAGTATTTCTGTTCATTATGAGCGACTCAAAACTTGTCCAGATCGCCTTCATTGATGCTGCGTCTTCTCTACCTCCACCGTTTTACCTCCTTTGGTGTCATTCTGTAGGGGGAAAAAAAAATTCATGCTGCTGTTGCATTTGCTCCTTTCCTTCTCATTTTACTCAAATCCGGGCCCACGGACGACGAGACCTTCTTGCCATTTTCTGGGTCTTTATGAAAACGCTTCCTCATTTTCAAAGCATAAAAAAACGTCCGCTCGTTTGCGTTTCGTTGCGTCCACTGATCCGCATATCACATATCCCGAAATGAAAACAAAAGGCACGACCACTTCCAAAAAATGTCATCAACATATCATATTGTATGCAACGCCGGCGGATGAGGTGAGGCAGCTCCAGGATGTGAGACCCTTGTCAGCCGTGCCCCGGGTAGGTTTTTTCTCTCATTCAAGACTCACACCAGTGGCGAAATATAATCAACATGTAGGGCTTTTCCGTTTTTTTTCAGAAGCTGCATGATGAAGGAGCAGTTGTCTAATTCACCGCTGACCGTAAAGCACAAAGTGTCTGGCTCAGAGAGGGAAACCCCGACGTTCATCTCATTCACTGCGACTCCGCTGGGTTTAAAGGAAACGTAATGGCACGTAACGCGAAACTATCAACCAAAAAACGACAAATGAAGAACCTAAAGTGTGTTTATTTCCCTATAACTACCTACCTATCGTCCTAAACATTAGCCTACTGTATGGTTTTAAAGCACACACCACCTGCCAGAGATGGTGCTGTTGGAGCGAGCAAAAAAAAAAAAACGCCCTTGTCTGACTTCGACCAATGGCGGCAGGGCAGCTATTGTAACCTCAACGCTGATTGGACGAAAGCACTCGCGACGTATGAGACGAGTTACACGATTGGTTAAGCGGCCAGGGCGATCCCAAGACCTATATGAGCAGTCGTTAGCAGACGGCGTGGACTTTCTCAAGGGTATTCCTCCACAACGGGGCTTTCCCTGCAGCGGTCCACATCATTGCCTGTGATTACCTTCCTCTCATGACTCATACTACTTGGGAGCTGAGACTCACCGGGAGTTTGAAATACAGCCTAGGAAATACAGCAAAATGTTGCAGCTGTGTTAAGCTTAGGCAGTTTCCTCCATATGACTCAAAACACATGCTGATTGTACAGTGAAGTAGACTCTGACTTGGTCATGTTATTGTCTGCATTAAACCATTGTTTGCGTTTATCTGTCTGCAGCCAATCGCCTTTAGGCTGCTGGGCCACCATTATAAGGTGTAGCTGACCTCATGCTGCAGCTAGAAAATCATTACAGCACTAACGGACCAGAACATGAACATTTTCACTGAAGGTTTCTGTGCCATGCCCATGTGCTCGGGGACAATAGAAGTGCCATGGCAACAGTCAGGCCCTGTGCCAATGGAGGCATAATCCCCTCCCTCCCCATTTCCATGGGTCTGAATGTAGTTCCCCCACAATCATACCCCCCACAAAGAGGTCCTGCATCTTTTCCAGGCAACCAAGGCAAAACAACAAACAAGACGTAGACAGTAACAGGGGTGGAAAGAGTACTAGAATAGCCAACAAGAGGTATATTGTGATTCTATTTTATATATAGTTAAGTACTGGTGTTTGAAACTACAAAAGTAGCTGCTTTGATTAACAGTGAATAGTTACATGTTCACCTCAAAGGGAAATGTAGAGTTCTGACTGCAACCATTTCATAATCTGTGCTCTACCAACCCTCATCAATTTACAGATACCTCAGAGAATTTCTTTACAGTTTCTAAACCTCCTAAGAAAATATTAGGCTCTCCAAGTACCATCAGCATGAAAATAAAATACAGTAGCATAGGCCCGACCCTATTCAGCTACGGGCAGTTCACACAGGAGTGAAGTTTGTTCCCAATAAGAAGATTATTTATTGTTGACTGTTTTTAAATCCAGTTCAAGAACCAGATTTGGTGGAAAAGGGGTACTCCGGAGCGTTCCAGTAGCTTACCTGGTAGAGCTTGCACTCCATGTACAAAGGCTGAGGCTCCTCACTGCAGTGGCCTGGGTTCGATTCCAGTCTTTGGCCCTTTGCTGCATCTCATCCCCCTTTTCCTGTCTACCTTCAGCTGTCTCTATCAGTTAAAAGCATAACAATTATTAAAAAAGAGAAGGGGTACTCCTGATCCACACTTCTCTTCCCATAGCTTCCTCTTTTGCCACCACAACTCCAGTGTTTTTTAACCATACATTTTTACCTCGGCTTACTATCTACCCATCATATTTTTGCTCATAACTAATCATGGATATATATATGTGCATAAATGTATTACAGGAAATTCAAAACGTAAATTACATTTCAGCAATCTTATAGTTAAGTATTTTCAGTCAACATTTTGTAGTATTTCTGCAGTTTTCTATATTTTTTTAATAATTAATTTCCTTTAAAAAAATATATTTTTAACATACAAAACATACAACTAGAGGCAACTCGAAAGCATTGGTTTAGATGGAAAATGAGATCAGTCAAACTTATATTTCATATCTTCCTAAGTCAGCCACAACTGTAGTTTCCACAGCAACATTTGTCTTTGCCTGAGTAAAATTCTTAATAAAAAATTGATTGATGTAATATTGTGAACTGAATTACTAATGCACTTAAAGAAGGAGATGAAATAACTCCTCAATTACTGTACTTGTAATAACTTACTTTCTACCCTGGGTGATGGAACACCTTGTGGCTGAGATTACACTCTAAAACCATTTAATTTGATGTTAACTGCTACTTCTCCTTAAGTGTTAGTGTAAATGACTAACATGTCACTTCTTGATTCTTAAAGGTATTTGCTGCAAAAAGAGCAGAGAAGGTCAACCACACATGGGTGGTACTGTTTGTGCATTCAGTTTACAAACCTGTTGTTGCCAGACAACTCTGAAACTGCTTGATCTCACATATGACTACGTCAATGGCACGTCACATGTGTGCACAGGACAGCACATACTTTACACTCTCTCCTCTAAGTGTACAAGTGGGGAAATGATTTGTGAGGCATTTCTGCTAATTAATTTCTTCCCCAGCACACACACCTTTGTAGGATGGCAGGTGTGTTTAACTACTCTAGCATCAGCCTCAAGAGATTTAGTATGACAGGTGAGCTGCATATCTGCTGATTCCCCTTGGGTTCACAGGTACAGTATCTGCTTGTGAGGCCCCCAGTGCTCCACTCCCCCTGACTAGTCTTGCTGAGAGCCCTCTGGAGACAAACTACAATCCACCATGGTGTCCCTAATTGATTTACCTGTTACCCTCTGACAATACTGTGAGCATCACAGGAGTCGTTATCTATTGCTTCATTGCCCACGCAGCAGTTTTACACCTGTAGTTCTCTTTGACATATAGCTTGTATATGTGTGTCTGTAAACAAACACACCACACATTAACACACACACACACACACACACACACACACAAACACAGAGTCCTTATTCCTGAAAAAATATATATTTGATGTAACTGCACATCTCCTTTGAATGACTAATATATTCTTTATTAATCCATTTCATTTCAATCAGAATGATTAAGTACATTTTCACCTGTTATCTTACTTTTATTAAGATAAATTGTTATTATTATCAGGTTTAATTGGAGGAAATAAAGAGCATTTTTATACTGAAGTATACTTTTGTATCAAATGCCATTACAAACACCTACAGATGTATTGTTGTGTGTATGTAGAGCCATCTTGTGGTGAAAAAGAGACTTTACAATGACAGTGTGCCTCTGGGATCAAATTAATACAAAAATACTGAGGATAATTACAGTATAGCTCTATATTTTAAAAGAGTGTGATTGTAGCTTGGTTTCTAATGAGAAGGTACTTATTGTGAAGTGAAACTGATATTAAATAAATATTGTCCAATATATTGACAACTACTCAATACGATTCCTACCAAATACAAACATGTTTTAAACTTGGCACGTATTCTTTGTGCTAACACTTACAGTTTGATGAAAAGCTTGTATTTTGGTACTTCCATATGTGCATACATAGAGCTAGTGTATATATAAGTGCTAAACTTAATCACTGAGTCCTAGATAGCGACAATGTCTGATGGCTTAATTTGTTATTCACGTGTTCCTGGTTAACATTATTTATACAAACTGAAAGGAGTATGAATCACAAGATCTAAATGCCACCAGTACAATGCAAGCCCTATTTGGTGACGACTGCAATGATGTCAATATGCAGAAGTGCGTCTACTGGACATAGCTTGCCTTCTTTCTACCACTAGATAGCACTCTTTTACTGTCATAAAGGCCAGCAGGCTTTCCAATCACAGCTCCTCAGCGGAAACTATAGTATGATGCTCCTCTGATTAGCATTAACATTCAGATTGTTTACTTATTGACAAAGTTTATTTAAAAAAAAATTGTATGCCTAGAAAAATAAAAAGCAGCAACAACAACAAAAACTGCATTTGTTGAGCACTGTATTAATCATAGCAATCATCATCCTTGCAAGAAAACAATGAATTGATTCTTTGGATTAATAAATGGATGACTGATGGCAACCCTTATTTCCTGGTGGTCTGTGGCTCCAGTTAGAACTTTAAATCCATAACAAATGGTATTGTAATATTGTTCGTAAGTAAGCACTCGTGGGGTGTCAGGGGACCATGTTTCTCTTCCTGATCCTGCGTTGGTGCTGTCTAATGATGACAAAAAATGACCCAAAAATCTAAAATATATATAGAAATAAACTGCCACACTGACTTGACACTGATGTCTTTGGTGAAAACCGATTTTAACCGAATTAAATTTTATTACCAAGACATGAATGTCTACCACTTGTTGTTGAGACACTTAGTTCCAGATTTATATGGTGAGTAATTGGCCATTCCCAGAGGGTGCACGTTTTGTCACAGATAATTTACCGTGTACCCAGTTTACAGAATGAACAACAAAAACTGTGGGAATTGCTTGACTCACACTTTCTCTGCATCAAAGAAAATTTGATGATGAGCTTCTTTTTCTCTGTCCTTCCCTTTAGGGTCTGTAGGGTACTGTACCCTTTTTCTAACCTGCTTAATGCAACCAGACTCTTGCATGTGTAAACACCCAGCTGCTTGATGTTGAAATCTCCCTGCTTTACTACCCTTTGAATTCAAGTGTTAAAGATGAAACAATGTTGACTGCACTGCTCATAATGCAGAGGGTGTTTGGTTTAAGCCAGGCTGAGAGAACCTCTTGAATGCTGAGCGCATCACAGTTTCCCATGACCATGAGCTGCAGCGACTGACGTCTCTTTTACGTCATTGTAAGGGAGAGGATGTTACATAAAACTCCATGTGGAAATCTGTCTGTTTGAGTTTATCTTTCTTATGATCAAGTCACTACATGTCAAATATGATGAAAGGCATTGGTAAATCAGAGGGACATTACATTGTCATGCACATCCACTATCTGTAAAACTACTTGTACTTACACTGGCTTATCCCAGAAACAGTGAGAGAGACTGTCAGTTTTCACTGAAATACTATTTTTATTATCCGTAGATTGTTTTTTAAGTACAAGATTTTTGTGATGACATATAATATATGCTTAGGTATCTTCAGAAAAGTTGTGCAACCTTGATCCATAGTATACCTCTGCATGGCCAATTCGTATTGCGATTACAACTACAAGTTTGATATGATATGTAATGTGTTAATAGTCAATGTGAATAATCTTACATCCATGTCTTTGCTGCCTGCTTAACTATGACCACCCAGTGTGGTGGTTGGACTGATGTATTTAAGATAAAAGAGGATGTGGCTGTAGTTTAAATGTACATTCAACCTGTCTGTCCTTTTGTTCACAAATGTTAATAAAAAACATTACAAATAAAATCCACCTTAATGTTGGTTAATAAAATACCGGCTTATAATTTGCTCTACTTGTTTTATCAATTTCCAAAAGAATCTATTCTCCTCCTGCTTTTACTCATATGCCAATTATCTCAGCAGTTGCTGCTTCTAAAAGCTGCTATTTGTTAGAATAAACTGTAAGAAGTTTCATATTGAGGTGAGTTCTAAGAGTAGGAAAAGCCTTGACAACCCCTGGTGATATGTGACAAAGCAGGACTTTAAAAAAGGAGTAACAATTATGATTATAACAAGTAAAACATATCTGTATTTTCATTTAAAAGTGTGATATTGTTTTGTAATTCCTGGTTAGATTTTCAGTTCATGATCATTCACCTGGCTTCAGGTAATAATAAAGAAGGATGTCTACCTCAGGAGAAGAGCTCTACTCTGCTGTGGATCTGCAGTATCATGGGTACACTCAGATGTTCTGAAGCTTGCTGTCTAAAAATTAAAACAAAAACAAAAAATAGATATGAAAAACCTCTTTTTCACACATTATCATAATTTTATTAACACTTCTCTGCTTGTCAAGACGTGACAGTGTATAAAACGTTTACATTAACTATCTCTGTTATTGGTTTGTTGTCTGTGCATTAAGAATGAGTGCCAACGACCAAGAGATTAACTAACCACAATTAGTCCTGTACGTGTAATCAAAAAGCTTTGTTGTGTACTTGAACTTTTGATTACCATTTAATCTAAGAAATTTAAGTTATATTCTAAGTCTTAGTATGTTTTAAATCACAATTATTACTCATTATAAATGTGTTACAAAACATATAAAATAACCAACAGTTGTAAACTTTACTTTTTTGTGAACTTTATTTTGTTATTTTTTATTTTTCAGTATAAAGACTCAAGTTTCAACTCTGTCCTTGACATTATAAAATATTGTGGGAAATACCAATAACGAGAGTAACACTGTTCTCTGGGTTGGATTCTTTTTATGATTACTTTCATTTATTTGTTTGTGTTCATACCAAGCAAGTCACCAATGACTCACTGCTTCTGATAACTTTACAAATACTAGTAGATTTGAACTAGTCAGTCTTTACTGTTATTTTCTATAGTGTTAGATATACAGAGAGGTGACATTATTGCTACTTGGTTTGGGTATGTTGGCACTTTTTCTGATCACATCCTCAGAGATGTTTTGGGATAAAGAACTTAACTTCAGGGGGTCTTTTCAGGACAAATGTGAAAACGTAGAAATAGACAACATCAACTGAGAATGCTTACCAAGACCTTTTAAATCACAGGCAGTGACTGCTACCATCTGTATGAATACAATATGACTTCCACCTAACTGAAATATTCATACAAGGGAACAGATGGCAGCCTTTACTCTGCTCCCTATTCTGGCCCCATATACACTTTTATCTTGCTTATGAGCTTGTAGACCTTTATTTGTGCGGTTGTGTGTGAGTGCATGTGTGTAACACCTCCTGTTGTGTATTGTGTGGCCTTGGAAGTACCTGCAGACCCTTTTACTATATAATCAAAATACCGTGTACTACTACTGGTAGAAGAGAAAGAGGGTCACACTGAGCTCTTTAAACCAGCAGCTTCTGGCCTCAAAACTCACAGCAGTGTCTGTCTGGCTTTTCATCATCATACTGCTCTCAATTTGTCAGCCTTAAATCTTTATTGGATTTTTACCAACATACACTGCAATATTATGAGTCAGACAGTAATGGCTTAAAAATTAGGAATCCACTTCAATCAAAGACATAACCCAGAACATCTTCTTAATTTATCTCATTTGAATTCACTTTTAGGAGCCATCTAAATGGTGAGCATTTGAGCAGTCCTTGCTTGTTGTTAATGAATATGTAATCACACTAGTTAAGCCTTTTAAAGACTACTAATTAATACTTAATGAAGTGGTGTGCCCGCAGCATCACAAAGTAACGAGAAAACATAATTTGTTGTAAATTACAAGATACACACAAAGGAGGAATTTGGTGAAACATGCTTATATATAATGGCAAAAGGCAATTTTTAGATGTACAAATCCCTTGTGATAAGAATAAGCATATAAGAGTAGTATATGAAAGTGATAACCTTTCAAGACATAATTTTCACCTTTAAGATGTTTCACAGTATCTTTAGAGCTGTGGTTTCCAACCTGTGGCACTGTATGTTGTCTCTGGAATGACACCAAATGAAACAAAGAGACAAATTAGAGGGCTGGATAATGACATTCATTCATTTTCATTGGTAACATCTGTCTAAAATGACTCACTGACTCTGATGTGCCTGTGTGAAAAGCATTGTGTGCTTTGCCATGTGGCTTTTTTTATAAAGCGAGTGGAGGTGCAAGGAAGGCAGATGTCACATTGTATGAGTCAGAGAAAAAATATATTTTATATTATATATGCTATATACGCTTGCTTTGAGAATTGTGTGCCATGCTGACTTTGATATAAGTTCATCAAGTTATAATGATATAGGTATATAAGGTATTTTGTGTCGTTTTAACTGAGTACTGACATAGACTTCCATAGTATCTTAAAGTGTAACACAATCAGCCCAAAAAACCCATAAGAATAATGTAATTTGTTGAAATTATCAATGGATTCTGAACAGCTCAATAATGGAAAGCCTCCTGTATGGTGCTGCTACATGGGGGCAGTATCTCTGTTGGTTTAGCGGGTCGTCCATTGATCATAGTTTAATGTGGGGCTCCACCTCTGGAAATCCCAAAACTAAGGAGTTAACCATGCCTACTCACTGCTGTCAGATACCACCATGAGGATAAATTAATTGTACAACCGGTGCAGCTCCCTGGGCCTCTTCGTAGTTGAACAGTATGGGCAGAAAAATGTCTCCTCTAGGCTCTGTAGTTGGTGGGCAAACCGTATAATTTCAAGGGAAGATTCCTCCTGAAACAAGTCAACACAAAAAGGTTTGGGTCAGTAAATATGCCTATACTCTCAGGAACTGGTGTGTATTTAGACATTTCAATCTCTAATTTAAATTACAATACTGCTGATGAGAACCACTGGACAAAGGATACCTTCTGTGCAAGAACACAGCAAATGTCAGAGAGAAAACACTTTATTAGTGTGTGATGCTTGCTGCAGTCCTCAACACTGCTAATTATTGTTTCTGAGTCATCCATCTAAATGTGTTTGTAGTGCATTTTTAAGGCAGTTTCACAGTCAAAGCAAAAGGATAATGTTTGCTTTCATCACGAGTTGCAGCCAAATCAGACACTAAACAATCACCTTTAAACTCCCCTTTTCACAGAGTGCTTGCAGGTGTAATCGTTTTTCATTTCACATGCAGCTCAATAACGGAGAGGATGCTGTGTGCGTACTGACGAGACCTCCACTGTAATCAAAGCGGTGCTGAACATTTGTAATTTAACCTCCCTGTCTGACAATGAAAAACTGGAATCTTACCACCACAATATGTACTCATCCTGTCAACAAAACAGTTGCCAGGTTAACAGCGAACAGTTGTGGCAATTAGTAATCAGGATGTTTCCAACTCCTTCCTCGATATAAATCTGTAATATCTGAGGAACAGAAAAACAGAAATATATATTAGATACTACATTTCAAGCTAGAGCCTGTTTGTTTTTTGCTTTTAAATCCTTTGTCTCTTCTTTCTTATAATGTATTACATAATTTGTATTACTTGTGTTTTTATTATGTTCCCTTTTTGCTTTGGCTAGTCCCTTGTCAGACTGTGAACTCTCCATACTACGAATTGACAAATAAAGTTGTACGGCACAAGTTGTTGTTTTTAAAATAAACTATTTTCCATCGCTGGTTCAGCTTTCAATTTAGTAAATAAACAAAGTGATTTATATTGGTAGGATCTTTCTTAATTGCACTGCCATGTTTTTGGGACGTTTGAACAGTTGCGGAACAAAACCGAATTGCATTTTGGGCAAAATAATCTCTCCTTCGAGCCGGATTCGAACCAGCGACCTAAGGATTACCATGTATCCACTACAGTCCTCCGCTCTACCAACTGAGCTATCGAAGGGAGCTGATCCACACACGACGACTATACCGTTTTATATCGATAGCGTACTCATATATAATTTATATAGGGATTTAGATAAAGTAAAGGCGAACTAACACGATTTCGCTCTAGTCGGCAGAAGTTCGCGTTCGCTGTTGTTCAAATTATTCCGACTTGGTCAAGAGAGTTGCGGTTATCTGGAGTTGTACAACGCAATGTCGTGTTTGTGTAACATTACAGAGCCATTAAAAAAAAACAAATGTAGAAGTTTATGTTCTTAAATCCTGTTAACTGTTACACCGTTAACGTTTAACTGTTAAACCGTTAACTGTTAAACCGTTAACGTTTAACTGTTAAACCGTTAACTGTTAAACCGTTGACGTTTAGTTGCTAACGTACTTCGCTACTAACATTAGCGAAATTAGTCAACGCTAATGCTAGCTAGCAACGGGCGTACCGTGCCGTTCCGTACAGCGCTAAAATGACCCTAGCTCGCTGTTGTACGTCAAATATTAGCACAAGAACAACCCACGACTCGACAACTATATCCATATCCATTGTTCGGATGGTTATCTTCAAGAATAAGGCCCACAATAACGTCCTTTCGAAGGGGAATTAGCTCAAATGGTAGAGCGCTCGCTTAGCATGCGAGAGGTAGCGGGATCGATGCCCGCATTCTCCATTAACCCTTTTTTCCGGCTTTAAATAGTTTAACGTTATATTCTTTCCACAAACAGTAGCATTAATAATCAGGGAGAGTTTATACGGTGCGGTTGGTGTGTAAATTTTACTGATATAAGTTGCGTAGTAAAGTTAGCTTTAGCTAGCCGGCTGTCGAAGTGCAAGTAACAATTAAGCTAGCAACCAAAAAAACTTGGTAACTACTAATTTTAAAGACGTTAAATTTAGTTTAATACTATGTAAAACTATGTCCCCTTACTCTTACGGTTAATGGATGTTGTAAAATACCTGTTAGGCAGTCATGGTCATCGACCCTTCAGTACGCGAAGTTGCTGCGTTGCAGTGCGAACTGATGTCGCTTGTGGTGGCTCCCCGGGATGGCGCTAGCTAGCCTCCTCTTCGGTTATCTTAAGTTAGCTTAATTATAAGTTACGTCATGCGAACTTAACTTAGTTTATCTAATAAAATAAAATTTAGTTTATACTTTTTTTGTAAATATTGTCTAAAAATAAGATTTTGTTCATCATTAAAGTCATCAATCATGTGCTCATTATACATTTAATTAGGTGCATGTTTTAACTGATAATGTATTTTAGTTTAACCCAAATATTTCTATAAATCTAGACATGGGGGGGGGGATATGCATTAACTGATTTATAGTTATGATGTAAAGTCTCCACCCTTTTTAAAAACACATATATATACACAGCACAGTCACCTCTGGTAGCAGTAAGGAGGAGGATGTAGGGGCTAGTGGGCAGCTGTTCAATACTGCCCTGCTCAGTTTCAAATATGGGCACGGTAACCTTTGACGTGACAGCAATAGCTGCTAAAAACAGAACTGACAGCAGAGAGATAGGAGCCCACACCCGCTAGGACGAGAGCAGCAGGCCTACTCTTCAGCCTGACTCGGGCCCACTGTAGATTTGCTTTCAGAGACGGACTCCTAACTAACTTTACCAGCTTTTACTGGTCTCAAACAATTGAGTTTTAATAGTGTTTTATGTCTTTTTAATAGCTTTTGTCAACAATGAATAACATGGACAACCTGGAGAAACAGCTGATTTGCCCCATATGCCTGGAGATGTTTACAAAGCCTGTGGTGATTCTACCCTGCCAGCACAACCTCTGCAGAAAATGTGCCAATGATATTTTCACGGTAAGAAACCAAAAAAAAAGAAAGAAGAAAGAAAAATCCACTTATTTGTTGTTAGTATTAAGAGAAAAGTATTTATTAACAGCTGTGAAACACTGTTGTTACATATTGACATCTATAGCTACATTTGTGCTGTATTAAAGGCCCAACTAGTATCAGTTGTCGGTGTATATTCTCATATATAACAGAAATGACAAACAACTGATCATAAATTAACATTTAAAGCTGTGTTTACAAACATTATTAATGTGTTAAATCATTAATAAATCTTGAATTTAGTTGTTATGTGTTATTCCCTGCGTTAAAAAACACCTGTTAGTCATACTAATTTTAGGGTTTTGTATTGTGACTGTTTACAGGCCTCAAATCCATACCTTCCAACAAGAGGTGGCTCATTGACGTCTGGTGGCCGCTTCCGATGCCCGTCCTGTAGACATGAGGTGGTCCTGGATAGGCACGGTGTTTACGGGCTGCAGAGGAACCTGCTGGTTGAAAATATTATTGACATGTTCAAACAGGAGTCCAGCAGGTGAGATATATCAGATACACAGATGTTTTCTAACCCTGAGGCTCAGTGGATAGAGATAGTAACAGAGAATAAGGATAGTCTGGTGGCATGATGGCAGGAAGTGTGGCATTTGCTGGTGTTGCCTTAGTGGCTTCTGAATCAGACAACCACGCATCCTGGAAAACCTGGAAAACAGTTTTCCAGTCATGGTAAACACATGAAAGTTGAATGTCCTGGAACATTATTCCCCTAACATATTTTCGTTTAGCAGAGAATGAGCTACTATCTTTCAGAGCTCCCCAAAACGTGGGCGTCATTGTGGTTGTTTAAGACTCGACTTAATATTATTAGTAAAGGGGCTAAAGTAGGATGTGATAAACCGATAAGAGTCAGTGGCACTTAATAATTCTTAAAACTCAACTACTATTTGTGTTATTTGTGTTACGGCAGCAATGGTTAATATACTTTTTAAGAACATAAGGATCAAGGTTATAATCTTAAAATAATGACAAGGTTACTTGTTGTTATTTAAATTTAAGTGTTATTTAAATAGCACTTATAGAGCACAAAACAATATAAAATACAATGATAATGATGATAAGGTTAAATCATACTTCCACAGTGAGTAACATATTGGTGCATGGCGCAATCCCTCTCCGTCATACCAGCTTTATCATCACTGAAAAGGACCTGGAAAGTGATCCCTAGAAAGAGTGGAAACCCCAGAGCTGGTGTGGATGACAGGAAGTTTATAGTTTTTAGTCATATGTCTACACAGATGATTTCCCTGATCTGAGTCGTTAACTGTGTAGCCAAAAGGCTTGTACGACACAAGATCCACAACAGTTAACTGATATCTTGAGTAATTCTTATGGGATAAATTGACTTGACAATGTTCAGAAATTAATTAATTAATAATTAATAGAACATAACACTTAACACCTGTATATACTGCACAGCGTTATGGTGATGTATCGATTATAGCACTGACGGTCAATGTGCGTGGCACGGCGAGGCTGATGGATCATCAATAAACTCCTGAGATGTGTACCTGTGACATTATCAAACTGACATTAAACGGCACATCAGTATGCGCAGAAATGAACGGCCTTAACCGGAAGTTACCACCGTTTTTTATTTCTTTCAACCTTAACAGCAGCAAACCAGCGCCGGAGAGAAAGCAAGAGATGCCCATGTGTGAGGTTCACGAAGAAGAAAAGATCAACATATACTGCGTCACCCATGGCGTGCCCACATGCTCCATGTGTAAGGTGTTTGGAGCCCACAAAGACTGTGAGGTGGAACCCATCACCAGCATCTATCAGACAAAGAAGGTGAGGAACGCTGTCAATCATGATAGATAGATAGATAGATAGATAGATAGATAGATAGATAGATAGATAGATAGATAGATAGATCATCAAAATCTCATTCTGACTATGTTTCACCATTACCTACATTAAGTCAGGTCAGATCTCACGTATTTATTCTGCCGTGTCCTTGCCCCCCAGACGGAGCTGAGCGACGGGATTGCCATGATGGTTGGTAACAACGACAGGATGCAAGGCATCATTAGTCAGCTCGAGGAAGCCTGTCGTGCCATAGAGGTCAGTGTCCAACTGCTGCAGCGCCTGGCCGCTCACTCACGCAGCAAGCACTTGTTCTGTGCACACGCTAATGCACCTGCACTCACCTGCACAGACATACAAACAGGCGTAATGTGTCCTTGTCACCGCCACTCTCTGCTTTTATCTGTCTGTGAGCTCTAGACAGAGAGGTGGAGGGATGAAAATTAATGTCTTGATGCCTCAGTCTGTCTCACACTCTCTTTTCCACATTTTCTTCTATATGCACTTAGCAGGGCACTTTATTCTGCCTGTGGCCCACTGACATTAAAAATGAGCAGTGTAATTGATGGAGGGAGAACAGACAGCTTTCCTATGGTTCACGTGCCACAGTTGGACATAGTAGGGAGGAAGCTGGAGTGACTCCAGTCCCCCATGTGTCACCCTCAGTGGACGGACACGCAGAATGAGCTTCACTGTCCTCCCTGCACATATGGCACAACCGGATGGGCGGAAGACAGGATAACCAGAACATTTGTAGTATTTACACGGCCAAACACAGAAAGCTATTACCTAATTTTCTTTGGTTTTGTGTACGCTGTTGTACCCTAGATGTAGCATTTCCATAAATTTCTCACCTACAAGACTGTGATAAATGTGCATAGGAGAATGGTCGGAGGCAGAAGACTCTTGTGTGCGAGAAGTTTGACCAGCTGTACTCCATCCTGGAGGAGAAGAAGAGGGAGATGAGTCAGAAGGTTACAGTCGAACAGGAAGAGAAGGTGAACTATATCCGGGACCTGACCAGGAAGTATGGAGACCATCTGGAGGAGAGCTGTAAGGTTGTAGAGAAGGGGATCCAAACAATGGAGGAGCCTGAAATGGCTTTATTTCTACAGGTCAGATACCAAATTAGGTTCAAACTCAACATAAAATGGCTACAATTATTAATATTTTAGGTATAAGCAGAATGGATGATTTGTCTTTCTTTCTCTTGTCTCTTTCAGAACACAAAGCCTCTCCTCAAAAAGTGAGTACGTTTGTATGCATCAATAATTACACTGACGGTGGGTAAGGGGAAATGTATGTACAAAAAAGAGCATATTGTCATTTTAAGGTAAAAATACTTTCTGACTGTAACACACTAATAACTACTGCTGTGTGTGTCTGTTTTAGTGTCTTTTTGTTGTTTGCAGGGTGTTTTTTGTTCATATTCTTGTGAATGATTTGCTAAATTTACACCTGCACCTCCACATAAAACCACCAACCTAATGCAGCAAGATCACACCTGCTCTCTGGGAGCTGTCGAAAGTACTTCTGTTAAATGTGGCATAACTATCTTTAGCCGTTGCATCCCGAAATAACTTGTGGAATGTGCTAAACATCACAGATTGATTATATATAGCAAGTGTTACATTGGCTGTCTAAGGGGTGAATTTTTTCCCCCCATAAAAATGCTAATTGAACCCTCTGCACTCAGGATTGCAGAAGCATCCAGTACAGCACACTTGGACAAAGTTGAGCGTGGCTATGAGAATATGGATCATTTCAACATCGAGTTCAAGAGAGAGGGCAAGGCCCTGCGCAGCATTGACTTCAGCCAAGGTGAAGGGACAGAGTTGGTGATCAATCAATTTGCTGCATAAAACTCACGATTGTATATATCTTGACTTTCATATCGCTTCCTATTCTTTCTACAGATGATGAAGATGAGGACGAAGAGGATGAGGATGGAGAAGCGGGCGCAGAGGAAGGAGAGGGGGCCCAGACTGTTTCAGGAAGTAGCGCTGTTACAGCCGCCCCCGTCCCACCTTCTGCCCCGCAGCAGGTGAACTCCTCCACAAGCGCAGCCAAGAGCGCTGCTTCGACCTAGCTGTCAGCCGCCGGCCCCCGACAGCACCCTAAACCCAGGAGCAGGATAAGTTTTGCTCCTAGATGTTGATTTCAGGTCAGTTGTGATACCTTTTCTCCCAGATTGGGGAACAGCGAGACAGATTTAGCTCTGCGCCCAAGGGAAAGTCTGAGTTGCTGAGGTAGATCTAAAGGAAGAGACAGAAGTTTAAATTATATTCTCTCTCTTTTATTGTGATTGTGTTAGCTTGCATCACCGCATACTGACTGGTACATTTTTTGTCTGATTAAATACACATTTTGGTTTCTCTTTTATTTTTTTTTACGTGCTGAATGACAGACAGGCTATGAGTGTCTATTGGTTGTTTCCAGATTTCAGACGCGCTCATACATTTTTTATGTAGCTGACCTTTTGCGAGTCACTGCTTAAACTACATCATTAGAGAGCATGACAAGGGGGCCTCAGGTTTCCCTCCCTGTCGTATACTTTTTTATGGCTGATATAACTTTATGAGTAGGGTAGCAGAGTATAAAACTATCGCTGTGACATTTCAGTGTTTCATACATGCAACAGCCTGTATTATGTGTTGTGTTCTTTGTTGTGTAACACAGGTGTTTTTTTTTTTTTTCTAATTATGGACAAAACATCACATTTTGCCTAATTATGGTGTATTATATCTTCTGTGTCATTAAAACAGAATTGTACAAACACCTAAAATATAGTATTTCTCAAGTCTTGGTTGATACCAGATTAACAAAACATAACGCACTACCACATGTGTTGCTGTACTTGGTGTGGCGGTTTTTGGCCTGGACTGAATTACCAATGAAATAGATTTTGTGTAACACCCTACCAGTTTGTGTGTCTGTGTGTACACGTGTACAGGAAAAATACAATTTTTTCTCTTTTCTTTACACTCTTTTTCATGTATTTCTGTCAAAGGATATTCATCTGAAAAAGGCAGCAGTGTCACTTTATAGCTTGTTCAGACCGATCTACTGTATTGTCGTGATACCATTCCTGCCCACAACCTACTGTATACATAGCAGAATGCAGCGAACCTCAAGCCGCCAGTTGCTCTATTTGCTGGCCTGCAATGGTCTCACCTTGCTGTGACTCCACTATTGAGGCAGTCCCATCTAATTATTGTGTGAGTGAGTTGGATCCTTTACAAATGGGCACAATGCAGCACTAAGCCCCAAGTTGCTAAGTGGGCCAAACAGAATAGGATGACTCACACCCACAGCTCTTGTGTAGTTTACCCTGACACTGTGGGTCAAGGATCAGCACAGCATGCACCTACACACATGCATACATACGCACACACAGTGTCTTTCAAACTCATTACCTATCAGTGGTGAATCTTTTTGCTGTGTTTGCCTCTTACTGCTATAATGAGAATTGCTTTCTGAGGATTAAGGGTTTAGGAGAAAGGATGCTGGATGAATGTTCTTCACCTGCATGACTGCAGGCGCTCCTACAGCATCCTTATGAACCACTTGGGCAATTTTTTTGTTGTTACAGCTCTTTTTGTGTGTGTGTTAGAGAGGCGGCACAGTGTTAACCCACGACTTGGCTCCAAAGCAATGCCATGGTTACACCATATAATACTTTTATATTCAGTTTGAAAAACCTTTCTCTATCAGTCAATATTTGTGTAGGCAAGACTCAAGATGCAGTGGCCATGTGTGCTCAACCAACTGTTTAGTTTTTTTTTACCTTGAACCCGTAGACCTATATTAATGTATATTTCTTCAATGTAAGATTACAAATCTGTATGTCAAACATTAGGAAAGTGTATGTTAATAAAAATTAATAATTAAAGTAACTGGGAATAATTCGTTTCCATGGGAGTTATTATTAACTCATGTAAGGATATCCACAGAGAAATGTAAGCATTGCTTTTAATTTTTTATTAAAAAATATAGATATAAGACGTTCTCTTGCACAACAGAAAATGACTGGTTGCACATAAGTTTATTAACAAACATAAATATCATAAATACAGTGATTCATAATCTAAAACAAAATGCCAATTTTGTCAATGCAGTATTTCATGTCTTAACCGAAAGTATTTCATCTCAAATATGAAGAACGGTGTAATTCTACAGATTTGACACCAACATTAAAATGGCAAGGTACAATCGGATCATAAGTCAAGCCCGTTTAAGCTCCATAGTTTGAGGTTAAAGCTATAAATAATAGAGTGATAAAGCAGCACTATATTGTACAGAGCACGTTTTGTGCTGATGGTAAAAATGCAAAAAAGAAAAGAAAAGATAGGGAAAGGAGATCTTTGGCGGACTGGAAAGAGGTCTTCATTTCCCGAAGAGCTCCATCATTCTTCTGTTGTTTTGCGCTTGCTGGGCCAGCTGTTCCGCCCTGGACATCTCCATCATCTCCCGGAGCAGGTGGAAGGTCAGGTCCAGGGATATCGGCGGATCCTCGGACCTCCTTCCCCTCTCCATCGACTCGTCCCCGCGGTCTCCGAAGCCGCTTATGAGCGCCCTGATGTTCCCAACTTTCCCTTGTAAAAGACGCCGCGTCAGCTGGAGTTGCAAAGCTCTGTTGTAGATGGCAGGTGATCCGCCGGGATACATGGACGATGATGGGAAAGAGTTAGAGTCCCCGTTGCCCAGTCGGATGAAATACTCCTCTCCAAGCCGCTCCAGGATGGGACCAGACTGCTGCTGCTGCTGGGAGTTTTGGGTTTGGGGAGCTGGGACGCGCAGGGCACCGCCAGGGCTCTCAATAGCCCGACATTCGTAGCGGGGTAAGAAGGCAACTAGCAGAATCACGGTGGTACCAAGTAAATTGAGCTTCATGTCAGGATATCAGCAGGAATCTGAGGAGAAAAACAAATTCCTGGATTATTTTCATGTCATGTTTCTTTTTTTTATCCCAGTTCTGGTGTGAAATGTGCTGCGTAATGAGGGATTTACGCACGTAAAACAGTCATCGCATTAATTCAATGTGGAATATTTCGTGCGTAAAGACTAGAGACTGGATTTCTGGCACATAAATGGATAAACTGGAAGTTTAACTATTATTGCTTGCAATCTATACTTGTTTCCAGGTCTATAAAACAAAATCAAGTTTGAAAATCCAAGCAATTACTAAGGACAAAAATATTGTTAAAACGTTTGTGAAACCAAAGATCTGTTTCATCTGATTCATTTGTGAGTTAAGTTGCGCCGAGAAAACGAGAAAATGTAACATGCCAAAGAAGGCATGCAGACAAACTCACAATATGTATTAAATAAATGAAGCTTTTCATACCTTCAATCTTTAGAGGAGGTCCAGTACAGCCGTGTAGGTTGCCAGGTAGTTGGCGAGATGCCGCCCTCCTTCACTTCTTAGAAGAAACAAGTATATAGTTACTTAAAGAGTAGATGCTGAATGGACTTATATAGCCAGCCTCACTATAAGTGTCGCGCACCGAGCTGAGATTGAGTCTGCGCGTTCTTGCATGGGTGTAACGTGAATGGACGCCTCTGACAAAGTGCTTTAGTTTAGATGAGATGAGTCATATGTGAGTGTGCGCGCGCGTGCACGAGCGTCTACCTCTGCTCTTTCAGAATAGCCCTATAGGTGCCACACCTGCTGGCATTTTTACTTGAATTAGTTAGTTAATAATAATTCTATAATAAATAATTCTTGGATTGGAAGAGGAAAATAAGTTTGAAAAAGATAAGTTTGAAATTGTGTTTCTCAGTCACAGCTCATGTTCAGAATCAGATTTACTATGTACAAAACTATTCCTTATTACATAACAAACAGTGACTGTTCTTATTGATGGACTTGGCAATAGTTATAGAGCCATGATGCAATAATGATGAATAATTAAAGAAACTAAACATATTGGCAGTGAATTAAATACCTGGTTGGTACCACAGGTATATATTGTGGTGCAGTCTGCAGGACCTTCTTTTCTTTCTGCATATTTCACCACACTAATGATTCCACAGCTGTTTCCCAGTTGACCTGTGTTGTATTCAGTGAATGTGCATTTGCAAACAGCTCAGGCTGAGAGAGGGGCATTGTCTCCCAGTGATTCATTGCTGCTGCACATACGTACGTCACTATCTATGCCACTGGGTGCCTCGGCCACCTTGCTCCAGAGGGGCCCACCGCCAATAAGCCACGCTTTCAAGTTGGAAAGGCGTAATCCAATATCAGACAAGCCATTAGAATCTTAAACAGTTGGATGATAAAAAGTGGAACTTTCACTTGTCTGTTTCTCCGTTTCACACTTACTTCAGCTTCAGTGCAATACAATGAAATAACGAATTATTAATAGTATTGTCTTCAAAATGAATGATGAGTAAAAGTTGGCACTTTTCCACTTAAGTATAAACTCCACATATTTGTTAAGTCATCTTTTGCAATGTGGTAAAACCCTCCCCATTAATCCTTAACAATAAATCCATTTCACCCAGACATTCAGCCCGGGGAAAAACTAAGTTCCAGACATTATATGCAGAGGTCAAAGTGACTTAGCACATACTGTGCACTCAAGTAAAAAAAAAACAGCCAATTTAGGAGGGAGGAGAGGCGAACATTTGATTTTGTAAATGTACTCATGGAGTACAAGGCGGATTTTTCATGATGAAAATTCCCCATCTCTTCCACAATGCACATTATCTGTAGACATTTTAGTGAGCAGGCATCAGAGTGTAATTTGCAGTCGGTGTGTTTCTCCGAGCATCTCCACTTTGTTGCTCTTCATGCTCCGCGCTGCTCCAGGGGAGGTGTCAGGTCCCATCATGAGAAACACATGTTGGCTGACACAAATAGAAAACACCGCCAGATGAGAGAGTGACTGCTCGTGGTCAACTCATGTCACCTCATTTTCAAATCACTGTCCCTGAACAGATCACTGGGAGAGAAATCCTCTTCTCTGACGCCACACCGGAAAAGACTCAGGCTTAAAACATTATCCCTTTGTTTCCTCAATTAGAGCAAGTCTCTCAGACGATTAGATTAGATTAGATAAAATTTTAATGATTCCTCCGGGGAAACTGGGATGTTGCCACTTATTATGACCTTTGTGTCTGACCTCTTTCTGCTGGCAGACAAAAAATAAAAAAAACATCAGATGAAAATCTGGACTTAATAGAGTAAAGTTGAATCTCCACAGCAGACACTGCAAACTGCTTCTGAGAGAGGATGTCACGGGGCCAGCGTAAGCTGAACAAACTCCATGGCAACAGATTCTTTTAATTGATCATTTGCCTTTCTAATTGTCTACAAGGAGGGACAAGTGCTTCTCGCCAAACTGTCCCTTCCTAAATAATTGGACAGCTTTCCCCAGTGGATTGAGATGTGCTTTTCCTAATACTTCCGGTGTGCTGCTCGACTTTGACAAACTAATTTTAATGAACAAGGTCACTCTGGCTGCTTAAATGAGTGTGAAAAGGTACTTTCGTGCTGATCGCCGGTGCTGCAGAGCCCAGGGCTCCACACTTGGACCGATACCTGATCTCAGTACTGTAGCTCAGGTGTCCTTCTGGTTTATAGCCTAGTGATATAACCTGTTATAAGAACATCTCTCTAATAGAAGTGAGAGCTTGGCCTTTAATCTTAAGAAAAAAGAGACGTGGAACATTTTTACAGAAATGGCATTTCTTGTTTTACAATTGACCACAAAACTACACAAAGCTTTCACACAAACCCCACACTAGATATATAAGTAATTAAATGTTTGAAAATGTTCAGTCGTGGCAGTTTAAACAGACTCATTAATTATGCAGAATGAAAGCTGCTGGCCAGTATCTCCCCTGGTTTACTTGATGTTAAAGTATTCTTCAGTGCAACTCAGCTGCTTTTAAAAAGCAGCTATTTTGAATTTGTTTTGGTGCACGTATCAAGACATTTGAAATGATCAAATACAACCATCTTCCAAAGCTCTTGCAATGATCACCTTTTGAAAAATTCAATGTGAGACAGCTGGCTCTTCTGGGCTTCTCATATGGTTTGCATGCAACTTAACAGTATGTATGTAGGCTGAACGTGTGAGCAAAGCTGTCCATAATGCAGCAACCCCCCAAGGGCCATTCTATCTATATGAATCTAACATGTGTAGCTCGGAAGGTGTAAAACCAGTGGCTTCCCTAATGCTTGTTCACATAGTGGATGCCAATCTCTTCACATGGGGGTCGTGGGAGGAAAATAACATCTCTAAGGACAATGTTTAATCTCCTTCATGTCTAAACTCCTCTCTGTATTTGTTCACAACCATAGCTGGATTTTCCCGTTTGAATTTCACAATTAGGAGATTAAACAACCAAATAACTTTGATTTAGAAAGCTTATATTTAAATTGGATATTAGACACTGAGGTTTAACCATCTGTCAATACATAAATACTGAATACATTAAATTAAAATGTTCTATGTTTTTCTTATTGCCAACAAGATCCTGTGAAAACACCAAATCCAATAGTCTGTCATTTATTACTTTCTGACACCTCTACCCTGCCTGTGGCACTCAAATACAAGCCTATTTGTTCCTATAAAGGTGTAATCTTTTAAAACAGATTGCAAATATATAGTTTAATTTCTATAAAAGCCTCAGTAATTTCCCAGACCAGCTGCAGTTTTTATCAAAGGTTACTCAAGCAACAGTCAATGTTTCATTTGTCGAGGACAATATACGTAATACACATTTGGTCACCCAGTGCAACTGTGTAGCTCACTGATGTGTTTTTAATAAGTTTTGGATAATAATGAAGCTGAGGGATCAAATTTGTCAGACTTCGGAAATACAGACAATACACGTTAGAAGGATCAATTACAAAGGATTTATAATAGAGTAAGAGAAATATAGATTATTGCTTGTAACACACTTGACACACTATTGTTGTACCACTTATTTTATTGAGGAGATATCACATTTATGTTCTGTTCAAGTTACTTTAGCGTTTTTTATATTGGAGTGTAAAAGGAAAGAAGGAACAGGACTAAATGTTTTCAGTGATAGGAAACGTCACTGGTCCACTTCTGGATTTAAACGACTTCACAGGACAAAAACATGTAGCCTCTGATGTTCAAAATGTACATTTATTGCTGCACTTCCACTAGAAAAGGAATTACCTGCTACACTATTCAGCACTGATGCAGGATGCCTATCTTACTATTAAGTCCAAATGAAATGTCCTTGGTTGTAATATAAGTTACACCTGCTCTGCTCGTAGTCACGTTCCACCTTGCTATTATCAATGTGTATTGAAGATATTGAGTAGGCTTGCAACTGTGGAAAGAAACTGATTTTCATTATTCCATTTATTATGGCATATGTTCACAAAATGAGATATATATCCGAGGGTTTAGTTCCATCTCAGGAAATTCTGCTTCTGTGCATGATTTCATGTTATTAAGTGACATTCTATTTGCCGTACACGAATAATGTTTTACTCAAATGCGTGGCAGGAGACGTCTTCTCTACACTAAGACTGTAAAGATTTGACTGCTTCATAATGTGGCAAAAATTGCCTTCTCAAGAGAAATCTAGGGCAGAGCCATTCTACCAAAATTGTAACCTAGTTTTTCTTTTCTCTTTGATAACACACTTTGACCATAATTGGTTATGTTCACTTAACCTGAACATATAATGCTGATACTGTCTACCCAGTGTATTCTCATGGCTAAGGTTTAATTTTTTTGTAACTATCGTGTAATTTCTTTATGCACCCATAAAGTGTGATCAGCGGTAGGAGAACAAAGTAACTCCGGGCTTTGGTGCCAGATGATTGACAAACATCATATGCATTGACACTGACAGTTATCATACATGCCGGCATGACAGAAGACAGCCAGAGAAAAGAAACATTTCAAATGGTTTTCTTTATTTTAGACTTGAATTGTCTCTGAGCGTCAATGACCTTAAAAATCTCTCTTTTTCTTTCAACGCAGCTACCCTCATTCCATGTAACAATCAGAGGCATAAAGGCTGACATGGTTGAATGGGTTTCTTCCTGTCTCTGTGGATGTATGTCACTTTAGTCTGTCTTACAGCGATCAGTGGCGGATATGTTGATACGAGGACTTTTTTTTTTATGGGTTAAGTTTCAAAACAAGTTCATTAGACCAAAAAAAAGTTGTCAATATGCAGATTAAAATGGTCATGCCTGCTATTATATAACCCATTTTTTCCTTATGTAATATTTCAATGTGTATGGCAAAACTCTTCCAAATCGTACGCTTTGTTTGGAAGAGCGGATGCAGCGTTGTAAGATGAATTTATTGCGCAGTGCTAATGAAAGGAAACAGCGAGTGTAGGTGGAGGCAGCAAGGTCTTTTCTTCCTTTCTTCAGCCAAGCATGCTTTTTCTTCCAAACAAAAGGAGTCACAATAACTTACGGTTCAGCATGAGGATATACAGCCAAACTGAGTCATAGCAGAAATGCACATCTATCATTACACAGCAGCGACCAGCATAGGCAACACATGTCAAAAGGACATCAATTATGTCAGAGTTAACTTCTCATTCTGAGTGTTGAGTACTTCATCGGTTTGACTGAAAGTTGCTTGTTTCCAAGAAAACCATGCCCTGCCTCTATATGTGTACAAACAGGGCGCTTCCTGTAACTTCTTAAAGCCATGTGCACAAAACCCTTCAAATGGACATTTGCCCCATAGCGCACATAATGGATGTCCTCCACCACATTACACAGGATTCAAGCCAGTGAAGATGCAGTGAAATCAGCTGTGTTTGTGCAAGACGAGATGCATTGTTGTTTTTCAGAAAGTGCATTTAAAACAGTCTAATGAGGAAAACAATAGGCACGGGCTGTGAGCAGGCAAATGGGGTCGAGAAACATCTCAACAGCAGAAAGGGCGACTAACCTGACCACACAAATATAGTCTTGATTTTGTCTTTATCACATCAGGAGATAATTAGAAGTGCCTGTCCAATAAAAACATGCTGTACATAACTGACCTCATTATCTGTGCTTGTTTTACCCCTGAGTAAATCGAGTGAGTCATCCTTTGTTTTGTTTTTGCTGTTTTGCTGGTTAAGATCAGACGATGAGTGAGGGATTTCTACAGTAAGTTGCAAAGTATTCCTCTTCTCTAATGTGTTAGTGTAGGTGTCTATGTTTTCTCCTTGGTTTCTCTCTGATCATCAGCGAGGAGCTAACAGGCACTGATCACAGAGTGGCACCGGGCCAAAATCAAAACATTTGATAATTACACCAGACAGCAACTCTCTTGAAAAACAGCACAAGAAAAAGAAAGTTAAACACTTTATTTGAGGGGCTATGCATACGACTTTATGAATATGAATATTCATGGCTCTTGTCAGTAAATGTCATTTGTTCAATTATTGTTTGAGATGTCTTTGTTATGACAAGTTGGCAATAACCAAGACTGCTGAACCTGTTATAAATAGCAGGCCTAGTTATCAGACTTGAAGAAACTATTTAGCTTTATGTGTTATCATCACATTATACTGTCATATGTGGTTGCTTGTGACATTGGCTGACCATTATAATTGTAAATGTTTTCCTTGATCTCAACTAGAGTGGCACAATTCTTACTTTCTTAGTTAACGGAACAAATTTAATGAACTCTGTGGGCAAATAGCTTTTGGCTTTTGTTACTGTACAATTAATAATATGTTTTTAATAAATAAGATTGTGGTGTTGAGAGAATAAACTGTGTCAGAGAATCATTGCCGGACTGAACTTTGTTCTCTGTGATTAATTCGATTGAGTGGCTGTAATTTAAAAGCTTCCAGAGCTTGGCATCAATCAACTGAACTAGTCAAATAAAACTAATGTAATGAATCAGTCAACAGAGATACACACATTAATCTGGAGCGCTCCTCTGTCAGAACCCTTTCAACATCAGGCTTAACCCTCCAGAGAGAGGGAGAGAGTGAATATACAGTACAGATGCTCATGATTAGAGGTACAGAAAACACATAAGTGTTAGACAGCGAGGAGGAAGATGACACGCAAGCTGGTCTCGTCTTGTAAATTCATCAGCGTGAGTGATTGGACGACTCCTGAAGAGTGACATCGTTTCTTGGGATAAGTAACATACAGAGGCAGCTGAAGAGAAAAAGTGCCAGGAACTGCACTGTCCTTCACTGTCCCCCACTTTATCCAGTGATGATGGGAGGTCATCCAAATATTTAGCAGTAGGATCGTGTCCCCTGAGCTATTTACATAGAAACCTAACATTGATGTTTGAGGAATGGTAGCAAGCACACGAAAGTTGCCTTCCACAATCAGTGTCTTCTGAAATGATCACCTGCACAAGAGCCGAACCAATACTGTATTTTAAAGACGCATATTAGCATATTATATTATCAAGCATATTTTCCAAAAGGTTAAACTATTCCTTTAAATTTGATTATTAAAGAGCAAACAAGGTATATACTGAACAGGACATGTATAGTTGAAAAATAAACATTTAAGTGAACATTTTTTCTCAATTATCGCAAACATGTGATATTTCTAAACTGTGATTTCTTGTTATTCTTTGGCCGACGTGATTATGACACATCTGTGACAAGTTAAAAGCCACTGATTTCCAAGTCAATGTATCAGTCGGACTGCACACTGACACCAACAGTGCACGCGCTTTACTCTTATGGTACCAATAATAAGAGCCTGAAACAGTTCAGAAACTACCAGCAACCAAAATGCTTACTCTTTATGCTACTTAAAGGAAATTGCACTTCCCAGCAATGAAAACCATGTATCATCATTTTTTGGGGTTTGTAATTTTTCAAATTGACTTTATATTTCCTTCATGGGTTTTCACAAGCCTTGCGGCAGCCACGATTTAAGCCTTCTTATATGATCAAATATAGTTTTCATGTCCTTTACATGGATTTCCTAATGCCTAACCTCTCCTAGCTGCCTTAGCTTTTGCCCACTAAGTAAAAGCGCTCTCCTTCCATGCTCTTTTAGATTTTACTTCCCGAGTTCTGTTCTACTAAAGGGTGAAAAATTTGTTTCTGTTTATATGCTCTCAATTACAGCTGCCAGGCTGTTGTTATGCTGCCAAGCATATTGACCTTGTGAAAGACTTTGCATTTGGATATGTTAAAGCACCGCTGTGTCTGAGCCCAGAGGATACGCTTGGTCTTCACACAGCCACCGCCTCAGCTTCTGCATTGATGGCAGCACATTGCAGGTTGCCCACGATGTAATTCGTCTTCTACTTTCTCGATGCTGCCTCAGTTTATCTGCTTCAGCTGCTTTGGCAGACCTTAGGATGTCCTGCTGGCGATGCACTGATGCTGCTACCGGTTGCCTGTTTTGTTTTTGTTTTGTTTCATACGGGGTTATCTGTGTCAAGAGCGAGACCTCTGCAGCCCTGTTGTGTTTTCTTTTGTTCACAGTGCTGCAGCTTACTGTTCAACTGCCTCTTTCAGGGTCTATTTTCACTACTACACCTCCTACTTTTGGCCTCCCTTTCATCATTTTCAGAATTAAATAACCTCTATCTGTAGATTTAACAGTTTGCTTGTTAATACTGACCTATGTATGTAGTCTAAGCCGCTTACTAAATCTTGCCTCAGCTCCTAAATCTCTTCTTTGTTATAAGGTTCACATTATGCCATCTTCTTAATCTTCTCGCCTTGCCAGTATCCAAAAATTGTTCCTTCACCACTCAATGTATTTTCTTTACCCTATAGACCATCTTAACAATCATTCTCTGTAGTCATGAGAGCAAGAGTTGACTAAGATCATCATAATGACTGATTGTGATGTACCCTTCAGATGTGTTTTCTACTGTATCTCTACCACTCGATAAAGTTTGTGCTCTTTACCAGCATGTCCAAGTGCTGTGATGTAGCAGACACATTTTTAAGATATCTAATTATAGCACAATTAAATGTGTTGCTCTTTACACTTTTCCTCTCAAAAGCAGAGGCAGATTGTATTGCCATGTTTTTCAACCCTTCGTCTGATCCTTCTGAAATAGAAAGATGCCTTTTCATCCAGATTTACACAATGGGTTCAGTAGTTTCTGGTCTTCATTAAATTAGAGAAAATTAAATTTTCTTTGAGGGGTTCCAAGAAAAAATTTGACAAATTATGTAACCACCATTCCTTTGTATCCATTTAGTCTTCATACACTTATTAAATAAACTACTATTTTTGTCTTATGTCTTAACTTTTTTTGTAAACCAAATTTAATGTCTTGTCAGTGCTGTCATTGCTTGTTGTGTTAAAAAAAACCTGAAACTGAAAAACTATAAATAAACTTGCTTTGTGTTGAAAAGAGAACATTCACGTTGCCGATAGAAAATAATATATATCACATGACGTAAAATGTTGGTTCGTCTTCGTCGCCCTTGCCCTGTGGAGACAGCAATTTAGATTGGCTTTCACGATTCCTTGCAATTAAATTACTGCGCCTTTTAAAAACTCACTAAGTGCTCTGTGATGGCAAGAGGTTGTGATTGCTGTAGAGTTTGTTCTGCTGCAGGATACCGTAAATAGACGCTAATTTCATCTCAGGTTTGAGTACCTGCATTTACATAGCTAATTGTTGTTTGCACTTTTACATATTAATCAGTATGTGGAGAGCAAATAGCCAAAATATTGCTCTGCAAGTTTTCCAAGAACTTTCAATTTGATTACTGAACTGCTCTGTGGCCACTGTTTGAAAGCTCTGTTTTGTAATTAGATGTTTGTTTTTTTTCTCCCCTCAATCCCTCCCGATGTGTCCAGTTCACTGGGCTGTGCACACAACTCCCACACAGGCGATTGTCAACTCAGGTGGGCTTCCCCAAGCTCCTTGACCCCTCTCAACATGGCCAAGCATGAATTACATTAGCCACAGTTATGTAAACATTAATTAGATGAGGGATTTGGATATTGGCACAACACCAATCTCTCGCTCTGCATTGAGCTGGAAGCCATTGTTCTCTGCTGTGTGTGTTTTGCTTTTTTTTGTATCCCAGTACACATGTGTGTATGGATGGGTATTTGTCTCTATCATGCTCACAACAATGCATACACTAATAAACCTCTAGCAGAAAGCAAGCGGAACTGAGACTAAGTATATGCAGCCATCTGCCTGATTGAGTTGTGTGATATAACACTGAGCCGCGGGGTGGACATAGTTTAGTTTAACTTCGGTTGGCAATGACTTTCAAACAGGGCAGAAGGAACAGGAGCCTAACTAACCACAAGTAGGTTGTAGATAGCTTCAGGCGATTCACGCAATTACAGTCAAGATGCTGCTTTGTTGCACCCCTCCTCCCCGCCTGTAACGGCATGTAAAGAATCACAAAATGGATCCGGCATCCGTTATCTGTTTTAAATCATCTGTGACACTGAATCATCATGTTTTATTTCGGAGCACATATCGAGTTAAGGCCTTGCAGCTGTCACTCTGCGTTACTCTCCTTTGACACCATGAACGTAAGCAATGAGCAAATGTGTAAATTATCCATAAATCTGAGCTCCAGAAAATAAACCTGAGATTTAGCGCAGCACTCGTGATGTTTGGTTTCTCTTCACAGGTGCTTGTTTTAGGAAAAGAGGGTGAAAAAGTGAACATGTGGTATTCTCATGACAGAGGCGGGAGTCCCACATATCAAAACCACCACCTCGCATCTAACATCAGAGCCTGAGCAAGTGTGAACAAAATAACAGAAACACCAAATAATATGAAGCACCTAAGAGGGGAGCAGCGTCACACTTGAAAACAGATTTGAGGCTTCTTTAGATGCTGTCACAGTCTGAAACTGTGCTTATTGAATAGGGAAAAAAATCCCCTCTTTGAAGGATGAAGGAGGTGAAAATCTGCTTTGCACGCAGCGATCCAAAAAACCCATAAAGGTTCATTGATGTTCAGATCTTTTCATTTCTCAGGGGTGCAGGTTGTATGCTCCTTTCACCAGGTTTTGCTTCTTTGTGCACAGGCATTAGATAAAAGCGGCTTCTGAAAGGCAACCCTGCCATACATTCAAGCTTTGTCTGCTGAAGGTCAAAACCTAAAGTCTTTTCTCGAGAATGAGTGACAAAGTTCAATTTAGTGGTCGTATCTGCCAGTCTGTACATCGAAGCACTTAACCACCACACTTTAAAGTGTCCATTTGCGACAGACTCTCTTCTTTGCTGATGCACTTTGTTGACGTCCAGCACCTGCTGTCATGATTTCTGGTATTTGCCTACAGTAATCGTTTAAAGCTGACACATTCTGCTAATAGGAAATTAACATATGAATGACTCACAATTGAATTTGAAATTGTAGGGTATGAATCCCATTGTCAATGTGATGTTTTGTACACCCAGGATTGGCTTTTAAATGCAAATGATAGAGTTGGCAGTTCATAGTCAAGCAATAAAATCATTATCATGACTCTTTCAATCTGAACATACAGTCAACTTTAGGTTTAATTGTTCCGATTTTAACACAAATGAAGCTTTAACTCTAAGATCAAATGTTATTGTAGGAACCATTTTAGGGTGTTTGAGTATTCTCAACCTGAGACGCCTTGTGAATTTCTTCCAAATTGTTTCACTTACTCAAACTCTAGGGCATGTGGGGGGAAAAAGCAGGGATTACATTTACATATCAAAGCAAGCCTACCGGTGCTTGAGGGTCCCTGCATAGATGTATGTGATCCATATTATTTATAGCTCATAACGTCCCCTGGGATCCTGACGCTGTTCGGCATCTGTCATGCTACAAGTGAGGACAGTGGGGTGAATGTAGCTTGCAATTAGTGACTGTTGCATCATGTCAGGGCCAAAGAGTTGCATGATGCGTGACCAACATTTAATCACAGTATTGATTGGACAACTTTTTGGAGAACAAAGCAAAGTGGCTGACAGGAGTCACTTTGAGGGACACAGTTATGAGAGCGGGAGAAGGACTCTATATCATCACCGCAGAGTCCCTGCTCCAACATGAAGCTGGTCATACAGGGATGTTTAGCATTCCAGCGACACACTGACACTTTGTAAGCTATAAGTGACAGTGGCCCTGAGGATGAGTGGAGCAAGTTGACTTCTGCCCTTTTGCTAATGAGCATCGCTCCTCTGACTCATCCGAGAACATTGACTGATACAGGAGGAGTCGCTCCTGTTGAATGGCGCAGTATTCCCTGGTGATTATCTTGGAATTGCAGCCTATCGAGGGTGCAATGCACTGCACTGAATGTATCATACAAAAGAGAATGTGCAAAGAGTGCAACATCATTAGCTGCTGCAGATTTAAGTAAGGTCAGAAATTGACTAATGGGTTGTCCAATTAGAGAGGTAGAAAAAGTAAAAATGCAAAAGCTTCATAGCCATTGACAGAATTAATTAAACAGCTTGTAAAAATGATGGTGAGTTACAAAGTTCATCTCTAAACTTGACCTCTGTGTCAGTGATTTGGAATCATCATTTACATCCTGACGTGCATCTCCCCCTAAACACTTTCCAGTTCTGGTCACAAATGATTAAGAGTTTTTGAAGTTCAATAGACAGATAAAATGTCCAAATGGCTCTACAAATCCCTCTTGAAGCATCAGCGGTGCATGACTTGCAGCCCACGAGGGAGACAACAGCACTTCCACGGTGTCTTCAGTGCATCTCTGAAAAGGCCAATTTGTCACTTGTCAGAACACATATTTTGTTTGAAACAATTTCTTTCGGTATCATTTTTTTCTTACATTCCCCATGGTCCATTGCCATCAAATCAGTTGGCATCAAGTTGAGTAGCACTTAGAGGCTAAAAGCCCTCTTGTCTTTGATAAAGCATGTGAAGGGTACGTCATCAGGGTGGCTTGCTATCTTTTTATAAGCCACACTTTTACACAGACTGATAAGTGCTCATTAAATTGCATTAAAAAACAGTGCTGTAGATTAAATTATATACATCATTTGTGGCTCCTAACTGTGTTAAATCTTAGTCTAAAATAAGCATGCTTTTTCTCCAAAAAAATATCTGATTGACCAAATTCTACATCCTTCCTGCGGTGAACAATTCCCCAGAGGAATTAGTGGCTGTCTGCATTCATTAAGCTCAGTATCAGTCTAATTATGCGCCAATGTGCACCTACGGACTAATTAACGGGGGATCAATAAGGGCCCTGAATGCCCCTCACGTAGGGGCCCGGTGCTCAGCCCCCTCATTATTGGAGCAGCACCGAAGCTTCAAAGAGGATTTCTCAGGCTCTACCCGAGGGGCTGGATGACACATTAGGGCGGCTGCACAGGTTTGGCAAAACTTGGTGTTTCTGCTCTTTTCTCTTTTTCTCTGTGTGTTGCTGGATCTGATTATAAGTATGTGAAAAATACCACAGGCTGTAGAGGAAGACGACAAAGCTATTTAAAGACACTCCACAAGTCATGGGGCCCAGTGGAGATTTAACATGATTATGAGGTGAAAGACTGGAAGAATCTGTGACAGCACAAATTTAACAATTATGCCTCTGCGCTGCTCGTCTAACTAGTTACTTAAAGGAATAGTTTGACATTTCAAGAAATATTTATTTGCAGAGGGTTGGATGAGAAGATTGATGCCACTTTCTTACTTGTCTGCTAGATATAAAGATACCGTCATTACTTTTAGCTTAGCTTAGCACAAAATTACAACTTTTATAGAAGGTTACTTCAGAAAGTAGTCAGGCACATAGTCCCCCGTAATACCATGTGTTGTTTTCACATTTAGGACATAGGCCTAAAATCCTAATTAGTTCACTTTAGAGGTAAAGAGCTTGGCTAGCTGTTTCTTCCTGTTTCCAGTCTTTGTGCTAAGCTAAGCTAACCGGCTGCGGGCGGAAGCATCATATCTACGGTGCAGACATGAGAGAGGTTTTGATTTTCTCAACTAACTATTTCTTACAATGTGCAGTTTAAAAGACCTCAAAATGATCAAAATTGATGCAGAAGAGATGTCCACACATCCGTGTAACTCAGTCAGAGATTCCAGGATGCTAGTAGTGGCTATTGTAGCTAAATGAGGCGCAGGCTAGTTCTTCCTGACTTTCTAGATGGGTATCCAGTCATATTGCACTTATGGTTGTATTTGCACTTGGAAAAATATAGAGACAAGTGCCAACATTGATGAAGGAGACAAAAACATCATTTCATCATTTCATCATTATTCTCACAAAGTTGTGAGGCAACTTGGTGTAGGCCCCGGCAGAGTACAGGGTGTACCCGATGATGTCACCGTGATAAGCCCCCACAGTGCTGCTGAATACCAAACTGAGGGACGACCTCTGTAAGTTGCCATGACACCAGGCACTAACCAGCTCTGTCTGGTTCCAACATCCAGCATGGAGCCACTGCAGTGCATACACACTCACACAAACACATACGTCATGCACTCGCTTGCATGATTGTGTACCCCCTCTCTCTCTCTCTCTCACACACACACACACACACACACACACACACACACTGGTAATGTGGCTGGAATGATATCTCAAGGACTCTCCTCTCCATACCGTGCTGGTTCTAGGAACCCTGCCAGGTTTTAGGGAGCAGTTGAACTGTTTCACTCACGTCAGGGTGGGCACTTCCGGGAGACCACAGCTGTGTTTCCTGCTCACCTGCAAACAGCGCGGCTGCTGTGACCTGGCTCCAGAGAGCCGGGTAACACCTGCCACAGCTAGAGGTCTAAACCCTGGATTACGTTTTGTCCTCTTTTGTCATGTTTTAAACATTTGATAGAAATACAAGACATGCCTCCTTTACCCTGTGAAAAAAAAAAAACAGATGATGCAGTTTATCTTCTGGCTTGTCCTTCTCAGAGCGTGAGATACCACGCGGAGCAGGCGGTAGTTTAGGAGCAGCAGGCGGCTGTGAGGCATTGCACAAATGGTGTTTCTGTCCCAACTACAGAAGATCAATAAAGGCTCTGACCTCTACTGTCAGCCAACTATACTCTGTTCACCAGGGGATGCTCATTTCCCTTTCACGGTGGAAACAGGAAGTAGTGGATGTAATCTACAAAAGTGCCTAAGCCTATCAGCTAACAGCTCAGTCATGTGTTTTGCATGAGCAGCTTAGGGTTAACTTGGACAGAGAGTCCCTTTTTTATTGATTCCTCTCTGAGAAATCATGTCACGTGAAGCTGTTACCCATGATATTTACCACAGTGATGGATCTATAGTTCACTGTATGTTCAGGGAATATTTTTAAGCCTCCTGTATGCCTCGGTGACACGTGTGAACCTTGAAAATCCTCCTTTACATGGTTAATCACTGAGACTCATCACGTTTTCCCTGCAGAAGAGCAGACTTTATACCCTGTGGTCTGATGTAAAACATGCACAAATAAAGCATGTTGTTCTTTGAAGACCATAAACAGAATGATATTCTGCACAATCCTGGAAAAAAAAAAAAACATCTTCTCTGTCCTCCAGCCAAGCAGGTCTAAGAATTATATGCAAATAATACAACGACTATAAATACACGAGCAAACTGTCAACAGCTAATCACGTCAGATTTATGCCAGGATGGCGCTGATGAGATTATTTTGCCCTCCTTACATATCAGGCCCTCCAGCGCTCTCACCTCTTCTTTGATGCTAAAGGGTCAACTTTTGGTAGCAGGGGGGAAGTTTTTGGCCTCGAGCCATTTTTTGCATGAATGAACGTCCTTTCTTTCCCCCTGTGATTCATGGATCACAGTGGCTACCAGTCTGTAGGTATAAGATGAGGAGGAGCTCACAGATCTTCACGGGCAGTATTTTTCCCTGTGAAGACATGCAGAATATACTGTTACAACACATTTAACACAGTACATCGGCTTGAAAAGCTGTGTGAAAGGCTTCAAATAAATTGTACAAATGCAACATTTTAACTGCACGTGCATAAATAGAACCAGACATGTGGCATGAATGGTCTTTGTAGTCCTTTAAATAAAGCAAACCGCTGATCCTGTTAGAGTTATGGGTTTGTCCCTGCTTAGTGAACTATACAAGTTGTATCTATTCATTAAAAAAAACATATAAAGGTGCTTAAATTCTTAATTATATCTCAGTTATTTCAGGATCTCTTTCACACTGAAGATTAGATGACGTTTGGCATCACTTACGCATGTATGTGGTGCTGTGGGATGACTTAATCAGGTGCTATTACCAGTGTCACTTTATGTGTGGAGAAAGATATGTTAATAAAATTGTTTCTTTTGCACATTCTCCCGTGTATCACATGAAGAGGACGTGCAGATACTGTGAGGGCATCGCCTGGTTCAGATGCAGCTGAATGGATGGTTCACTGATTCAGTCCAGAATCAAATTGGATAGAGATTTTATTTCTATTTGTTTAACCAGAAAGTCTCAAGAGATATATTATATCTTTCACAGGGGAGACCTGGTCAAAATAGTAACTTAGAGGCGAGTAGATGGAGTTACATAGAAAAATTCTCATGAGTCTTTCCCATTATTTTCAGTAAGATGCAACTATTAATACATCTAAATTACACTGATCCAAAATTCTAATTAAAATGCCTAAATGAATTATTACCATAGTCCAGAACAGATAAAAAGTGTTTTCTTGCTGCAAATGGAAAGTATTTCTTAAGAGACCATGGTATTTTACTTTCACAGGATTTCAGAGGGAAATATTTACATTTTTGTATTTTAAAGGTTTAGTTACTCCCGTAGCTACTTTGCAGAGTTCGATTATTAATACAAAATATAATCAACAAATAAATTATGATTAGTTTTTATAGATTAAGCTACCTGGTAGGGTATAAAATCACCCCAACCTTTGCAGCTGCACCATAAAAACTGTGCTTGCACATGAATACATCAGTAATTATAATAATATTAATAGAATATTGCTATGAAATGGGCCATTCTGCGTTATGAGTACTTTTACTTTTAGAGCTCTAAATATATGTAGATGTTTCTAATTTTGTATAAATTACTTTTATTTGTAGTATGTTTATTGCTACTTTTACTTAAAAGGTCTGAGTACTGCCCCTGTTTATTACACTCTGCATTAGCTACAGTGTGAACTCAGGTGGGACTCAGTCAGTTGCACAATGTCAGATTAAAAACCCTCATGCAAGTCCAGACTGTCAATTTTCCAGGAACTTGAGGGGGAAAAGAAAAGAATCAGCTCGGTAAAGAGGATTGAGTTCCTTCGGCTGAAACTAACAAATAAAAAAAATAGAAAAAGGAGGTGGGTGTTCACATGAAAGCAGCTATACGTTATAGAAAGAACTATTTCTAAATCTTATCCTTTAAGCACATTTAAGAGCTGTGGAGACGCAGACACTGAGAGTGCGAATGACTTTGCTCCATGGTCACAGCTCATAGAGAACTTTATCTGGCCTGTGATGTGTATTCTTCCATAAAAGAAACCCCGTGGAAAAGTAATCCTGTTTGGATGAATTCACCCCCGGATCAAAAGTCAGCAGAAAACCCTTCAACACTTGTGGAGACAGTGGGTGACACAGGCAGCGAGACCAGTGGCTAACTAGTGGACTATGTTTAAATTGGGGGATTTTAGACTATATACATTCACGTCACAGAAGACCTTATAGCCTTCTCTAAATCAGGACAGGGACTTTGGGCCACTAATTACGCATTTCCTCCTCACATCTCCAAACACAGCATCACTTGTGACCTTATCTCTGTGCCTGTCAGAGCGCTAGCATTCACATGGCAAGTGTGGCGATGAATGTAATTACTGGAGCCCAAAATAATAACACCATCGTCTTTGAGCAACCAGCAGCCAGTCAATTGTAATAGGACCCCCACAACCCCCCCAATCCCTCACCACCCCCTCTTCCTCCTCCCTCTCCATCTCCTCCAAATCAGTGGAGACAAGGACAAAAATAGAGTTATTAGAGTTCCTGATCTATGGGAGAAACACATACAGAATACATTATAGAGAAGGAAGAATATTAATACTTCAGTGAATTTAATCTCTCATGAAAACACTTACAGTAATCCTATTATGAAGTTTATCGCGACTCCGTAACTTTAAAATGATGTGCAGCCGTTATAAGAGTCACGGCGCAGAAACTCACAGAAATTAAAACAGCAAAGACCTTGTTTCTCAATTGTTTAATATACTCGGGTAGAAAAACCTCCAAAGTATCTCTATATTTTGTGATTCTGTTTAAAAAGTGTTTTTTTATTTTATTTAGTAATTTTATTCTATTTTTGCTTTTCATGTCTCAATGTGAGTCCTGTCACTCATCTCATTTTTGTACATTCAACTGATTCAATTGTACAAGAGTCTGAAAATCAGTCAGAGTGGCCTTTAAATTTCTACACAGGGCAGTAAAGACGTTTTATCTCCACCTTCGTAAGTTTGCAAACAATTTAAATTATTTAAAAAAAGAGGACAACACCATACACACCAACTAATGAATCCTAACAAGTATACATATGTATGGGGAGTTTTACATTTTGTGTGTGTGTGTAAATTCAAAAGGAATGTAGCTAAATGTATAAATACTGAATCTGATATTGAAAAGTAATTAAAATTAATTAATTAAATTTTAATTTAACAAACAAATTTGAAAATACTACAAATAATATCAATACATTGTGACATTCGGTACATTCTTTGTTGGCCTTTTATTGCCTTTAATTGATAGTGACAGCTGTAGAGTGACAGGAAAGGGGGAGAGAGAGGGGATGACATGCAGCAAAGGGCCACAAGTCGGAGTCGAACCCCCGTGGTCACTGCAGCGAGGACTCAGCCTTGGTACATGAGGCACTAGCTCTTTAAATCGTAAAAAAATAAAATGTAAAAAGTCCCTCTCCACTCAAAAGTATATTTTTGCTGATTGTTACTTTGATACGATTTTTGACAGTGTCTCTGAGCTCACATTAAATCTGAGTTTAAAGGTCCAGTGTGAAACATGTCGGAGGATCTACTGGCAGACACTGAATATAATATTCATAGGTATGTTTCCATTAGTGTAAAATCACTTGAATATAGGAACCGTTGTGTTTTCGTTACCTTAGAATGAGTCGTTTTTATCTACAGACGCCGCAGGTCGCCTTCCATAGAGGCCACCATGTTGAACCGCCATGTTTCTACAGTATCCCAGAATGGACAGACCAAACACTGGCTGTAGATGATAGATAGATGGTAGATGCCCTTTTGCATTTTTATTGAGTTCTGCGGCCACCGTAGTTACTCCTATACACTTCACAGGTCGTTCTCATAGGGGTAGATGTAATTTTAAGAAATATATATATATATAAGATTATTGAAACAGATGGCCCTTTTTTCCTTTTTATACACAGATATTCCTTATGTTGTAGTTTTTATTGTGTGTGCATTCACAGATACAATGTCTGTGTTGTTGTACACGGGAATTAAGAACTAATCAAAAATCTACAAACAGTACAAAAATTAAACGGAACAATGTCGCCATCTTGTGGCAGTGCAAATAGACTGAGAATAAACCTTTTTTAGTGAAGTAGGGGACATCTTGTGTCTGTTAATTAAAATTCTGAATGCATTGATGGAGAAGGGGTAGATTTCTTTTTCCTTTTTATATTTAGATTTCTTTTAATCTATCTTGTTTTTCAAATTTTGTGCATTTATGTAATTTATTTTATATTAATTTATAGTTATTTATTTGATTATTTCCCATATGACAGTTATATCCAGATACAATATCTGTGTTGTTGTTAAAATTGAATTAAAAACTAAAACAGTAGAAAATGAAGTGGAACAATGTCGCCATCGTGTGGCTCCAGGTGGAACTGCTCCACGTTTACTGTGACCCGGAAGCAGACGAGTGTGTTTTTCTCCCTCTTTGGCACGTGGGGAGCAGGCGTTTAACAGCACTGACCAACATGGCCGCGTGCAGTGTGGAGGAGCTGCTGGCTAAAGCGGAGCAAGAGGAGGCAGAAAAACTGAAAAGCATCTCGGTCCACAAAGAGCTGGACCTGGAGTTTGACGTCGGAAACCTGCTGGCTTGCGACAAAAACCGCATCGAGGTGCGGGACTTCAGGGAGCAGAAGAAAGAGGACTTCCTGCGGTCTTTAGCTCGTGACAACACGCAGCTGCTCATCAACGAGATCTGGAAACAACCCACGGAGAGGGTCGAGGAGGCGATAGTGGTCAAACTACCAGAGTCCGCGACCCCGCTGCCCAGAGAGAAACCACCTCCGAAACCGAAACCACCGACGAAATGGGAAGAGTTCGCCAAGCTGAAGGGCATTCAGAAAAAGAAGAAGACCAACTTGGTGTGGGATGAAACCGCGAAGGAGTGGAAGAGGCGCTGGGGCTACAAGAGGGCCAAGGATGACACCAAGGAGTGGCTCATAGAGGTCCCGGAGACCGCAGACCCGAATGAGGACCAGTTCGCCAAACGCGTAAAAGCCAAGAAGGAGCGGGTGGCCAAAAACGAGTTCAACAGGCTGAAGAACATCGCCAGGGCGCAGAAGATCAAAGTGCCAGGTGTGGGTCTGACCCCGGTGGCGCAGCAGTCCAAAGACGACCTGTCCAAAGCTGTGAGCGTGGCCAAGACCTCCACAGCGTCCGCGGGCCGGTTCCAGGACCGCCTGCCCAAAGAGAAACCACCGAAGAACACGGGCAAGAGGAGGAAGTTCGAGCCCCTCATCGGCAACTTCGGCACCGAGAAGCAGAAGCAGCTGGAGCTTCTCAAACTCATGGACAGCAAGAAGCCCAGGTTGGACATCACCAAGGCCGTCAACAAACAGATGAGGGAGGAGGACCGAGAGGAGGCCGCGGCTAAATACAAGAAGGGAGCGGGGAAGAAAGGACGCAAGGGCAACATGTCAGGAAAGGGCAAAGGGAAGGGTGGGAAGGGTGGGAAAGGTAAAGGAGGCAGTAAAGCTGGAGGTAATAAAGCTGGAGGAGGGAAGAAGAGGGGCAAACCTGGGAAGCATTGAGGACTCTAAACCCCGTCCTGCTACATCTGTGTGTGCCTTGGCATCAAAATATTGGACTGGACTTAAATGATGCAACAATGAAATGACTGGTTCACCTGTGAATGATGGGTGTCATATATGTGTGTGTGTGTGTGTGGAGGGGGTTAATGTGGCTCTTCACTGTCCCAGAGTTCATGGAAGATAACAGATTTAATATGTGTAATATTAATGGAAAATACTTAAAACTGCAGCTCAAATTAAAAACAATATCAGGTTGATTGTGTTTTATTTTTTCCTGTTTTTTTAAGTGAATGCGGACGTCTGTTCACACATTGTAAGAAGAAGAAGCACAGGAGTAATTAATAGTTTAGTAACAACAAATATGGAGTTTATTCATTGAATCTTAATCATTGCAAGCAGAACATGGAAGATTATACACATGGTGACAAGAAAAAAGTGTAATATACAAAAAATATGTATTTGAAATGCTGCAGAAAAAGATTTCCCTGTGTTTTAACCACATGTAGGTTTACTGTAATAATCAAAAATACAGTTAAATATAAAATAATCTGACATGAAAGAGTAGAGGAAAAAGCTTTGGTGTTTGGTAAAGTAATCGCTGATTATGTTGCAATGTAATATTATATACTGGAATTGATTTTAACTTATAGTCGGAAAATCATGGGTGTTAATTAATAACATTAACGATGACTTCCAGGTGCTTTTCATACTGTTGACATGTCAAAATGTGTTCAGTAAAAAGGTTAAAAATGTGTTGATCTGTATGCAAAGTGAACTATTCTGAGGACTGAGTGTGTGATTCAACATTTGGTGTTTAAAATCTAAGAACTGAGCTGGTCTGTTTGCATATTGTTATAGAAATTGAGTTAAAGTACATTACAGTCTGAGAAATGAAGGTACATTTATGCCAGAAATCACATTAAAGTCCAATATTACCGTAAAATAGTCCCAATGATTTGCAGCATTGCCCACAATAATCTAATACACAGAGATATATTCTATATTTTCATCATCTTTATCACCAAGTGAGTCACCACCATGAAAGATCTTCACTTGTATTAAATCAGGTTGCTTAAATTAAACTGCTGCAGCAACCAGTTGACACAAGCTCAGTCCAGAGAAAGAATCTCAGCAACAGATTAAATGACGGTCTTCACTCCATTAACAACGCAATCTAATGTTTCCAAATGATCACATGCATCTCTGCTAATGTCTAACGTTAACATGTGAATTTCATTTTTTTTATATCTGCTCTTTTCTTACCCGTAACACTTCTTCTCCTCTGTAGAAGTGAACATCAGACCTGTTTTCTAAGCGGCTTAGCTGGGTTTTTTTGTGTGTGTGGTTTTGGTTATGTAAAGGCTTTGCTTTGGCCTTGGTGTCTAGACTGGAGGTATCACACTGAATTAGTAGCAGTGAGAAGAGTTACAGATAACAGAAAAAGTTCAAAATGTGCACCTTCTTGGTACATTTGGACATAAAAGTGCATGAAAAGCTGTTAATAATACTATTTTTCTATCATTGTTAGATATTCCTTTATTTGTCCCACAAGGGGGGAATTCCAATGTTACAGCAGCAAAGTGGATAGAGAAAAAACAGTAAGAGTATTGAGTGTATTGGTCTCCACAGGGCTGTAATATCACGTGTTACCTGAGCCGTTGGGGATGCAGCCCAATCAAGTGTTTTGCAGGATGACTGAGGCCAAAGATAATGAGGTTAATTAGTTGTCTCGTCCATTTACAGGTGTTTCCTCCTTCAGACAAACACATTTCCCCTTGTTCAGCTCACTAAACTAATCTATATCCCTCCTCAGCATTATTTCCTGTTGCTGTTGATTGCAGTGAATTAGGAGAATAAAAAGCATCTATTTTCTATGCAGATTTGTTACAGGAAATAAAGTTAATAAAATAAGTTTGAAGTTCTTTGTATGTCATTTTTTGTAATGTGTGGAGGTTCGCAGCAAACTTCCATCGCTCAGATGCGATTGTCTGGCTGAGTGATCTCTTGTGTTATTGATGGATGCTTTTTAATCGCTGACACAAGCTCACAGCTAAGCTCCAGAGCGGGAGGTGTGTGTGTGTGGGTGGGTGCGGGGGTTCAATCACCATCTGTTGAGTAGTACACCACCCTGTCCCAAGCCTATTCATCTTTGTCTGTGCTCACCCAGGCCACTGGAAAATGGGACATAGTCAATAACCCTAAATCAATCAAGCGCTCTTGATGAGGAAAAATGATGAATTCTCATCCACAGTCAGGCGAGCAGTGGCAGCAGCCTCGAAACTTCTCTCACATATGACCAGATGGTCAAAGAACAATAGGCACTGGCATGAGGATGAGGTGGTCAAGCATGATCTCTGACATGAAGGTTGCTTTTAATTCCACTGCTGAGCTAAAGGAATATCGAGAATAGACGCATCTGGTGAATTTTAATATGGGAAAAGACCTGTTTAGACTAATAATCATACACCTTTCTGCTATAAACTAAGAAATACATTTCCCCCTTGTGTCTTGTGCTGTACATCCTTGTGTGTGTTGCACCATCGGAGGGACGTGTTGTTGCTTGTGTCCAGCTCCAGTCGGTGCTGCAGTGGATTAGTCAGCTGCATTTATTTAAAGGTAGTGCGGAGAGGAGTGCAGGAGCTTCGGTTCTGTGTGTGCAACATCTTCAAGATGCAGCGCATCTACATGCACAGCAATGAACACTTTGAAGTCTTCACCACTGTCCTTGCTCCACAAGGTGAGTGCAATCATGTCTGCAGTGAAGTGTGGCGTGTCATGCCATTATTTACATTGTTGGTGAGAGCAACATGGCATAGCAATGTCAAATGATTAATAAATAATGGGGTAGATCTTTTGTTTTCTCTCCCTGTGGACTGTTCATTTACTGAAGGACGTGGTTGTAGACATACTTACGTACATACATATGTGAAGAAATTCTTGTGCACGTTTGCAGCTATGACAAATCATAAAACTAACCTTTATTTTTTTGCTGATTCATTTCCACTCTCATTGGTTAACAGGGAGGTATCGATACAGAGCCGAGGCTGAAAAGGCAAGTTAAATATTTATTTATGTAAATAAGAATCTCATATGAGTGTATCAATGGTTGCAAGGTGTTAATTTAACATCATGTAGGTCTTAAACAGCAGAAATATTAAAATAATGTTTTCTAAGCCTTACATATACTGGAGATTGATTGATATGAGTTTGACATTGATGTTACATAAAGTCAGTCTATTTCCTGTGGCTCCATTATGTGTTTAAGTTATCTAATTCCTCTGACCAACATGGACCATATTTATAGGAGGAACAGATGATGAAGAGTAGACCCAGATTTAGGGTTTCTATTCTAATATCTGAGTCTCTGAGACACATAATAGGCTGCAGAGTACACATACACAGCGACCACAGCTTTTAACAGTACAACAAAAAGGGAGGCAACAAACTGCACTTTACTTAAATTCTGTGTAACATTTGAAAGTGCATCTTGCAGTTGTGAAATGAAAACACTGGCTGTAACTCTCCCTCTGTCCATCAGATGGTAGTGGTGCACAGCTACAGCCCCAACTGGCCAGATGAGCTTGAGCTGTCTCCTGGTGACGTCATCCTGGTGCTGTCCAAACATGAGGAGGAGAGGTGGTTTGGGCGGCTGCAGGACGGCCAGCGGGGCTACTTCCCCGCCTCCTGTGTGATGGAGCTGAGCCAGGTTGGTTGGCTGCCTGAATGAGCTCAGCAATGCAGCATTACAGGACTGTGTTGCTGCTGCTGCTTAATGTCAGAAGGCAGATCATTTCTTGTCTTTTCTGCTCTGCTCTTCCACGGCAGTGTAAGTTTTAAAGACTATGAAAACATAGTTTCTCAATCAGCTTCTTACAGTGAGCAATGGGATCTTAATAAATATATTTTTAAAGGTTTGGTTTACTCACTCAAGAGTACTACTGTGTAGGGGCTTTTTTAAAAGTCTGACAAAATAACCTTGAAGATGTCACAGGGGTGTCATCAGCTTAAAAGCCTGCATTACAAACTGGAGTTGTGTGAAAGACATTATTGAGATGCATTATGGGACATGTAGTATCCAGTGTTTTTAGAGGTTGACCACTGCTAGAGACTAAAAGTCAGTCATGCCTCGTCCTCTGCTATTTTATTTGGACAATTCTTTTAAAATCTGGCTCTTGTGAGTCCCAACATTATGGAAGTGTAATACTAAAGTTGAGTACAGCTGAGTATAAGTTTAAAATTAGAAAGAAAACCTTAAGTTTGAAAAGGCTTAAACAAGACAAAAACTATTACATCATTACATAATTTTGGTCATCATTGTTGTTTGCTGCAAAAATAAACTTGATTTTTGTTAGTGTTTTTTAAAATAGCAAGAAAAGATTACATAATGGTTGAGACATCCATCATTCAATCCAATGATTAAACAGTACAAATAAGCTTAAAGGACCAGTGTAAAGGTATTTGTGGCAACTTGCAGTGAAGTTGCAACTCACACGCTTCACCCTCCCTTTCCAAGTGCAAAAGAGAAACTATTGTGACTGTGAAACATGCAAAAAATGTGAATGTATCTAGAGTCCTAGTGTACTGTACCTACAACATATCAGCCTCCACAGAAGGTGACCCGTCTGTAGATTTTTTTAAAAAAGGCTCATTATAAGGTAATAAAGACGCATTTTTTTTTAATTTTCAGGTGATAATACACAATTGAAACATACATATGAATATTATATTCCATTTCTGCCAATAGATCCTCCTAAATTTTTACACTGGACCTTTAAGTACTGCCACTGTCTGTGCAAAGAAATAACATTAATGGATTTTGAGCTGTCTGCTGTGATTTAACCTGAAATAAAATAGCCGGATATGCAAGAGGAAGTGTATATCAGGACATCTGTGGGACATTTTTAACTCAAACACACTCAATGGTTCCTATTCACAGGGGAATCTCCCTCCAAAAGCCCTACGAAGGACTTTATATCTGAGAAGCCCAGCCTGGGACAACGATTCAGGCATACGCAACAGACATGGAAAGTAGGTGTAAAACTCGTACACCAGCCGTAACAACAAAAACACATGTCCCCCACAACAAGTGCATGCATACACATCATGCACACACCCTGCACCCAGCAGCTGTTCCAACACCGAACCCCCACACATCCCCCATCCCCAAATCCCATCCCTCTGCTCTCCGCCCAGCGCCCCTGAACAGGTGGCCCCTCTCGTCCCTCATTAGTTGACAAAGCACACTGATTACTAACCCCCCTAAACACACACACACGCAGGCGTGCACACACACACACTAGTCAATCCCCCTCTCACTGCGCTGTATCTCATTAAGGGCAAAGAGGAGCAGGAGGGAAAGGAAAGACTTTGTAGTTTTTCATCTAAAAAGGAAATTAAAATGTTTGACAGCATAATTTAAATCTTACAGGAATATTTATGATAGATTGTCAAAAATAAAATAACTTTTTTATCAAGACAGTTGATTTAGTGTTGCAGTGAAAGTTGTTTGATAGGTTACTGTATCTTTCTTGCAGTTTATTTGACAGTAGGGACATTTATTTTTGACAGCCTGCCACTGAACTTTGCTCACACACTCACATAAACACACACATCACACAGAGCCCTCTGTACAGCTCCGTGCCTGTCTTGTCTGCTAGCGGTGGAATTTGGGTCATGAGGAATAAACAGGGCCTTTGTGTTTGTTATTTCCTCTTTGTCCCCCAGTGGACACATTCTGCAGGCGCTCAGGAGGGGGAGCAGAGGAGGTGGAGTAGGAGGAGGTGGGGGAGTGGGGCTGGATGGGGGCCAAGGCGAGAATGAGGGCCCCTTCCTGGTGCAGAGGCCCCAGATCCCTGTGCCTCAGCCCGTGGCCTCCCAACCTCAGGCACACAGATCCCCAGGCCTGCTCCACAGGATCTTGTCCAAGTGCCGGAAAAAGAGTGAATGCCAGGGAGCTACCAACGGGGCCTTCGAGGGCGACTAAGAGGCCCTCCTTTTTCTCCTGGGTGGCTGAGCCGAGTTCACATTGGTGGGGCTGTGTTTGGGGGGGGGGTTATGTGGGTGAAACCTCTGAAACATGAAAAGACTGGTTTTGAATATCTTGATTTTGGCAGGTATTCATCGTCATATCTGTACTTGATTGAATGACTGAGTGTATAATCCTAAATCAGTGATGTCACAGGAGGTGTTTTGCCCATTTTATCTATGCCTGATGTGACCTCACTGATGGGGGGGGGTTTCAATGTATGCAGAGCCAAGCAGCTGCTGATGTTTTTCAGCATGGCAAGATCAAATGCCAGGCTCATAAGCTTTAGAAAAAATATATAATATATAATTATTAACAATCACTGCAATCATATGTGTAACAAAGTAACATAGGAGTTAGTGGCAATCAATGGAGCAATAACTGATGTTTCACCGGAAAAATGTAGCCTTTTTCTACGACTTTGAAGCTGTTACTTGAGACAAATTTAATTTCCATTGTCTGTGTGTATTTTGTTCCATCATTCATTTTCCTTAACTTCATCTGCCCTCATGAATCTGTTAATATGTATAGATTGTGTTGCTTGATATGCAATTATTATTATGATTATAAAAGCAGTAAACCCTTACAGGCATAACATGTTTTTATTTCAGTGGAAACATGCCTCAGTATGTTACCTCATACTTCAGCTCCTGTTCATTTTCTTTGAACACACTGGGCCTCCCTTCTCTTTAACAGTGCTGCGGGCAAAAGAAAACTCTCTCAAGCGAAAGGAAGTGTGATTGAGGCCTGCTGAAAGCCTCGCCAAAGGACCAGGGATTGTGCCGGTTGCCCCGGCAACGCTAAAGCAGCTCTCAGATGTCGCATGTAGTCTTCTTCCTCTTTGGTGCCTCCCAGCATGTCCCCGTAGTGGAGTCTCTATAGGGTGAGCTGTAGATTACCTCCTTCCAGAGGACACAAAAAACCAAACCTAATCCTAACCTTGGCCTTGACCTCCGTAGAGGGAAACACACTCCTCCTCCTCCCCCCACCGTTTGATATTCACTGGTGTATAATCCTTTGTAATAAAGGCTGTAGGAGGCAGTCACTCTGGGGCCAGTGTTTGGGCGGCATGTCTTGCACAGGGAAGGGTGTAAATGTTACAAAGAGAGACAGCATTGCTGGTCCTCTGAGCAAACTCTGATTCATTAGGAGAATATCTGAGTGGGCCCTTCGTAATGTAATATCTGAATGTCTCTTAAAGAGATATCCTGCACAATATGGAAGGAGAATAAGTAATTTATCTTAAAAGTTCCAGATTCCCTTTTCACCTTGGAATATTAGTGGTGGATCAGTATTCACTTATAGGTGGTAGGTGAGAATTCAGATTCAGATAAGGTCACATAATGTGCAGATACAGTTTACTTTCATTCTTACATGAAAGTAAATGATCCACTGTAGGTGTTGCTTCAAAACATGGCAAATCTCCAGTCAAATGGGAGCCTGACTTACATCACAAGGCGCTGACACACACAAGTGGAAACAGTGACCTATATAGGGTGGAAAGGCCAGGGTCCAATTTTAACACACACACATGCGCACACACACACACACACACACACACACACACACACACACACACACACACACACACACACACACACACACACACACACACACACACACACACACACGCCACATCATTTCAGGGCTGTGGACTCTCCCGCCCAAAAGTGCCCTATCCTTGCTGTGTTGTTGTGCTGGGTGTTTTCGGGGGGGATGGGGGGGAAGAGAGGGGGAGGAGGGGTAACAGGGGGCCTGCCAGATGACTGCTCTGTCAGCCCAATAATGGGTTGCCATCTGCTGTCTAGCATACACAAAGGCAAACAGTGTGTGTGTGAGAGTTTGTGCGCTTGCTTTTGGGTGTGTGCTCAGAGGAAGAGGGCAGGGTAGATTTGGCCGGGCGCCTTCAGGCTCTGTTTCATGTCCTCAGTGTACAAGGTAGACACAAAAATGAACACACCTTACTGATGGCTAACTCCGTGACCAGACATACGGAGGGTACTGGACCTGCACTGGATAATAAAAAGCGGGTGGTGTACACTTTGGCATGTTAAGTTTTACTGTATATTCAAATAAAAAGATAGAAATGATATCTAATTTTTAATAAATCTCCCAATAACAGCTTTGCACATCTAATCAATCTAGTCTGTATAAAAGCCGGTGTGTGTCTACATGTCAATAAGTCACTATAATCTATGAGTTGCTTCCCTTAAATACATGCATGAAACATAAGGTGGAGGGGCTGCTGCCAATAACCAATTAAGAGGAAAAAGGTCCCTGACACCTTTAAACTCTTAGAGCAGGTCAAGCAAGAACAAAAGACCCTCTTGTACAAGAACGAGAGCGAAGGGAGGACAGATTGATTAAGTGGACATGGCGTGCATGCAGTGCCCGTGTGTTTATGTGCACATTGTTTATATGCATGTGCACTGCTGCTCCTTCAGCATAAGGCAAGTCATCACGTTCTTTGCCTCCCTCCATTTGGGGGGCAATTGAGTGAATGGGCCTGTAAAACCAACAGCCCCGAGGACAAAGGAGCCCGGGGGCATTAAGTCATGGGTGAGTGGGCCCCTTTAGGGCCAGCAGCTGACCCCGTGGAGAGCCCTCTTGTTCTGGTGGAGGGGGCTCGTGTCCCTGCTGGACCCCAGGCCAAGTTGACAGCATCCCAACATATACATACACACATGACAGGGGGTTCAGCTCAAACCACTCTATCAGTTGTCAACCCGTCAACCCCAACAATTCACCTGCATTGCTGTCAGCTCCACCTGGGGAAAAGTGGCAAAGTGTGGTAACAAGGTGGTGGGGGGGGGGACTTCGGTTTCCATTTTCCATAAGAAAATGTCTTGAGGAATCAGTTTTTGGCAAGAGCTCAAGAGGTTGCTATGCCTGCTGTGAGCATGTCAGAAAAACTAAAGGATCATCAGAAATCTTTATTATGTGGGAAAAACCATGTAACCTATACTAATTTGGACAGGGGCACTTGGCAGAGAGAGAAAAACTCAGTGGAAAAATGTAGACACAAAATGTAAAATGCCACAGATGTCATGCAACATATGCATTTATTTTTCCAAATTAAGTACACGGTTACGAAGACAGTTGGCAGGATTTCTATGGTACCTTGGTTATGATTTCAACTGAAAATGCTACAAAATATAGAGTGAGTGTTACATCTGTGATTCACCTCATCGGTTAAAGCAAAGTCCAGCATCTTGTGTATTGCTCATGCATAACTACAGTAGTATATAAGAGCTGCTACTATCCTGTATATGTACTTAATTCCCTCAAAACCTATGATGTTACATAGCCAAATGTTAACGTACAAACATATTAACTTGGACTTGACAAATGGAATGTACAAACACAAGTCAAACCAACAAACAGAACATATATCACAATTATATACAGATTAGACACATCTCAGCCACCAGATTCAAATACAAAGGTTGTATATGGATGTTAGTCTACTTTCTGTTTTAAAGTTGTGTACTGTATACTCCTGATCTTTCCACTTGATCTCCCTGACAAGATTCCCTTCTTATTCTCACTCAAATGCTTAATGCAGGATAATCCAGATTATAACTGATACTGGATCCACTAATGCCGATAATACAAAAAACACCATTTATAGCCGTAGTGTTACCTCACCAGATTATAGTAATTTTTGTTCCAGGATGGTTAAAAATGTCATGAATCTGCCAGGTAAATATGGAAGCACAGTGTAGTACATTTCTTCAAAAAAAAAATCACAGCTAAATTTGTGCATATTTACATTACATTTAAGCATTTTGTTGTAATGCAGTGTCAAATCACGAGTGAGCGGGTAGGGGTTCAGCAGGATAAAAGGTTATTGAGACGCTGGCTGCTGCAGGGATCAAATTTGGATCTTGTTATAATAATAATAATAATAATAATAATAAAAATAATAATGACGGCCTGTTTTTGCCCAGAGACATCTGCATAAAAAGAGTTGAATGTAAGGCTTTAATGTAGTGTATTTAAACACACACTTCTGCAGCAGAACAGGAGAAAAATGTTGAAATCAAGCAGCAAGATCTTAATGTCAGCATTCATTACAAAACGGGGAGACAACCGTCTAACACACACACACACACACACACGCACACACACACACACAAAAAGAAACAAAAATAAAATTAAGGACAAGAGCTACATCATCAGAATGAATAAACATTTAAAATTAAATGAGTAAAAAGTGCAATTTGTTTATGATTAGAGGTCGTAGATGGAGTCCTGCTACCTAATAGCAAAGAACGCATTTGAATCAATGGAGAAAAAAAATAAACTCCTATCTATATGTTACAAGATCACAGATACAACTACACAATGATTATTTGCTAGATCTTGCCTGATCGGGAAAAGAGAGATTAAAATATTAAATTAGTGGCAGTGCGTGTTCTTCTAACTTGGAGTAATGAAACTGAATGGTAGCCCTATCCTGATTTTGAAAGAGAAAAGACAATAAAATTCTTCAATAATTTCTCTTAAATGTTTTTTTTTTTTTTTTAGAAAATAAATAAATTAGTAGACATTAAATAAATAAAACCTACAGCCTTCACATAAAAAGTAAATCCTTCTTGACCAAATGCTTGTTGTAGAACACTGATGATATGAAAACTGGTCAATCGTGACACACGGAAACTGACTGACCGAAGCAATGGTGACCATTCACTCTCTATTACAGAGAGAACTGCTGTAGAGCAAGTGAGGGTTTTTAGGCTGTTTTGTCAGCAAAGTTAAACTTCTTAAGAACTCATGGTGTCCGATTTATATTAATATCTAAGCTTTAGAGCTGTCAGATAATAAATAAAACAAACAGAAAATAAACATTAAAAGGTACCCTTCCATTTTTGAGGTTCTTACACATGTACATTGCAATGAAATACATTCAACCGATGTCTCGACAGACACTATGGCCTTGGAAAGGAAATGCTGTTGTTAATAAAAATATACCATCACAAGTGCTATCCAGTTTGCCCTTAAAAACACTGCTCCTTTCTCAGCAGCAAAATCAACTCAGTAGTGCAATACTGACAGCTTCTTATTTCCATCCTCAAAAACTTCACATCGCCGTGGATAGGCATTCAGCATCGTAACACTGCTGTCACTAAAAACCACGTAACTGTGTTTGTGTTACTCTAATCTTCAAAAGCAGTTGTTAACATTACATTCTGTACTGTGTGTGTCTTGTTAAAAACCCATGGTGTGTGATTTTAGAAATACATGAGTGCCAATAAAAAATTATATATTTTGCATGTACGTGGTTTTTATCTGATAACAGCAACGGGGCAGTTTAGCGAAACAAGCTGGAGGAGATACACAATGAGTAGCGTTACATTATAAAATGTCTTTCTTGTCATTTGAACAATATATTAACAATATAAAACTCAGAAGCAGCCACTGCTAGTAATAAACACTATTTCTAAAGCCTACTGTATGTGCAGGTTGTTTCAACATTACTGACTAGTGCAGAAAAAAATCTAGCCTTTTCATATCTGTACAAAACTGTTTAGGTTGTGTGTATTCCAACGAAAATACAGCCAAACCTATGAACGAGAAACTACTTGGGCAGTGACCTAGAAACGTGTTGAAAACAATACCAGCAGCCGTGCCTTTTTGTGGACGTCCTTGGCAGTGCATTTCTGCTTCAAAACAAAAAATAAAATCATTTGTCTTCACTGGATTGTCTCTTACAGGATTCAGTGGAGGTTTCAGTTGTTGGACGGGGCGTAGTAGTGTTGCCTGCGCAGTGAGGGGACGGCTTTAAAGCACAAGGGCCCTTGAGGTAGAGCCAGAAGACGGGTAAGGGTTCAGGTACTGACGAGCCTGTTCCGTCATGATCAGCTGGTCCTCTGTCTTCCCATAAACCACTGCTTCCCACTCACTCACCTGCAGAGAAGGCAACCAACGATTACCAATGTTTGCCACGGTAGCTTACCCTTCATTATGCAAAACAGCATCAGGAAAAAATATACATACAATACAATTACGTATATCTTAATATTTAACGGTTCCCTGTGGAGTTTTTAATCTCTAGTAATGCTATGGAGCACTTCACTGATCTACAGGTGGCTGTAATATGCAAAAAAAGTACCGCAATGCAACACTTCAAGCAAGTAAACATAGATGTAAACAATGCATACTTTCGGCTTTTCAAATGTTTTATGAGGAAGAAATGCTTTAGAGACTTTACGTACCTGTACATTGGCATGTTTTGGTGCTTTGTGGGAGGCAAGAAGCTTCTTCATCCGGGGGCTGGTGAAGCGATGAGGATGTACTGGGACTAATGAGGGCTCCTCTTGGCCAGAAGTCAAAGAACGGATACACTCCTGCTCGGAGATCGGGGTGATCAGTGAGGAGTTTGTCAGTAGACTTTCATCCGGCATCTGTGATAGGAGGTTCAATAAATTTAAAATATAATACAGGATGATGCTGAACTTAATCCATAAAAAAGCAGAATTTTAAAGTGACTCACTTGTGCGTTGTTGAGCTGCTCTTGGAAGAGTTGGACATTTAGGCAGTCTTTCCCCCAGGGGTCCAGCACAAGAGATTTACGCACCTTTCTAGCTGGGCCATCAATCTGAAATCAACGGACCAAATACAAATAACTGTAAATACTTCCATCTAGGGTAGAGCTATACAAATGTGTGCCACCACTGAGCTCAGTAGTATATTTCAGTAATGGAAGAAAGTGTGCATGCTACACATACATTATGTTTCCATGCTCTGTAGTCTTGCTCGAGGTCTGCTCTGTTAAAGATGTCCGCTCCAGTCTCCTGCTTCAGAACTTCTCGAATGTCTTCTTCTAGAAACGCCAATGGCTGGGGCTGAAAAACACGAACACACACATAAATATAACCACAACAGCCATATACTGCACAAAGTAATAAAGGTGTATCATAAATATAGGTCATTAAAAGTGTGAAATGCCCACAGCCACATTTGACCTCTTACCTCCATCTTCAGTGGCCCATGCATTTTCTCCTGGGCAGCCAAGGCATTTTTGAAGGGGGTCGGTGTCCTTGGCGTTGGAATCATAACAGTTTTACGGAATTTGGGAGTCCGTGAACTAGAAAGTTGACAGAGAATATTAGTACTATCCTCCTAACAATCTGATTAAATTCAGGTTAAATCCTGATCCTTGTGGAAAATTCAAAGCATAGAAAGCTTGTGGCTTTTATATGGCCAGCTTGTGTGGAACGTATACTGCTTTTATATATTCATTTACCCATCATTCTCTTTCTGGTGCTTAGGTGTGGTTTCTTTTTGGAGAGGTGTGTTAAGAAGACACCTTTGGCCACACACAGGAGTTGAGGTGAGGGCGGGGTTATCCAGATTCAGATGCTCCGCCCCTGATATGTTGCAGAACTGGGGAAACAGACAAGGCATATTAGCCAGCTACATGACCAAATGATTACATCAACTCTACGGGAAAGTAGTCAGGTGAGGTAGGGAATATGGTGGGTTAGGAAAGAAAAAGTTCATTTACTCGTGACGGAGTGAATGGCAGTGACTTTGTGGGCGTCTTCTTTGGAGAATTTGAGATATTTTCCAGGAAGGAGGAGCAGGTTCTGTCACACAAAGGAGACGGTTCCCCCCTCTCTCTTCTCCTCCTCCTCCCAATGGATGTCTGGGAGGGTTTGGATGAGTTGATAGGAGTCAGGGATTTGCCACTGCCCAGACCAAATTGAGCACAGCTCTTATCACGACCAGAGATGGCAGGCGGAGTGTTGACTGTGTAGCCCATTGAACTGTCAATTGGCCTCTCTTGCAGGTGAGTGGCGTAGCCTGCCTGGTTGTGCCTGGGAGGTGTCGCTTCCTCTGACAAGTCAAAACTGGCCATGTCACTCCATGCAACAGGGTCCTGAAGAGCAAAGCACATCTACAATAGATCTTTAATACATTCATTAACTTTTGGATAACCAATTCATACTGAGATATATTGGTTTTCTGTTGTGCTCCTACTGTTACTCACTGAGTCAATGAGCTCCATGGTCTCTGCAAACTCCGGTATGGTCTGCAGGGTGGAGAGCACAGTGCTAGCCTCCACAGCCAGGAACTTGCTGGGGGAGACAGGAAGCTGAGGCGGAGGTCCCTGGGGGATCTCAGAACCCTTCCAGGGCCTTCTTTCGGCCTGCTCCTCTAGGCTGCTGCTACTTGTGGTCAATGTGTCATCTGACACACTTTCGGACCAGGCTGAGTACTGCTCCAGACTCTGAGGGGGCAGGATGAGAGAACACTGGTGTTAGATATCTGGCTCCAGCAGCAGATCTGATTTAATGGTGTGAGACTGGTAGATGTCAAGTAAAATATTCTAAATTTGTATCCATTTGAAATGACTAGGAAAGTGTGATACTACAACATATCAGGCCAATCTTCACCATTCAATCATTCAATATGAAGTCACTGGCTGTGAAGAATGACATATTTCATGAATGAAGTGGATTAAATGTGAAAACAGTGAAGGGGAGGGACAGAACAGGAACAGGAGAGACAGCGGGTGCTTGGTTCGAACTGCTGGCTGAGCGTGGGTATAGGACGGAAGGGGATGAAGGAGCGGGTTCATGTTTGGAACGATGGTAATGGGGGGGAAGGAGGAGTAGGGTGGCTACCAAGCACAGCTTCAGGCCAGTCTGAATGAGTAGCGAGATGGGGAAGATAGTTACTATAGCAATACTACAGCAAATCAGGCTACAGACACACATACATGTGCGCCATTCTCGTTTTCACATGTATACACTGCAAAAAGTCATTGAGTCTCAAGTCTTAAAATCTTCTTTTCCTTAAAGCAAGGAAAAGCCCACTGAGGAGATGGAATTTAGGAATTTTCAAGTATGAGGTATAGAAAAATTTAAATAGGAAATAGGTTCAAGAAAATTCATAATATTCTCTTTATCTCACTTTGATTTGATTGTAAGACTCAATGTTGAGTTAAATAATACATTTCATATTGAAACTGACCATTGTTAAACTTTTTACAGTGTATGTAAGCTACAAACACACGCAGGCTATGCTGACTAAGTATGCAAACACACATTCGGAGTGTGTTCTTACACATGGACCTCTGCACTGCGCTTGTCGTTGGACTTCATTCTCTGCTGACATAAGCAGCAGCTCAAGCTCCTTAATTCTTTGCTCTCTGTCAGGATCATCCAGGCAGGATGGCTGAAATAAACAAACGTCAGGGAGGAGAGGTCGAGAGGACAGGAGGAAAGGAAGAAGTTAAGAAAAACCAGACAAAAAAATAAAACAGATTCACACATAAAATATTTATGGGAGCATTTGAGATTTACCCCCTTTTAGCTATTATTTAATGTTAGTTGAAAATAACAGGACATTCAAGTGTTTGATTTGAAGTCCAGAGTTAGCAATCACAAAGATAACTACAGAAAGCCCAGAAAATAAAGAATGTGACAAGTCTTTCCCATTAGCATGCAAAGAAATACACAAAGACTCACCGACATGAAGCCTGAATTATCAGGAAGACTATCCATCAAGTGTCCACTGTGAGGATCATAAGAATATCCCCCTATCTAAAATACAGAGAATCATTTTTTTTTTAAATCAATAAGCACAACAAATCAGAAAATGAATCAAAACACCATACTGTGTCAAGTCTAGAAGGGAAGTGAACCTGGTTGGGTCCCGGTATAGGTAGAGGACTGCGGTCACAGTGCTGCAGCTCTGTTGGAGTTGGAGGACAAGGCCTGTGGTGGCGTCTCTTCACTCCAGAGTGAGAAGAATTGAAACTCTTGGACCCATCTTGCAGGTACCCCTCATGCTCCACCTTCCTCCTCATGGTGGAGTTCCAGTGGTTCTTGATGGAGTTGTCCGTCCTGTTGGGGAGAAGATAAATAACATTTCAGATAATTACCAGTTTCGTGACCCAAACTGTAAGCAGAAATATACAATGTGCGCACAAGATTTTTTACCGTCCAGGAAGAAGCTTAGAGATCTCTGCCCAGCGGTTGCCAAGACGTTTGTGGGCATCATAGATGATTCGGTCCTCTTCCTGAGTCCATGAAGACTTCTTCACCTCTGGATTAAGGTGGTTGTGCCACCGTTCACGGCACTGCTTTCCAATTCTGCCCTGGAGGTGCTTAGCGATCACCGACCAACGCTTGGGGCCATACTTGTGTACCAGGTCAATAACCTGCACAGACATCAACAAAGATATTTAGATCATAAATCTATACACTGCTGCATATTCTGGTAGTGTTGTGTATGAAGTAGGGCACAAATTGGATTCATTCAAACTACAAGCTTGTATGAAGAGATAAATCACATCTTTCTTTTCTCATGTATAGTCAACAGAAGGGCCAGTGTTTAGAAAGCTTTGACTGGAGCAGCAGCAGCAGCAGCAGCACAGCTTGTTTGGCTGTTTCTGTCAAGGCTGAAAAATGTTGTGATGTCATTATTGGCAGCCCAGGCTATTATTGATAGGCCGGTGTTTCTGTTATGATGCCAAGATGTTGGAGGAATGAGGCACCATTCTTGACATTCTTGAAGAATCGTGATCCATTTAAGGATTACATTGTACAACTTAGAGCTGGGGAAGATATTAAGAGCTTCAGTCTGTACAAAGAAGGGCCTGGCTCTAAACTTGTGACTTGGAAAGTCTGTGTTTTATTAGGGATGACGTAGTGGAGCATTTACTTTGCTAAAAAGGAAAAAAGAAAAGAAAAGAAAAAAGCAGCCAAGGAAAAGAAAGTTTTAGCGGGAAGTAAGCATGCGCATGTGCACAGCCTCGTTATTCTGATGGTAAGATACATTACATATTGTGGCATTTGTGTTTGTATTGTGTTCCTCTCCACACAGCTTCCTTCTGTCTCCCCTATCATATACCTATTTTATTATTCCTCTTTCTACCAAGAACAGGAATCTCCCAGCTCCTATTACCTTTTGATCCTCCTCTTTTGTCCAGGGTCCTTTCACCAGCTCTGGGTTGAGCACCTTCTGCCAGCGGTGCTGACACTGGCCATCTGTCCTCCCCTGTGACAGAGCCACACAAGACACGACAGCTCATTACACCACACTACTAACTGAGTTACACCTACTCCTGACAGCTGTAAATACATCTTTCTCTCCAGTCACTACACGCATTACTTTACCACCACTGTTCCTACATCCTATTGAGGAACTATGTTAATTACAAGATTACTAAATGGTTTGGATCGCTATTAAATGTTAAAATGGAAAGACATGGACCAGATGACTGTATTAAGATACTACTCTTAATACTCTTATTACACAATGCAGACACATTACATGACATACTTACTGGGAAAAAGTTAGCTATTAGTTTCCAGGAGTCAGTTCCATGTTGCTCTACAAGTTTTTTCAGTTTTTCATCCTAAGAAGGGAGGAGAAAAAGACACAGAGTAAGAACACCTTACATCCTGAGGAACTTCCATCATTTACATTGACACACTTTCCACTTTAACTGCATTACTGAATGAAAAAATAGCAGTGATTATTAATAAGGTTACCATAAGATGTGTGGAGCACACACTTAAACTCGTTCTTATTTGCAAGAAGATAAAATACAAATCTCATGCAGTACAAAGTCTTCATTTCACTCACACAACCCACAAAACCAGACTAGACCTCACTTGTGCCTCTGATAAACGTACCTCATCTCGGGACCACTTTACTTTGCACAGGGTCTTTTTGTCTTTGCTCTTCTCTTTACTCTCTGGGTCTGTGGAGTGTAGCTCTTCATCCTCATCATTGCTAAAAAGCACAGGGCAAATATGGAAAGGGAGGAAAAGAAAAGTAGATTTTTTGTTAATAGTACCAAAAATGTTCTTTATAAAGTTATTGATTGTAAACTGGAATAATACCTCAGTACCTTAGGTACTGATACTGTATCACTATTAGACATAAATATATTTGCAAATGCGAACATGCAAAGTTCTCTACTTGATCTACTGCTACTATATGTACTTTACTGCCATTGCTCAAGCTCTTGTGGTAAAGGCGCAAGAAGCTTAACTATTACACACACTCAGCTTTAAGTATATTTTTCAAATTGATGTGTCAAGTTAACAAACAAGACAAGTAAATAAAAATAAATACAAAAACATGGATGGCACTTACAAGAGGCTTTCAGTTATTGTCTCAAGTATAAAAGTGATTCAAAAACTAAAATATAAATGCAGCTATGGTGAACAATAAGGGAATATGCAATCAAACAATCAGATAATTACATAATATATAATAATGGATTGTATAGAAACGGGTTCTCTCAGACTGGTGGGTATCAGAACATTAACTTCAGATATTTAGAGGACCACCAGTTATAGACAAACTTTGTCAGAATAAAAATTAAACAACTTGTAATTATACATGACTGCATACAAGAACAAAATTCCTCTCTACTGACACAGGAAGTTGGCAGGTAGCACTGCACTTCTGTGTTCCCATAAAACATGCTGCTGGGCAACGCTTTCTTTGTGGTAGTGGAGAAGAGTTTAATAAATGGAGGAGAAATTAAGTTATCCACTCCTAAGAGCCGTTCCTACACAACAGACCTTTCTCGTGCACACACTTAACCTTACACACAAGGGGAAAGCAGTGCTTTCTCTCGGGCTTGTATTGGACTGTGCATGAAAGGTCTTCTTCAGTGTGGAAACTTGAACATGGCAATTGAATTTTGGTGGGGCCTGATTCCCTCACCAGAGCAAAGAGAAGTGGGGAAGTGAGTGAGTCTGGACCTATTGCTGAACAGGAAGGAGGGGAGTGAGGGGGCTGGAGGAAAGAGGTGATCCCACATCAACAGGCTCTTTCACCTCCAGAGGTGTGTGAGTGTGTGTGTGTGTGTGTGTGTGTGTGTGATTGAGATGGAGGAGGTGGTGCGCTGGGGTGTGGTCAGGGGAATGGCAAAGCTCTAACGGTCCAGTTTTTCAAAAAGTTTCAAAAAACAGGCAGACTTATATAACCTCTTGGCATTTTGTTTAGCACATTATTTACTCACTTAATAACTTTAGACATTTATTGTCATATTTTGCAGCATTAATAATAATTCATGAGTCATAAACAGTTAATAGGACATTGTAAAATGCAGGATTTGCCTTCCTCAGGGTCAAGACCTGATCTCTCTCCAGATGCAAACATAAGGAGGGACATGTGGTGGGAATGAGACACAGCTATTTCAATAGACAATTGAAGCTTAATGCAGGCATCATTAAAACTGCAACTAACACATATTTTCATTGTTGATGTATCTGTTTTTGCCAATAAAATGCTTACTGTAGTCTATAAAATGCCATAAAATAGTGAAAATGCACAATTTTCCACTGACCAATGTTAAACCTTACATCAAATTTACATCAAATAGCTTGTTTTGTCCACCCAAAACCCAAATATTCCTTTTACATTGAGATAGAACTGGGAATAGCTGAAAATCCCCATATCTGAGAAGATGGAACCGGAAAATGTTTGGCAAGTTTTCTTGATTAATAACTGTATTACTTCATTGGTTATTTAAATCGTTGGCAGTTACTATTATTTTGATCAACTAATCAATTAATTCACTTTTAATTTCAGATGCCATTGTGTGTTTTTAATATGAATAATCATGACACTTGACTGCAGGTGTCCTTGTTGTTGTGCACCTGGCAGTTGCATAATATTAATAATTAATGATGCTACCTTGGTTACTATGATTTAACAGGTTAATATAACTTATTAAACCTAATCATAAATCTACACATTTGTTTGTTTTCTATGTACTTTTACTTACACTAGATTTTTTGAAAAACAAAGAAAGGCTTTAGGAACTCTTAGGCACTTTCCCCCCCTCTTGGCAATAACACAGTGTAGACCAGGTGATAAAGATTTGAATGTAAAAACATAGAAAACATTTGATCTGATGTAGTTCTTTGACCTTTTGTGTTGTTTTTATTATTATTATTTAACACAATCTGAAGGGTTTTATTTATCGTAATTAATTTGACTGACTTGTTGTGTTTAAATAAAATGTTTCCAGGGATGCTCCTGTTGCATAACCGCTGTTTGACAATGTGCATGGCAAAAATATTATGCATTGTTCCAACAAATATTTAGAAAACAACAGTGCAACCCATGTTTAATATACATGTTTCGGGATTAACAAGCAATAATCTTAATTTAAAGTGTCATGCACGTTTTGCACAATGATATACATGTTTTTAAGGCTCCATATGTTATTAACCATTCAAATAAAACGCATCTATTTGTCTCGTAGGTGGCCCTTGTTACAGTATGACTGTGGCAGGTGCACAAGCAGTGTACGTTATCAAAGATGAAACCCACACTGTATTATCGGGACACTGAAACCAAAACTATCTTTATTTATGTATTTAGTTTTTTTTACCAGAGATGCATAGAAGCACTGGTGATTGTGGCAGTCTATGGATAATTAACAGCACCGTATTATTATTGCTGGCACTCACCTGCGTGGTTTCACGTTGTCCATGACAGTCGGTAGGATGATTGAACCTTTTCAAAGACGAACCTGTGTTTGGCAGCTTTATAAAAATCCCACATTAATTGAAGTTTATCCATAGAAATCGCTGTCAGTCATCGCTGGTTTCCCCCCCTTTTGAGACGCGGGGCAGCATCTAGCCAGCACTATCCGGCTAGCCAGTGAGCTAACTTAATGTACAGTCCATAACATTACGCTCTCTGTGTAAACACCTCGTTCACCGTCGATAACATCTTTAAAAGAAAACCCGTCACTGTGTCGTCTTCTGTTGCTCGTTCCCTAAAAAGGTAATATGGTAGTAGAAACCCCAGATAGTAGGTGGGAGAGGCTAACACGTTACTTTTGCTCCTCTCTGTCCCGGCTGTTTCTATCTCATGTCTCTGTACTTCTACTTGGCGTTGTGATTTTTGTCCATCCCGCCGATTCTCGCGCCCAGCCCTCTGCGCAGGCGGCCTCGTCCCTGATTGGTCAGAAATGGGGGCTGTGAAAAGAGGAGCCGATACTCGAAACTGATTGGACGAGAGATGAGGAGAGGCTCGTCTGTGATTGGTTAGAAGTCTGAGGGGGTTTAGTTTGATTGGTTGATATTTTTGAGGAGGCGGGCGTTAAGTTAGATGACTGTACTGTCAGCTTTTACAGCAGAAAGGATCTTTTCATCAAGGCGGTGGTGGCTCAAAGTGGGCAGCGGGGACTTTTGGAGGCCCTTGAGAGGGTTTCAGGGGGTTCCCAAGCCCCTCAGTTTGACTGGAGACAAGCGAAATGAATCCAACCTCTAACGTTGTCCCCTAATCTAAATTATTTTGTGTTAATATATAACACTTATTTATAGAAACACATGGACTATCGCTTATTTTTACCAGATGGTGCGCATCTATATTAGAGTGCATTGTTATGTAGTTGCTTAAAAACGCCAATGCCTTTGAATTGGCATTACCTCAGTGTGGGGCCTCAACGGAAATAAATTATTATGATGATTCACATAATAATCGCATCATATTTGAGCGGATCGGGGGCTTAAAGCTTGACATTCATACAGAATATTTACAGCATTCAAACTCGCATAGATAACACAATATTTCCTTCCGCTTTGACATATCCACAGTGCATTCTGCAGCTGCTTTTAAATTGTGTTTTGCTGACACCTTGTGGACAAAACTTTTGCATGTGTTTATCGGTTTCATTCATATAAAGCCAAAAAGACAACATTGGCCACTGAATATGTGTTTTGTTGTTGCATCTGATCCTAACTTTATTTATAGATTGCACTAATTCCTTCTAATTTATCACAACATCTCTGGCTGTTGTTCGTCTGCGCACTATCAGCTCCAAGCAGGTAGGTCGACTCGGGACATAACGTTTTTTATGGGACAAGTGGTGCAATGCGTCTGTATGGATTTTAACAAGGGATAAAACTAGACCATAGACTACATGAACTTCAAACCATTTGTTAATGAAAATAAGTATCTCATAATTCTTATCTCATACGTGTCACTTGTAATTCATTCATTATTAATTTATATTGTATAATTACTGTATCATAGTTGTAATAATTATAATATTATATTTAGCATTGCTAGTTCTTAATCTATTCATTTATTTATTCTGGCGGTAAAATTTGCATGTTTAGATAATAGGCATGTCCTGCCTTTCTGCCTGTAGGTGACACTGTTTAACTGTTTGTTTTCTCAATGTTGTCATTCCTGAGTGTAAAGTAGTTGTGTTAAGCAAACCACAACAACGCCGGAAATTAAATATTACGTTTCTCAAGCTAAAAGCACAAGTAGAAAGAAAAGTAGATTTTAACACACAAGGAATTTGCCTTTGCATAATGGTCAAAATAAACAAAGTAAGAGAAAATAAATCATGTATTGTAAAATTCATGCAGCATAAATATAAAATAGACATTTAAATATGTAATATAAATGTCTATTTTTTTCTATGCACAACAATATCCCCTCAAGTTAATATATTCAGTGGCTTTTAAACAGGTTCTACATAATTCCTTCACTCTTAATGTCCTGTCTTGTGGATGAGCTCTGTGTCTTTTATTTATTTATTTATCTATTGAAGCCCACATGGTGCATATTCCTGTATAAGTCTGTTCAATGGGTGTACTTTGAAATGACAAAATACATATCCTGTGCACAGAGACATTAAACCAGGGACCCAAAGTGGGATGATACAGCCACCCTTAGTGGAATATGTACTCAGATTTTTTTAAACTTACGCAAAAGCAGTATTACCACAATATATTAAAATACTTAAAGGTGTGCATGTATGAACAGCAAAATGTACTTACAGAATCAAAAGTAAAAGAACACAGTTATATTATTATATTTCGAATTATTGGATTAATAACATTGATGCATTAATATTAATGTGTAAGTAGCAGTGTTGCATCAAGGTGATATATGTACATATGTTTTGTACTCTGTATAAAATAAGTAACTACAGCTGTATTCAATTATTGTTTAATTGTAGAGGAGTTTTGTTTCTCTCTAAAAAATGTAGTGCAGTAGAGATACAAAGTAGCATGAAATAGAAATACTCAAGTACAAGCACCTTTAAAACTGAACTGCAGTACTTGATGACGAGCAACATCCCACCGCCTGCTCTGCTTTTATTTTGAAACGCCCCACCGGAAGTGCCCTGGTGCGTCCTGTGCAGCCGTTAAGTGGTTGCAGTTGTCGGGTCCCGTGACAAATTTCATTGGAACTTTCTACGGCCAGGAAAGACTGATGTTTCCTGTTTCTCTCACCGCGGATGGGCAGTGAGGGAGTACACTTTGACTTCTGGGGGGGATTTGGAGACTTTTGACTTAAAAAAAAAACAAAAAACTGGAAAAAAAAACGTTAAATGTACTGACAGTTTGAATGCTGGCGAGCGAAATATCCCCGCTGGACGTACGGAAATAGATGAACACCGCGTTAAAATACTGGAAGGTACGTGATGTTCATGTGAACGTAACCTTGTTCTCGTTTTGCTGAGGAGCTGTTAGCTGTAGGGTAATATCTGACATTATCTGACAGTCACAAAACGTTGTTTGTGGTCAATAGTAGAGGGGCTATTAAATACCATTTATGTTTTCTGTTCGTAGGGAACACCAGCTAGAAGTTCAACCAAAGGAAAATAATATAAACAAAGTTAAGTTAGCTACTTTGCTGATAGCAACACATGATAATCTTCGTTTGCTGTATTGTTTACAGTTTCGTATTTATCTTGTCAAACCTTTTTATTTCGTGTGTGTATGTGCGTGTCGGTATTTTATTGTGTGTGTTCAACTCCTCCCTCCCTCTGGCTCATTTTTTTTCTCCTCCTCTCGCCTGGAGAAGATATACTTTTTTCCTGTAATACACTTGATATGTACTGAGATTTAAAAGTTGTACCGGTGTAAGTACACACAGAGCCTCAGGTGGAAACCACTGTGTTAATTTCCAAACGGCTCAGCCAAAAGTAAACAGAAGTAGGTGAGGCCTTTTTCATTGCTGTGTTCCTGGGACATGTTGTCCAACCCCCATGTAATTGTTCTCTGAATGTAGAAATAATGTGTCAGGCCTCATAGGTTGTCGAAACGAATCCACATTGGATGTCGTTTCAGCTGTGTGGTATGGGCAGTGGTATGGACAATAGTTTTTATGTATATTTGTCCTCCTGTGATGCTAAAACGAAGTTATCAACACATTTGTGGTGGCAAGAAAGTTGCTCTTCTTGATAATCCTTTCTCTTTGTGGAAATCTGCTTACTTTCCATTTGTCATGAGCTGAGGACGTCCACAGCTGGTTCTTTGATCCAACAGGTGGTTATTATGAGCATGTTTTGTATAACAAGCGGTTCAAGCCATGTGAGACAGCAAGATGCATGTCATAGGTGTACATGCCACACTATTTGAGAGCTCTACATCTGTGAGAACTATGGTGCGGGAGAACCCACCAACATTAGTTCAAATCCTGCACGTAGTCCTCATGTGCAAGTTGCTTAGGCTTGTCCAGCTCGATCATCTAACACCCTATGGTCTCAGTCTGCATTTTGTCATTGCACAAGCTGATTCAGACCTGTTTCTAAAAGGAAGTCCGTGCCACAGTTTGCAGACAGTGAAGGTCTGTGAGCTGTCTGGACGGTCAGGTTAGGTTAGGAATTTGTCCAGATGCTAAAGACGGTTGCACGTACTGGGGTTGACTGAGTTCATGCCACTCACGCTTCTCCAGCTGCACTTCCTCAATCAGAGATCTGTTTCTGTTGCATTATAATGAGACGCCTCTAAACCAGAACAATGTTTATGTTATCATTGTCATCCCACATGAAACACATGTAATGTACATGTCAAGTGAGTTGTGACAGTTTCACATTTTAAACATTTTAAGTGAATCTAAATATTTATATTATAATACATTTATTTGTATTTATGTAGTTCAAAGTACCTGGTCAACATAATAATGATAATTATACTTCACAGTTCTTCTAAATAAGGGTTTCTTCCTGTTTTAGGTCTTTGTGTGGTTATCTCCACCACCCATTTCTGTGTCTCTGTGTTTATCAGTGGATGCATGCCTGATTGAGCTTTCACATCGCATTTACCATTGTAGGGTGACTTCTGCCTTGTTTTCTCGCTAAAATCGCTTGTCACACACGATGCACAGCCACACGCACAGAAAAAAAAAATATGCTCAACATCCTCATAGGATATCCACAGGCAAGGGTGTGTGTTTGAGCTAAGCAGGAAGAAGCTATTTTTGATTCCCTGTAGTAGTCCAGCGTATTTGGGCCTGTCAGCACAAGTTAATTCATGTTGTGGTGTGAACACAGGGCATGCTGGGCTTAAACTGCAGCCAGGAAATGTGCTTAACATTAATGTTTACTGTGTATGCTTTGTTTTTAATCCTTATAACAATTTAAACAATGTCTGTTAGTGGGTGTGGTGAGCTGCAGCATTCCTTATAAAGGAGAAGCAGTGTCAGCTAAAAATTAAAATTGTACTAGAAGATCATAGCTTATATTTCGCTTGAACTCAAATATTTCTGGAATGTTAAAAAGCGGGTCCTACCCAGTGACGTACAGAGTCAGTTAACCATGAAAACATGCACAGATGTGAAGAAGCTCTGGGAAAAAGCCGACCATTTTTGTGTGTACCAGCCACTGCGCAGACTTCACCAGCTCTCTTTATTTAATAGGCACGTTCTAAAAACAATGAAATATTAGACTGTTTCCCACTAAAGAGGCCGGGAGAGAAAACAAACCTGGTAGTTACAACCAAAATGTGTCACCTGCATGTAGCTGGTGTTGATTTCCCACAACGATTGTGTTTTGATCGATTAGTCGACCGACAAAATATTCACCAGCGAATTTCATAGACTAAACAAGTTATTGATTAATTGAGAAATTACAGACAAAAAGTATATTCTTAGTTACAGCTGTTGTTTTATTTGTAACTGTTTCAAAATAAAAGTAAAGACAGTTGTGATAGAGGGAAATATTATTGGTGTGTTTATGCTATTGGTGGTGAAATGAAACTAAAAGAAAAGCAAACGTAGGAACAAGAAAAAAAAAAAAGAGGCCAGTGATGAAGAGGGCATGAAGGTCCCTCTGATTGCACACATGCATTTTAAAGAGGGCCGCTCTTTTGCTGTACCCTCACACAAACGTGAGCGGAATGAGATATCCCTCCAGGATGCATTCAAGATCAATACACCGATGGAGGAGAAAGTTGACCCAAAGCAGGTTTTCCATGTGTTGTGAGCAAACAACAGTGAGAGTAACAAAGGTTGTGGTTCGAAAGACAAAGACTACCGAACAAACTAGGCTGATGTCACTAACATTAAACAATGGACAAGTCAGAGCAGTGGACAAAGAGCTTTGTTATAAAAGAAATAGACGTTGCATAACTCATAGTGAAGGAAAAGAGATTTGCCTCTTTGTGTGTTGGGTAAATACTAAACACTGTGTGATTTAGTCAGATCACACAGTGTTTAGTATTTACCCTACACATTATAGGTTTATATCATATCCTCTGTCTATTACAACTGATTATAATTCACCTATTAGTCTCTCTTTGCAATAATAATGAACATTGCCCCCCTTCTTCGCCTTCAGGGAACTGAGGTCTTGACCTTTTGTTACTACAGTCAAGGAAAAGGAGTATTACACTTGAACACTGAGCTTTTATTTCCCTCTTAAAATGTTGGGGAAGAACAACTCCGGGGGTCTTACTCTTAACCTATTGTGTAACTCCAGCTTCAAAGGAAGGTTATTTAAAAATACCTTTCTACTGACCGGAACAGGGGAGAATGTCACAGACCCAGCATGTGTAAGAGAGCTAGTGTGTGTCAGTGTGTGTGTGTGTGTGTGTGTGTGTGTGTGTGTGTGTGTGTGTGTGTGTTCACATGTTAAGTTATGTGTGACATGGATGCACGAGGAAGAGACTGCACAGATAGAGACTTGTAATTCTCATGTGAGGCAGATTGATGGCACCAATATTAGCGAAAGAAAAGTCATTAACCAGTGAGCGATCATATTTATCTATTTAAGCGTCGGGCTCAGAGGGAGGATGGGATATTCATGCTCAGAGGAAGGAGTGAGTTAACTGGCTGCTCAGGGGGAGGGAGCCCGCCTGCTGTCATGTTGCAGCTCGCTGGCCTGTGCACTGTCGCTACAGTCTTCATCCTTCAACAAAACGCAGCACGGTTTCTTCACCCAGCAATGCTTTTAAAGGCAAAATGTATATTTTTTTCCACCAATAGTTGCTGTTTTTGCTAAATGTTCATTGGCAGCATGTTAACATCAGTCCATTTGCACCCCATAAATAAAAGATAAAAGTGCTTTATTCTTTGTTTGAGTTAAAACACCTCTGCTAGAGTATTTAGACAAACATTTCACTATAAATAGTTGCAAACCATACAAATAGGTTTATTAAGAACATAACTTGGATAGGGACATTGTCATGTGTGATACCTGCACAGTCAAGCAACTAGTGGCCAAGTAGTATTTCGGACACAGCTTAAAAAAACCCACTGTGATATATGCTCCCTGCATGACTAGTGAGAAAATAGAGGGATAGGTTGATGGATGAACTAATATAATAGTTTAAGGCTCAATAGCAGCTCTTGCCCATGATCAAGAATGAACAGGGCTTTGTTACGGCTTAAACATCAAAGAAATACCTTACAGAACAGTACTGAAGAATGGAATTAATAAATAAAAAAACTGCATACAAAGTTGTGGTTGGGGATTAACGTTGATCATGTCGGGAGTAGGCAACATGACCACTGCAGACTGAAACCTGTAGAGAGCAGTTTCACTTCCTGAATAACAGAGGTGTCTGTTCTCTTTTCTCCTCCACAGCAGTGACCCAGGATGGGAATGGGCCAGTTGTATACTTGAAGTCTTATTCTGAGGAGGACACATCATTTTATGGCCTTGCACCTTTGAATGCCGACAGCTTCTAAGATGGAGGAGCAACCCAGTCTCCCCAATGTCAGCATACCCTGCCACGACGAGCAGAGGGACAAGAAAAAGCGTTTCACAGTGCGTGCAAAAAAAAAAAACAGTCCATTGTTCAATTTCTGAGTAAAATGAATTGTACAAAGGTCATTTCATATTTGGTTGTCAGGCATCAAGTGTCTATACACATTATTATTTATCTATTATAAAATGAGCCTAAAATCACATTTATTGACCATTTAAGCATTTGATACTACGCCTCGTGTTTACATGGACTCTTTTTGCCTTTTTTTTTAGGTTTACAAAGTGATAGTCAATGTTGGACAGCAGGAATGGTTTGTCTTCAGGCGTTATGCAGAGTTTGATAAACTCTACAACATAGTGAGTGGTGGCACGTCATTTTGATTTCACACCATAGCGATGCCTAACACGTTACCATAATTCTGTTCACAAGTCTTTGATTCCCTTAGTCTTTGATTTGCAGTTCACATTGACGTTTACAACAATTATATACCCGTGACATAGACGTTTCTTTGCCCTTAATGCAATTTTCTCTTTTGCTCTTTCATATATTTTAATGCAGTTAAGGAAACAGTTTCAATCTTTGAACTTAAAAATTCCTGCCAAGAGGATATTTGGGGACAATTTTGAACCCGGTAAGTGTCCACGCTAGGCTGGCATATCCAATGTGCATCAAGACAGAATCCCAGTAGCTGATGTTAAAAGAAAATTTCAGTTTTTTTCTTGATGCATATTTCTTGCCCAATGTTTGATTTGTAATATATGCGTCTGCCAAATAGAGTTCATCAAGCAAAGAAGAGCAGGATTGCATGAGTTCATCAAGCGAATCGTCTCACATCCTCAGCTTTGCAACCAGTAAGTGTTCTCACTGTCATTATATTACATTACATTGCTGGCATTATTAAAATGAATGGCTTCAAAGATCTGAATCCAAAAGTCTAATGAGATCAAATTTATTTAGCTATGCTTCACACTTGGCATGAATTAGATTTAAAAACAATTTTAGTTAGTTAGCTATATATTACTTAATTTATTTTAATTAACTGTTTGGTCCCTCTTAACCTTTACAGTCCAGATGTGAGGACCTTTCTACAGATGGACAAAATGCAACAGTTATCCGATGCCTCTGAGGATGAAGATGACAAAGTAAGTAATGGATCAACAAGTTGTCATGCATCAGTTTCTGTTTTTCTTCATGTTCTATTTTTGTTTTCCTGCTACGTATTTTCATTTGATGTGTTGGATAGTCTAAATATAGTGGTTAGGTCCTCCTTCTCTGTTTTTATCCAAGCTGTGCCAGAAAGATTCAGCTCTGTATCCCAAAGTGTAGTTTGTACTTGGTAACAAATGAGAGTCTATCTAGACTTAAAATAAATACTGATAATCAACAAATTTCCCTTATGTCATTATTGTAGCGTCAATAAAGGAGTGAATTCTCTGATCGCAGCAGTGAATCAGTGTTGACTGTGTCTTAGTTTCAGCCTATACTGAGACGTTAGCAGCTAGTTAGATAATGTTTCCTCTGCTTCTTAACAGAACAACTCTACCTCCAGAAACATTAACCTGGGACCCTCTGGAAATCCACAGTATGTTCACTACTCATATGCTCTTTAAGAAAATCTTTTGCTTTGCCACAAAGCAGGCTGCCTTTGTTTTTGTCAGTAACCATTTTAAACTTTGAAGTTGTGTTATCATATTTATACATCAGTGAAATTAATGAGCTCTATTGTTTGTTTGTTTTTTCAGTGCCAAGCCAACAGACTTTGACTTTTTAAAAGTCATAGGAAAGGGCAGTTTTGGGAAGGTATGTGTAACAATACAATACTGTAGAGTGCAGTTGCTTTCTATTCATGCTCACAGGTACACGTTGAATTTATGGATCTGTTTTTTTCTTCAGTATAATAATTTTGTGAATCAACTTTGTAGAATTGTGCTGACTGATTTTTGTCATACTTGAGTTGCATGAGTTGTTTTTAACATCTTGAAGTGTTTCTGCATTGTTTTTCTCTGGGGGTAGCAACAAGTTTTAGTTCTGCATGTGTTGGCCTTTCCATGTAGGAAGTGAGAGTCAGATCTGGAATGACTCGGGTTTACTCTGCAATGTTCAACGTGCTTTCTCGTTCTTGTGATGCAGGTTTTTCTTGCAAAACGAAAACATGATGAAAAGTATTATGCAGTCAAGGTCTTACAGAAAAGGGTCATTCTCAACAGAAAAGAGGTAACTTCACTTTCAAATATGACCCCAACCCTATCCATATTTCAGGCATATATATATGTATATATGAATTATGATTCTTCTACTAAATCACTTCTTCCAATCAGCAAAAACACATCATGGCAGAGCGCAACGTGCTGCTGAAGAATGTGAAACACCCTTTCCTGGTTGGGCTTCATTATTCCTTCCAGACCACAGACAAGTTATACTTCGTCCTTGATTTCGTCAATGGAGGAGAAGTGAGTTGCTTCAGTTTTGTGAATAATGCGCTCACCCAGATATGAGTCACTAGGTCAAGAACAGCTGAGATTGGAAGTAACAGGAAAAATGTATTAAACAGCTTTACTAAAATTCCTCAGATCTGCACTGACTGTTGCTAGTTAACACACCTCCATGTGTGAAAGTCTTATTAGAGATCACGACATTACTCAGAATGGCTCCTGAGTGTGACTTCCTCTGTGAATCTCCTTTAAGTGTGATACGCCTTTTTAAAGCTGCCATGTGTGTGTGAGTGTAAGAGTGACTAATTACAGTCTGTATCCAAGTAAATCTGCCTCTTGCCCTTCTGAAGAAGTTTACTTCAAAGACCATGTAACATGTAAATAAAATAGTAAGTAGTAGTAGTAAGTAATTATTATACATGAGGAGTGCTAAAGGCACTGCTAGCATAGACTATAAATAAAAATGGACGTCATCTTTGTGAAGTCACCCGTAAGTGTCTGAAGAACCATTCCAGTAATTATGTGTAACTTTAAGCCTTAATATAATTAATTCAATTTAAACGAATGAGTTACATGTCATTCATTCCAATAACTAAATGGAACATTTTCATTTCAGCTTTTTTTCCATCTTCAAAGAGAGCGGACCTTTCCAGAGCCCAGAGCAAAATTCTACATTGCTGAAATGGCGAGTGCACTGGGATATCTGCACTCTCTCAACATTGTTTACAGGTATGTTTTATTAGTGATTCTGGATGAATATCATGACAAATACCATGATATAGTGCGAACAATGACACAGCAAGTAATGTAGTTAATGTTAGCTATGTTATAACCCGCTACAATCTCAGTGGTGAACATTTGGAGAGGATGAGATGGTTTCCCAGGGCCAGCACACATCTCCAGACTCTCCTGCTACTATAGCTAACATCACAACAATAGCATATGTTGCCAAACTAGAAAGTAATCTGAATGTCTATGGGCAAGTAATTTAACATTATCTGATGTTACACAACTCCTGGCTGGAATGGCTGGAATAACAAGTTAGTTGAAAAAAGGGTTATTGAATTAGAATCAAATTAGTTAGAATGGCTTACCCCACCTTTAAGTTTAATAAGCGCTCTTAAGGATCAAACTAAAATATGTCACTCACACTCACACATCTTTACTATATCAGACATCGATGAAGTGTAGAGATAAAATTACTTTAACGTGTGTGTTGGATACACTGATTCATATGACCTTGTGTCTTCAGGGCCATCGCTACCATTTTTTGTTTGTTTTGGGGAAGTTTAGGGTTTTAACAGCCTGAAAACAAAAGTACCTTGTACAGTTCCTCGCAAATTACACTTTTTTAAGGCTGATTTTGCTATTTTCGACGTATTTGAAGGAGCATTTAGATATTAATATAGGTCTATACAACATACAGAAATGTTTAATTTTTAAATGAATATATGTAATGCAACGTGTCTTATTTACTCAAATTCCTTCGTGTTCATTTTGTCCAGAGACTTGAAGCCAGAAAACATTCTCCTCGACCATGAAGTGAGTATTCCTGTTTTTTAACCAAGCCCACTGCTGTGTAATAGTCACACAATTACACTAAATATACAGTACCTGGGTGGCACACCACCTAATTTTTCCATGGTGAATATTAATACAACACAATACTTATTGTCAAGTGTATGGAACTACAGTGACTAAACACTGAGTACAGATTTATTACATAAGCCCATAAGAGATACAGTACAAATGCCATTCTTTTCCAGTCATTATTTGTACCACCAGTGAGCAACGGTGTCATTTCCAGTTCCAGCTGGACAGAATGCGTGTGATTGGATTAGTTCTTACTAATGATTTTCCTGCGTAGCCTTATTGAGAAAGTGAGGGAACGGTGAATGGGACTGACTGAGCTTCGCCGCAGCCAACATTCCAGGGCAACAATAGAAACCTCAGTCCCCGGGGATAATGAGCTGCTTGTGCGGCACATGTTGTCTAAAAACGTCTCTTTGTCCTCTCTTTAAAGGGGCATATCATTTTGACAGACTTCGGATTGTGCAAGGAAGGCATTTCCCAGACAGACACCACCACTACATTTTGTGGAACACCTGAGGTATGGCAGCATTGATTTTGATGTCTGATTTCTGACAATATTGCACCAGGGTGCTCCAAAGAAGTCTCACCTTCAGTGTCAAAAAGTAATAATCATTAACAGACTTTTTGGAATAAAGTGTGGTTAATAATTTTACATCATTAGTGTATTCCATCTAGGAGCCATACTGCTGTATGTGTGTGTATGACTCATATTTTCCAGAGAGGAAAATATGTTTTCATGAGCAAAAATAGTAGTTGATATACATTTTGTCTGTGTTTTTTAAGCCAGGAAGTAGAGAAAAATGTCAAAGTTAATGTTATATTATTATGTTTGTGTGCTTCTTCTGACCAGTATTTAGCTCCAGAGGTCCTAAGGAAGCAGCCGTATGATAACACAGTAGATTGGTGGTGTCTGGGTTCAGTGCTGTATGAAATGCTCTTCGGTCTGGTGAGTTTTTACTTTGAGCCCATAGTTGACAGTGATTTTTTGTGTGTTTTTGAGTCTTTTACTCTACTTTTGCTTACTTTGTAGTTTTATCATGATGTACTGGTAAACTGCACCAAATTTGACAAATTGTTTTAGTAGAAAATGTTAAAGCACCTCATTGTAAAGTCATGCTCAGTTACATGCCTCTGCTTCTTTTTCCTTTCACATCCTAGCCGCCATTCTACAGCAGGGACACACACGAAATGTATGACAACATCCTCCACAAGCCGTTGGCGATGCGCCCTGGTGCATCCAGCACAGCGTGGTCTCTCCTCCAGGGCCTGCTGGAGAAAGATGGCCCACACAGACTGGGGTCTAGGGATGACTTTGTGAGTGGGATTATTCAATGCATTAGCATGTCCAGATACAGATACTATATGTACAGCAGAATTTCCTATTTCTGGGCTCCCTCTGGTGGCCAATCTGTATAAATCATGTCACTACTGCTTTACTTTCTATTAATACAAAACCATGTTGTTATTTATTCTACATTTTCAGAATGAGATCAAAGCACACAGCTTCTTCTCCTCCATCAACTGGGATGAGCTTGTACAGAAGAAGATCCCTCCCCCATTTACACCCAATGTGGTAAATATTTGTTTCTCGCCCAGTAATCAGAAGAATCAGAAGATTACAGATTTATAAAAGGTTATACATTGGATTTTATCATGTTTAACATGTCAGATACAATTTATTATTCAAAGCTGAGTATTAAAATATGTTGAAGGAGATTTTTAACAAAGAGAGACAATTTTACTGTTTTCAGTCAATCTGAATAACCGAAAAACTCCTATGTGTATTCATATTTAAATAAGTTCTAACTCCAAGTCTGTTACAGATGTCCTCATCTGCTGTGAATTGAGGTTTTTGGATAGAGTAATTTTGGCTGTTCCATAGACACAAAACAATGTAAAATACGTGTGAAAAGCTTATTAAGTGCACCTGTACAGTTGAACTTGATTCAATAAAATAGACTCACAAATTCCATTACCTTGGACTTGAATGAATACCTCTCTGATAAAGGTAGAATTCCTTACAGTACTATTGTATTTAATTAACAGTGGAGGTTGTCTAATTAAGTACTGTATTTTAAACTACCTCATAAAATGCATTTTTATAGACAAAATTTCATGTAAGTTTTCTAAATCAAGATAAGTGTTGTAACTTGATTGTTGTGTCTTATGTCATCAAATTGAGTCCCTTTTATGAACACATACATGCATTTTGTTTTGTATTTGTTCCATAAATGCTAATGTCACCTCTGTTTTTATTCCTTATGTTTTTATAGAGCTCTTACTGCGACATCTCAAACTTCGATCCTGAGTTCACAGATGAGATGGTCCCCAACTCTGTCTGCTGGTCTCAAGATCATTCCATAGTCAACGCCAGTGTAATGGAGGCAGACGATGCCTTTGTGGGTTTCTCTTACGCCCCACCTTCTGATGACTCCTTCCTATGAAACATTCCCAATGAGGTCTTCAACTGCCTTAACCATCTTAACGACTTTTGACTAAAGGGAAGAATTTCTACCATGGATGAACTTGTTCTGTGAAGCCAAAGCAAGCAGCTGAGAAGAAACAGCACTTACAACAGATTTTGGTTTGAACAGTGTGCCAGAAAAGTCTTTATATTTTACCAATTTGTATTTATATAAATATATATATACATAAGAGATGATATTTTTAAGAATTAAGGACAGACATCCTCTATTAATGTAATTTCTGGTGGTTTCAAAAGAGCCTTTATAAAGCCTTAAATTTGTCCCTTAAATGAAATCAATGAGCAGTTTTCTGAAAAACTTGAAAGAATTCACTGTCCATGTAATTACTGTACAAATAAACTCATGTATCATATACATTTGATCTAAGCTGGGAATAGGGATTACTTGAGAGACCACTGAATAAAGCATCATGGTTTATAGGTCACATTTGTATAAAAAAAAAAAAAAAGTCTTCTACGTCTTAAGTTACCTTTCAGTTTGTCTGTGAGTTGTTGTTTTTTTTATTGGATTGGTTTATTTTTTGCAGAAATTAGAAATCCACAATGCTTTGCTTCGCCTGGCAACTAAGTAGGCCTATTACTCCTGCACAGTAATAAAAAATATCAAAGAAAGGTACTCTGAGAGTGTATGTGTATTTTATAGTAGGAATATATATATATATATATTACTTTAGTCGTGTATAACTTGCAATAACTTTAACTTTAACGTCTCATCCATCGGCGCTGCTGAGTCATCACCATGGCAACGTGGTAGCGCGCCAACTTGTAAACGTTTTTAGGTTGCCGTTGAACGTCATCATGTTAGCTTGTAACAAACTGCTGTTTCCTGAACGTTGAACGAAAATGGCTGACATTTTATCGCTGAAAGAATCAGTTTTGGTATATTTAGACAGAAGCGGTGGCCTTCAGTCACTGGCGGAAGACTGCAAACCGTTCAACGGTAGGCCTACAGTGTGGAGAATTAAACAGTAGCTAGCTGTTAGCGGAAATTAGTTACTTAAGCAAGTCGCCAAGAAAGCTAAAATGATTGGACTCACTTACATTTAAGGTAATGTAGCAACTTTAATACGTTTTCCCCCTCTGTGCCAGACCCCCAACACACTGAGGCGGTCTACAGGTTTTGTATCAGTGTGAATCCCTCCGATGTGATAGAGGTGGATCCTGTATTGGGTGACTGTGTTCTGCATGATCCTTTAAGGGCGACAGCACTGTTTCAGTCTGTAAGTAAAGCTGAGTCAGCAAAGTTAGCTAAAATGAAATAATAAACGTGTAACTACTGTATGGTTAACCACATTTGCCTAATTCCTCATTCAGGTTTGCTTCTTGGCCATAAAGACACTTTCACTTGTTGAAAAAATACACACAGAGAGTCAGGTATGAAGAAATGGTGTAGGTGTTTCTTCCCCTTGGAAACTGCTAACAAAATATGTGTAGTTCAAGAGCCATGAGGCCAAGTCCCATAAATACTAAATGTATGCACCTGATAGGAACAAGTACATTGATTGTCATGTAACAATTTGTCAAATGATTGCTCCTTTTGAGGTTAATGTCATACTGAAGTTGACACACCTGCCTCCATTCCCTGAGTACATGTTGGACCTCTGTAGTTTTCCTCGTGGGTATGGCCTGATGAGACCTGTCTCCATGGAGGGCCTGGTCATTGCCATGACGAGGGTCACGAAATACACCCAGGGGGCCAGGTTCCTCTGCATTAATGATGACTGTCCCTGCTCTACAGGTACTTTTCTTAGCTTCCAGTAGTATTAACTGTAAAGACGGACCTCAGTCAGTTGGGTTTAAACGCACAAAATGTTATTTTTTAAGCAATTCTCAGGCAAGTAGCCTTCATAGACTTAAACTTGGATTCACATTTGATTTAATTTCCTGGATGCTGACTTTAGGTTTTCACCACATTCGTGTCCATGCACCTGGAGCCACAGAGTCAGCTACTGTGAGAAACCACTTCAGCTGCATGATCTGCAGCTCCCCACTGAAAGAAGATGTAAAGTTTAGAGTGCTGGGAGGTGAGAGTGATGCCTCTGAACATCAGATGTCACTGGAGATGTTTGAATAAGTTACAGGGTACAAGAGGTTAAAGATAAACTGTGTTCATTGCCGTGATCTGTATGTTTGCAAATGTGTCTTTGTGGAGGCAGACAAACAGCTTGTGGAGCTGATCCATGTCAGAGCACTGGATGGTCTAAGTACCCATCAACAAAACTCACTCAGATACCAGTCTGTCACCCTGTTTCTCAGAGGTAAGCGTAACTAATTGATAAAATGTATTTGATGAATGCAATGATTTGTAGCAACATAGAAATGTTAGAGGAACCGGAGCTAGTAGCCTGTTTCCATTTGAGAGAGGTGGAAGTAATATGGCTGGTGAAGAAAAATGTGCACTAGCAGCATGTATTACAACACATCATAATCAACAACAGTAACTGTAAAGACGACTCACACATCAGAGGAACCTAATCTTAAAACAACAAAGAATACAAATTGATAACATAAACACTACAGAACGCAAGTATTCCTTCATAGAGTTCACTTCTGATCTGCTGTTTCAAACAGCATTTGAATTTGTTTGTGTTTTTTGGCATCTTGAAGTCTCTTTAATCTGGAAAGCAGCTGCAGCACACAAGAATGACTCATTTCCTTTACAGTTTCTAAACTAAACAGCACAAAATAGTTGCTCTTCCTCCGGTGGACTCTGAATATGCATTCCTGTCACATACTATATGGTATGGTATATGGAGAGGGATGGAGTCCGTCCTATCACCCAGGGAGCTGTTTCAAGTCAAGAGTCCAGCATCAATGTCAGGATGCAGCCACTCTGCTGAAGTGTCCTTGACCATACCTGACCAGCTTCAGAGACTATGTTGCATAGCTGTGAAGCACTCTGCCTTTTTTGTTTACATAGCACAGAACAAATGAATAGTTTAGGGCACAGTTGGGTTTTTCAGTGTAAAAGGATCCGTTTTCATGTGCAAGTCAAAACCTTAAAGAAGATGTAGATGTACGGTAGATTAATAGCCTCAAAATTTCAAAAGTTATTATTTGTTTGTAAAATCATATTCTCATCCATTATATTCACTCCCATTTCTGAATAATGTGGTTGTAATAGCTTATATTTACACACAGTCAGATGTACTGAGGTTTGTCATTAATTTTCTCCGGCTTTCTAAATGAGGCTCACTTTGTAACACAAACTTAGTGGGGGAGAGTTCAAATAAATAGATTTTTGTGCAGCCAGCCGCACACAGTGCCTCATGGTGGGATATTAAGTGTTTCTGTCCCCTCTAATAACATTGTCCAGCCAGTACCCCTGAGAGCTTAGCAAATCTCAGCACGAGGATTAACATATTCTGTTGACCCAGTCCTGTAGAGGAATTCAATACACTGGGTTCCCGTTACTAAACATATATGTTAATAAGTGCAAGGAACACTCATTAGCTGGCTGTGCAATTCGCACACAGAGAAATCTTTGTTCTGAAGGCCTCACTCTGTTTCTCTTGGCACTGGCTTGTATGTAGCATGCATGTTTCTTCAATAATCACCAGGCAGTACAGAAAAACCCCTTTCAGTGTTATTGCTTTGTTTCACCTATTCACACAGATGAGCTGTGTAACTCAATGAGAATCGGTCGACTCTACAGGGTGTTAGGCATTCCTGCGCATGTGCACCAATGGCCCAGCATTACCTGGAGTGTAGAGGCAAACAGTGTCCAACCGTGGGAGCCAGAGTGTAAGGCAGTAAATGATCTCATATTAAATCCTGCTACAGAAATCCCAGATATATGATAACATTTATGAAGCTTACCACATCATGACACTGTATATTGTGATTAATCTGAACAATTTTCATATTTTACCTGCAACATTATGCATTCATTACTATATTGAAACATCTGTCATGTTGCACAACTCGACCTACAGATCCCCTTCAAGTCAGTGCCAGCTTCCAGGAGCTGTTGAAGGCCACAACTGGTTCTCCCTGGAGGTTCTCTGCCATTGTGGCTCAGTGCTTTGGGTCGGACGTGGCTCCTCCAGGCCTCTACAGTACCTTGAAGCTGGGCTTGTTGCTCAGCTTGGTGCAGACTAGAGCAGATGCAAAAGATAAATTTAACAACTTGGATCTCCTGGTTGCCACCACTGACACTCTCATAGTGGACAGGTAAAGTGGTCTGAATGAACCAACCTTGCACATCCTAAGTGGACACCATGCATATGAAACCTGACATTTAATCCTCCTCATTACCCATTACTCCTGTGTTAGACTAATGACATACAGCCTGAGCTTGGCATGTCGTGGGGTCAGGCATCAGGCCTCAGGGGAGATGTTTGCATCCATGTCCCGGGACGAACACGGAGCAGGCACTGCTAACATCCATGCTGGCTCTGCCCTGCTAGCCACTGGTGGCATTTGCATGTTGGGAGATCTGGGCTGTTACAAAAAGGACAGGTTGGATGCCATTCAGTCAGGTAGAGCAGCAAAGTGTTTAATTAAATAAGTTGTGGTATTAGTTATAAGGAGAGGATTCTGTCTGAAATTCACATTATGTATAATTCACACACTTAATAATACACATAAAAAGCCAGTATACTTTGATGTTCTTTCCCTCCTCTGAATTTCTCTCAGTTCTGGAGAGCTGCACGGTGTCTGTGTTCATCCCAGGGAAGAAATATGGTGAGGATGCCGACCAGCACCTTTCCTTCCCAGTCCAGTGCAGCTTCTGGGCCCTCACGGATGCCTCTCGACGGTCTGGGAGGGCAGACTGTGCCATACTGGGAACAGCAGTGGGTTCAGTCACAACATGGTGTTATATTCCCTTTGTATAGCGCACTGTAAACTATGATTTTTGTAAAATTATAGTGTGTCTTATATTAGTGGAACTTGTATTGTACAGTACACTCAGTTCCAGAACTGCCACTTTTCATTCAACTCAGATGTTGTTTGTAGATAGTGCAGACAAAACAGGAAATTGAGACAATTTACTTTTCTTGAAGGAAGTGCCCTGCCCAGACAACATTACCTCACAACAGAGCCCTAGAGGAAAATCAATGCATTGTTTTTTTTCTTCAGCAGGGGAAAGGTTAACAATAAACTGTTTAACTGTAGTCAAATGGAAGTTTCAGAGATGCTTTAGATCCCAGGTTACTTTCTGGCTTAAAAGGGGATTGTCTTAACAAAACAGCACATTAGAGAGCTTTCTGATACCCAGTCTCCTCTTTATGAGCAGGAAATGGGTCCCGTACCAGTTCAGCTGGCAGACGCATTTGGCCTGGTCATTCAGTGTAGGGACATGGTGGGAGAGCAGACCCTACTGGCCCAGACCATCCACACCCTCCAGCAGGCAGTACAACTGCAACAACCTCTCGACTCATCCTGCTGGGAGTTTTCTACTCAAGACTACCAGGAGGTTAAAAAAACATGTTCTGCCACTTTGCATTGTTTTTTTAAATTTAAAAATGTAAAAATATACTGCATTATGTTTCTGTATTGACTTTAAATTGCAATTGCTGTTCTTAATTCTATGCTTTCCAGCTAGTAGCTCTAGCACAGAGTTTGCAGGTGGAGCTTAGCCCTGGAGCAGAGAAAATAATCCATGGTTACTACATGGCCAGCCGTAGAGCACGGACACAGAGTCAGGTTGTCAAGATGTCTGTGGCCTCAATCAAACTACTGTAAGCACTACAATGAATGAATGCTCGCTGTTTTAATACTCCATCTTCACTTTGTGCATCACAACCAGTCTGAAAGCATGAGTCACTGTCCAATGCAATGTCACTATCATCCACTAGGGGGGAGAACTCACCCAAACCAAACTCTCAAATGACTATTTTTCATTTGGTTATGACAAATGTTTACAAACCCTTTTCACCATGGTGACATATTTAATGTGGAACTTAAACCATCAAAATAAATCTGTTTTTGACTAGTACTTTATACAATTTCACAATTACTTTTCATTCATCTTGCCTTAACTACTCAGGCAAACATTTAATTAAATGGTCCTTTTCATGTTTTCATTTAAGGATTTCTTTGGCTGAGGCCCACTGCAAGTTATGTCTCAGAACACGAGTACTGGAGGAAGATGCTGTGATTGCTGTGCTCCTCTGTGAAAACTCTGTCACTCTCAAGCATGGTAGTTTTTAAATCACTGCACCCCCCCTTATTGCTACTAAAGACTACAAACAAAGGACTTATTCAATTTCCTATTACATGTCTTATGAAATGTACATGTATTTAGTGTTCGTTATATGGCTGTAAATACTTCACACACAGAATTAACACTTCATTCTTCAAGTTTTTACTCGATCCTAGGTATTAGTTATTAATAACCACTATGAGGGCTCTTTGTGAGCTAACTGTTTCAAGAGGTTTTTTCACAGGATGTCTGCCTCTTCCTACAGGGGCCTCTGCGCTTGTTATTCCACCAGATGCAGTGTTTCCTTGTGACCTGGGAGATATGGATGGTTTGCACAGGAGAGACGTGACCCTGGATGAGCTCCACCAGAATATCCTACGCTTCATCTACACCTACGCACCAGGAGCAGACACATACATCACAGAGGAGTAGGACCTCTCCAAAGGTTCAACACCACAAGTAAGCAGCACAAGATCACACCAACCATACACCCAATGAATGACTTCAAGTATTGCTTTTTCACTCCTTCAGTTGTAGACTGCAAGTGTACAAAAAAAAAAACCCTTTGATTTAATGCAATGGTGATCGTCAAATATCTGAACACAGTATGTTTAATAAGAACTTATAAAAATAAATGGCGTAAAAAGATGAGCAGGGAAACAAATTCAAAAGATTGAGTCATGGCATTTTTCTTGAACAGGTTTTATTAATAGAAAGGCAAATTTCAAAAAAGAAATTTGGCAAATAACTTCGGACTTCCTCCCAAAAGGTGATCAGCTCCAGCAACACTGTAACAAACAAACATGACCACTTAAAGAGGACACCAAGTTAATCATTTATGGTGTGAATGTGTGAAGAGCTAAAACATGAATTCCATATCAATGTAGTCAATTTGACAGTGGGGTTCAGTTCTTACCTTTCATAGAAGGCTCCCCATAGATTGATCAGTCAACTGGCTCTGTAACCCTGCCAATAAATGTAATATATAATTAGTTTGAATTAAAAGTGATTTGAATTGTTTCACAACTGTCTTTAAGTTCAGTTGGTCACATTCTCAGCAGCCCATTTTGGTCTGATGGGTAAACGGCGAAAAGATGAACTCATCATTACTTAATAATCAGGGCATAAAGCAAACCAGCCAGCCTGTTTAAGTTGGGACAAAGACAGCAAATAAAGTAGTTCAGTACGAGCTTTACTTACCACAGACCAGATGAAGCAAAGAAATGCATTTTCGTTCCACTGCTGCTCCAACTGCTCTTCTGTAAGGGAAAGGAAGATTGTTCACTCTGTCTCTTACAAAGACATGAAACTCCATGAATCAAAAAGGACATTTTCTTTCTGCATTAGACACCCTTGTTACAGTAAATGCTTAAAATCCAGATCCATGGCACAACAGTGCAGTGGACTGAGTTAAACTAAGGTTGCAGCTGGTAATTCAGTCGTCACAATCTCACCATTCTTTTGTCTGATGGGTAAACGGCAAAGTGTGAAGTCATCACTATTCCAGCAGCAGGACTGACATAATCCTGAAGCACGCCACAAAGACGTTTTTTTTCCTAAAATACTAAAGGCTCCACCTTAAGGATCACGTGGTGAAAACCACATACAGCAGTACAAAAAGGAAATACCATAGCAGGGAACTCACCTCCTGATCAGCACAGGAGACGATTACATCTGGTACGTCTGACCACAGCACAACATCTGATGCAACTGAGGGGGGGGGAAAAACAAGAGGATTGAAATATCATCCACATCTACTTCATGGGAAACAGTCCTGATGGATCCAATTACGCTGGTGATTCAGTTAGTCACAGTTTCACCATCTTATTGTCTGATGGGTAAACGGCAAAGTGTGAAGTCATCACTATTCCAGCAGCAGGACTGACATAATCATGAAGCACGCCACAAAGACGATTTTTTAAAATACCAAAGGCTCACCTTAAGGATCACATGGTGAAAACCAATATTTGGCAATCTGTAGTATGCAGAGGTGACCTGACATCTGAAATAAAGTGGGGAAAAAAAACCTGGATCAGACCGAGTACACATTGCACTTATTTAACCAATCCTGCTATTTTGTTTTAATAGCAATAAAACAATTACCTTGTCAGGTGAACCAATCATAGGTCAAATTTTCCATCTTCATCTGCATATCTAGAAGAAAAAAACAGAACATACATGGTCAGTATTTCACTTCAGTCTTAAAGTTCAGTACTTTAAATTACAGTACTTCCCCACAAAATGTGTAGAAGTCTGTCAGTGACTTAACCAAAACTTTTCAAATAATTACCCTCAGGAGTGATCTATTGATTTTTAACCTTGCATGAATAAGATGTACTTAAGAAATAGCCAATAAGGCGAGGACAGATGACGGATCACCACAAGGTCAAAGGGTACAGTGTAACACAGCTTGGGAGCATGGCGAACATCGCAGGTTTGAGGACGGGTTCAACAGCAGGTCACGACCTCTGCCATGACCTTACGTCCTCAGAGGGAGCCATGATGACTTCCCCCCGTGAAATAATGGGAGAGGGCAATTCCCTGACCAGCAGCTTTACTGCTGACCCCTGGACTGAGCCAGAGATAGTCAGGGCTGCAAGAGGCTGAATGACAAAGAGGGCGTTTTAACCCCCCTTTGAACTGTCTAAAAGAATGATTTATTGCATTACTGTAGGGAAGAGACCGGCCTAGTGACACAGACGTCGTGTACTTTAAGACACTTAATTATGACGTTGCATTAAAGTCCCCGATTGGTAATTTTAGTAGCACATCGGAATTCGCCTGCATAACTTACAGGCTGCAAGAAACAGCTTGCATATGAAATATTTTTATAGGTATGAGAAGCAGTGAGATCATTTCACACCCAATCCCCACGTGGGTAAGCTAACATGGCGTCGAGACGGAACCCACCGACATTAACTTGAAATGTCAAACTAAAGACCGTCCGTGAGCGTTGTATTGTATGTTTAATATCAAGTAACGTGAGCCTGTGTTTGGTTTGGCCCGTGGTGAAGACGAATCAAATGTTACGCTCCGCTCCTTTCGTCCACGTGGCTGAGCTATGAGCTAGCTAGCTGTTAGCTAACAAGCAACAGTCGTGTTCAAGAGCTAATCCACCTGCAAACAACACAGCTTTGGAAACACGTAAATCCACCTTTATACTGCCTACCTTCGTAGTGAAGATTTGCCATGAAGCAGTCTTCTTAGTTTTTCCGAGCCGATGATGATGAGGAGGAGCAGTGGCTGCTCGCGGTTGAGTCTCCGAGACAAGAGGAGGGATTTCCGGATCCGACCTCTTTTCAATGCGCCACAAAGCTGCGCACTGCAGCTCCCGAAGCGCACAGCTGAGCAAGATTATGTTATCAGCACCAGCTTCATCTGTATGGTTGATATTTAAGATAGAGAAACTGCCCGTGATTACATTCTCTGCATTTTAATCCTCTAAAGCACCAAGCTGCTGCCAAATTATTATTCTAATGTGGAAATTCAGATTATCTTTATTTTCTTTAATTGACTGCGGATAAAACTGGTACGGGTATATAGCCTAGTTATTATAGCCTACCAAATAACTCTTAACGTGCTAGAATAAACTTATAGCCTACTGTCCTTCGATTCATCTAAAAAATGTCGGGATTTGCCCATGTATTTATCAGTATTTTAAGAAGTTATATCAAATTACCAGATCAATTAGTCTAACAAAGTTAAGCAGATATAGACATTTATTGAGCGTCAATAAGAAATAGGGAACTTTTGCTTTCACTCAAATGACAAATTACTAAAATATTAAATGTGAAGAGAGTAATTTGCCTAATATTTACACCTTAAATCTGTACAAATATAGCCTAGGTAATTGTTGTTTGCGTTCTTAAACATGTTTACACTATAAACACAGCTGAAACACCATAAGCTGAATATATTTATTATCGTGCAGGATCTCTAAAGTCAGCCCATATTCTCCAGTCAGGTGCAGACATTTTGCTGCAATTGAATTCTCTGTTGTTACATATTAAACTTAAATTCTATATTTATCCTACAAGCGGAGACCACAGCTGTATTTGGTTTATTTGATTCAATGTTAATTGTCACAGAAGAAAAACGACTGTCCGATGATCATAAGCACAATCTTAAATGTCAATGTTTAATAATACAGCACAATATTAATAATACTTATGTTAATAATAATTACGCTTTGATTAAGGACGTTCAGTTATTATAGGTTTTGTATTTTCTTAAATGTGTCTCATAAAAATTGCATTTCTATTATCGGCAAAAGCTCAGGAGACTCGTCTTCTTTCTGAAGTCATTTATTCACAAACACATTTACAACCATGCATGTAAAAAAATAAGAAGGAACATGAGATGAAGAGCCTCCATTGTTGACTCTGACAGACCACTTCACATGACAGATGTTAAGTTATTCACACATGCATTTAGTGCAAATGTTTCAACTCAAAGTGCACACCTCAAGCATGACGGGCTCATTGCCCCATGGAATTTCTACAAATATCATACCTGGGACATGTATGGAACTGCACAATGCAGGGCAAACAGGATTAATAACAACAGAGAAACATAACGTATGCTTTCTCAAAATCTATACAATAAAATTCACGTAATATATTAATTTACAATGTCTTCCTATTGCTTTAGTGGGAGTAAAATCAGATAGGCTAATTGATCTACAATCATAAGGCATATGCCACAGTAAACTGCATGGACTCATGCAAAATATGAAACCGCTTCATACAAATGATTTAAGCCTATTTCTGGGAGGTGGACGATGAAGGGCCTTGATTCTCTGACTCTGAAGTGTTTGTGGTGTTGAGGAACTGTCCGGTTGCTCCGACGTACAGTCTGGATCGCATAGGCCATTTCTGTGAAGACATTTCATTAGTTAGTAAATCAGCCTCTCAGACAGGCCCATCGGGTGATGTTGCATGCTTTGAAAATGTGTTATATCAACTAAGTATCACTGATCACTGTTTAAATAGCAATTATTTTAGATTGTAGATTAGATTAGTAGATCTATTCAGTGAGAATTTTAGTCCATACACTGTTTATCAAAAACAATTTCAAAATAAAATTCTTAATCACATTAAAAACGACAGCAGATTAACACCTAACATACCTTTATTATCATTATTATTATTATTATTATTATTATTATTATTATTATTATTATTATTATTATTATTACTGACCTTCACTGGGTGCAGGTAGCCGTCCCCTTTCAACGAGTGTAACGCCTCTGTTTGTTTTGTGCTCTCTCCATCCTCCGCACCTTCTTCTTGTAGTGTTCGAGTCAAATGGGCAATATAGGTGGTGGCCAGTATCAACACGTCGAGTTTGGACAGCTTGGTGTCCGGCGGAACGGACGGCAAAGTCCTTTGTAGCTCCAGGAACGCGGTTCTCAGGGTTTGCACTCGGCTCCTCTCCCGCGCTGCGTTAGCTGCTGCCGGGCGTCCTCTGCCGCCGAGCCCGCCGGTCTGGAGCACCCTGGCCCGCTGGAGCTCCCGACGACGACCGTCCGGACTGGGACTCGAGCTCGGACTGGATGCAGGGCTGTCATCCACCACCGCCCCGGAGCAATTACCGCTGTCCATTCGGAGCGTCTGTCTTCCAACCATCGGGGTGCACTTACAGACCTGCAGAGTTACATCACAAGTCACTTTTTGTAGTTTAACTAGGCCTTATATTGCACGTTTTATTGAGCTAGAATTATAATCGACAAGACTATTTTATAGACAACTTAGGAGTTATTTATTGTAGTCTATACGCATCTGTTTTATCTTTAACTTAACTTTTAATTTATATGTTAATTGAAGTTATTGCCTTTGCATTTATTTATTAAACCATAACTTAAGTCTAGTCTGCAGTTCATTATTAAATATATTTGTTGTCAAATTGCGTGGTGCTGCAAAAATTAACAGCCAGCACACTATAGTCCACAGCTCATCCGCTCAACAAAACTACAAAATAACAAAAAGCCAAATAGAACAGACAGCTGTCCGAAGTTGCACTAAACACGTGAATGTGTGCTGCTTTCTCTGTGACATGTCAAAAAGACCTGCAGTACAAATGAAGTCTCTGCCAGGCACTTTGCCAGTGCACAAACTCATGAGAGCAGTTTCTGGCCGGTGGTTTGATGTGGAGTTTACCTCTGGTATTTTTCAAAGGCGCCGTCTTGAAAAACGACATGAAGGCAATCCAAAGAGGGCTTCAATGGGAGAGAGAATTTGCTCTTCAATGCAGAAGAATCCCAGTCCACGTCCAGTTTATCCTTATAAAGTGGTGCGTCTGCTGAAACGGTGCGCGGCGGTCCCTGTACGCTCATCCAACACTTCACCTGTGTGCGTAAAAGTCTCCGGAGCCCTTTATTTATTGGATACACAAAGCGGTGGACAAGTATTTCACTCCGACGTAATTAATCACTCGCCCCGTAACACTCCCTCACAGTGCAGAAGACTGCTCTTTCCCTTTCCCAACTTATTCCTGTCTGAGGGCAGCAGAGGCTCGTTTTCAACGCCAGAGGCAGGACTTCTCTTTTCCTTTAACTCTGATATGTGGTAGGCCATATCCCACTCTAATTGGCTGCGAATCTGACACTGTATTTTCTTTATAAGCCTATCAAAAAGTGGCAACAGGAAGAAGGTTAGTCAAAATTACCTCAAAAATGTGCTCGTCATGGTCCGATATAAAAGGTTAGTCTTTAAAAACGCGATTTGCAATAGACCTTGAAGACAAGCTGACAAGTGTAAGGTGATATGCAAAACATTTGACTAATTGCTGGGGTGTCTTGAATTGCAAGCTCATTGGAACAGCTAATAAATAAACTCCTGCACTGCAATCAACAGGCAGGCATTGAGGAAATTCTTGGGAGACTCATAAATTAATCACTCTGATTTCCAGGGCTCCAAACGGAGATGTCGGCAAATTAATGAAAGGAATTATTCATAATATGTATATCCTCGGACTGTTCTTAATAAACATTGTTTTTGTAAGGATGGAGTAACAGTATTGCTCCGGGCCACTAATTACAAGGCGAAGTAAAAAGGAGGTTAAGTAAGCTTGTTTCCCTAATAACCCAGCATCTTTCAGGGGTTACACACCCACGTGGCTCCCAAACAACTCATTCAAACATTTAGTAGCAATGATCACAATAAATACATCCGTACTGAGGACTGAACCATTTATCACAGTTGTTTGAACAGAAGCTTACGTTGTTAGCTTTAGATAATGAAAAGCCTTGTAATGGCAGGGCAGAGTGGTCATTTAGATTGTGCCACTCTGCATCTCCCGGTTGACTTATTTGCCAGAACGCATGCAGAAGAAAAATGACACACACCATAGAAAATGTAGGACTATCAGCAAGTAAACGTTTCAGCTGGATAGATTATTTTTTTTATCCCCAGACCCCAAAAATGCAATTAGAAAGAAACCAGCTGTGAAAGTGAGGGAAATAACTGTGCGCCATTCATGAATTCATTGTTTTACTCTTTCATTTCTTTATTTTTTTTCAACAATTCTAGATTATTTCCAGTCTACTTATTCATTTATAGGAAGGTATATTTAGTTATAACAGAGTGATACTATCAAAACATTTGAAAATACGCTATGAAAAAAATAAAACTGAAACCACTGTAATCCACTCGGGCAAGGATACTGCAGGGACTCTGAAGTGCAGCTCTGGACATCACAGCAAGTGGGTGACAGTGACTGCATACACAACATGAAGACCCAGGAAGTAACAGGGTTCGTCCTGGGCTCTTGCTAATTTGTGTGTGTGGAAGAGGCGGACATTTTAGTGGTTTTCTTAGGCATCCACATGACTGCAGATGGGAGATGAGACAGCCATATGATTGAGAAGTCCACTCATAGCAATCTTTAAGTTGTGTGTCCTATCAGAGAAAAAGAACAGGCATTATCAGGACGTGGAGTTAACAATCAGAACATTTCTCTTACGGTTATATTGTGGCCTTAAACTGAGTGAATATTTAATAGAGATTGACAGTGCTGTGACACTGCTAATCAAGAAAACAATATTACATAAAAGAGCAAGAAAGTTGACAAGGAGGAAGAATGAGAGGAATTAAAATAACATACTGATATTAAATAACTGATACCACTTCACAATAAAACTAAACATTTATTTTGGTGAGAATTGTAAGATGGATCAGGATGTGGGTTGTCATCGCTCTAAATTTGTACATTTCATCGTACAGCATGCAAATCCTGTATGACAGCTGCTCATAACACTGAGAATTTAATCTACGGTTAAATAATTTAGTAAAGTCAAAAATATTTACTGTCTCGCGTTAACGGAGATCTGTGTGAACTATGATACTGGACCTGAGAGACTGCTGTGGATACCATCTCTGCATGTTAGCCTTGCTGTAGCTGTGACCAGGATGTGGACCCTGACCCATGTTGAAGTTATCTGGAATATAAACAAAGTCACACCAGAAGACTTACATACATATACACACACACAAATTCAAATGTAAAGAAAGCCACCCAGCGTAACGCAGTAAACGTAATAATGACAGAAAATACTGTGTAAGTTCTTAAAAATCCAATTGACCCTTTTTTAGTGGTTTCCACATTTAACTAAAAAATTCAAATATATTATGTGGATGTAACTGTTTCATAATATTGTGGCTATCCATATTATCACATTTTGAGTGCACAAAAATAAAGAATGGATGTAACTAAGATGTGACCAAGCAAAATCAAATAACACTGAATACAAAGTAGGAAAATTTAATTCAAGGCAAAACAGTAATATACCCCATCGATTAGAACATAATTGTGAAAATGTGAGACGTTACAGTAGTTTAAAAAACAGAATTTAGTGACTTACTTGTTAAGGGATAGGGGATCAACGGCCCGGTTATCATATGTTTGTTGATTTTCTTCTTCTTGGCCTCTTTGGATGCTTTCCAGTTAATAAGGAACTGTCTGGTTAACTCATTAATTTCCCTGCCATTGAGAACAACTACACAAATCAATGAAACAAACAGAAATTTTATTTGAAATTGAAAAGTGAACAGTGTATATATTTACTTGTATCATTAAGCAGTGACTTCATTATTAGCCTGGCTAATCAAAGCAATAAAGTGCATTTTCAGATCAGGATGCCATTGAGCAAGAAAATGAATAATATCTCACCGAGGCTTTTACACGCGGTTATCAGGCGGTCCCTGTACTTTGGTTTTTTACACACAGGGTTACCACTCAAATCCATTTGAAGCAGCTGAGGCCAGTGGCTGAACACATCCTCCAACTCCTGAAAATACACAAAAAAAGAGAAATCTATAATATGTTTTGCTTTTAACTCCTGTTACAAATGCCAATACTGGGTCTCTAAGGCTCAGTAATTAAACAGGAAGCAATGGACAACTTTCTTCTAAACAAATATGATGCATATTTATAATATGATTACTAATCACAGGCTAACTTTGAAAGACATGTTATAAGTGAATGGTAATGGGAAGTACAAGGGCCAATGGAAAGTGCATAAACAACACATCAGTCTATTTTAATAAACAGTGTCGCCGGTGTCATGTAACTACAAGTTTTCTCCTGGGGCAGTGTGAGGCTGGCTCCTCCAGCGAGTTGCCTGCAGTTGTATGTTTATCTAAAGGCACATTAATCCAAGCCTGGAAATATGAATACTCTCTGGACACGCTCTGATTGTTCATTGCCTTCCTGTCTTGGCCAAAGCGCTTCCACTTTTCCAGCTCGTGCTGCAATCAGTTCAGAGGGGACCCCTGAGCACGGCGCGCTCCCAGGCTTTGATAAATGATCGTGTCAGGGCCGTCACTCAGAAGGCCCTCACCGAAGAGCAGCCCAGCGCCAAATTGCCCCCCACGCGGGGGTGTGGAGAACAGCAAAGGCTGGATACTCACTGAGCTTGGCTAACTCTCTTGCCTGGACTAATGATGGGCCAGTTATGAACCTGTATTTGACCAGGGCTTCGATTCCCCTGTCCTCTCTGCCCTGCACACAGCTAACGGCCTCCGAAGATGCTCCCCATTTGTCACCCTGGCTGACTGCCTGTCATAATCTATTTTAAAAATCCATAATGTTTCCTCTGGATTCTGAGAAAATGGCGCAGAAGATGGGATTGATCCTTTGGAGTGCTGTCTTTGCAGGATCAATAGTGGCAGACGGGTTGTATAAATTATAGGAGATATCTGCTAAAAATGACACGTGTACAGCAATTACCTGCATCAACGTTCTCAAAAGAAAATCACTATTTTTTGAGAAAGTGGCCTTAGCAATGTCGTCAGTTATGAAGTGCTTTCAGTGGTGTCATCCTGGTCTTAAATGCCAGTAATAAACAAGAATGAAGCCATTTTAAATTGTTTTATTTAATTCAAACAGAACTGCCAACTGAGAGCAAACCCCAAAAACTATTTTTCAGAGAAGTCAGAGCATAAATCATATCTCTGCGTCAGATGAATCTCCCATAAAGTGAAGTACTGGTGGTTTAGAGTATCAAATAGAGGATTCTGAGGCAGAGAGGAAAAATCAGCCTCCCAAGGAAAGAGAGAAACTTGTGCTTGTTTAAAGCTGTCAGCAAGAAAAGTCTCTGGGGAATAGCTCGCTGATTTGTTGAATAATTCTGACCCTGTGCGAGTCATGAAGACTGGGAACCTATGGCGGGATTTGCAGGATTTGGTTCCTAAGAACCCTGTTCTCCATATCATTTCACACATCACTGCAGAAAGCCACGGAACAATGTTAATGCTGACCCGATCAACTAATAGCTGGTATTTTGGCTTTAATAAGCCATGTCATGCGTAGTTGCTATGATGTGGTACTATTTACTTTGACTGCACAGTGCATGCAGCCAGTTTTTACGTCTGTCCCACTAGAGAAGAAGTCCTGAACGGGGCAGTGGTGGCCTAATAGAGAAGCAGGAGGTCATCGGTTCAATCCCCGGCAGGATAAGTCGGGGTGGGGAAAGTAAAAAAAAAAAAACCCGTCCCTCATTAACACCACTGAAGTACCCTTGAGCAAGACCCCCAACTGCCCCAGTGGAGCTACTCAGTGCCAGCAGATCAGACTGTGGTTGTACTGGGTGTGAATGTAACTGTGATCAGGGCGTTCCTGAAAATGAGAGACTTCCTCTCAGTAAAACGTCCCTGAATAAATAATGGTAACTCGTTTCTAATACTTCTAGTTAGTTATACTTACCTCCATATTGTTCAATCTATTGTCAGCAGCAGAAAAACGCTGGAGTTCCTTCAGCACTGTCAGGTCCCTGATGTCATCAATGTTGTTGTTATTGATATTCAAGACACAAAGGGATTCCTGTGCAAACAATTCAGATTCATAAAGAGAGGAGAGTTACTTTCAGTTAATACAATGACAGAATATTACAAAGGAAAAAACATTGTTATGGACTATTGAACAAAATATTAAACCTTACAGTTATTCAAATGTATAACACCACACCCTGGACTAGAAAAATACACAATTTACATTAACATGAATTTATTATGGACACACACTGTCGAATAGCATGCTACTGTGTAAAACCATATATAGAGGAAGTGCATTACATTGTGTGGTCAAAATAAATTTACATGTTACAGTATTTTCATCTTTTTCTTCACTTGTGATCACTTTGAATTAAGCATTTAGATCTCTTCATATATCTGAGCTACTAGGATCATGTCCAAATCAGACTCTAGATAGTGCTGTTGCTAAATATTCATCTTGGTTTGAAGTTCTATAATGGCACATTTATAAAAAGCTGGAACTCTTTAAATTTGCACAGCAATTTCTTTAATTATCCAAACAAACAAGAAGCTGAGACTTTTGGTGTGTTTATCCATGGCCTGGGCAGTAAACGAAGTAAACAGACCAAACTGATTTGTCAGACCAGAGAGAGCAACAGAGGTCTCTTTGACATCATCAAACCCAGCACAATACTGCTTTTACATGGATCACTGGCCTCTGGGAAATCTGAGATCTTTTAAACTTGAGGTGATAACCTACCAGGTTGATACACCACACATATCCTTGTGTATAAAAACAGAAAAATAGGCTTTCCTCTTTTGGTTATCTTATAATTTTAAATGAAGAGAGACCAAATATAGTGTGGCTCATCCTTCTTTTCTCTTACTATCTCTGTACTGAAAAGTGTAAAATTGGGTCATACAGCCACTGAGAGGAGAGTCCTGGGGTCAAGGAGCAACTTTTCCCCTGGTGCCAGCCTTTGGTTCTCCAGATGAAGCTCCTTGAGCTCACAGAGATTCTCTAAGCCCTCCACCACTGCAATCCTGTTTCCACCCAGATACCTACAGAGCAGGAAAACCACACACGTTCACACACCACACACACACACACACACACACACACACACACACACACACACACACACACACACACACACACACACACACCTTAGACTTGAAGTGTTTTATCAAAGTACAGGATAACAATCAGTTAAACTTGCCTACTCACAGTTTGGAGAGCTTCTGCAGATTGAAGAGATTATCTATATGAGTGATGTTGTTGTTCTGCATATACAGATGGGTGAGGTTGGAGGCAAAGCCAAGGTTGCAAATGTGTGTGATCTGATTATCGTACAGGTAAAGGACCGTGAGGTTTCTACACATGGAGAGATCACCCTGAAAGTAGAATTGTTATATGTTATATTGAAGTGAGGCATAAAAGAGGAAGAAAAGCACAGAATGAAAACATCAGCGTTGATAGCGGCTCCTTACAATATCTTCAATATTCTTGCTGGAGAAGTGGAGGTGGGTGAGTGTCTTGAGGTACTCTGGGAAGGAAAGGCCCCTTTTCTTTTTGAAGTGGTTTCTAGATTTAGCAATCACATCTATGGTCAGGCGTACCATGGTGGCTCATCACACATGCAGCTTTAGAGAGGATCCTTTTCAGCGTCAGCCAAGCATTCAGTCTACAGCAGTGACTAGATCTGTCTGTTTTTGAAGAAAAAAAAAAATGGACACGTGAGCTGAAATAGACTTTAGCTGGCAAACAAATGTTCATCTGAATAGATTTACTATTGCCAAATTACTATAGCCTTTACAATCACAAATGGCAGGCAAAGATTAACCTTGTATAGAACTTTAAATGTGCTAAAACCTGATTGTCAATTCACAATTAGGCATAATTGATGAAAAGAAACCATCACTGTTCTCCAGGAAACTTGCCAAGAGGCCAAAGGTCGGGTGACCAGACACAGCAGAGCTTCTACTACTTCCTTTCATTCACTACCCATGGGGCTTGTTTATTAGCTTGACCTGACATTGAGATATGAAAATGTGCTCTTTGATTTTTACTTTGCAAATAGGCATTATTACCCAGCACCCTTTCCACCTGCTAATTATACAGCAGTCAGTGTGTTTGGCTAAAAAAATATGGTGGTGGGTTGGAGAAAGGCAAAGAGAGGGGACGGCAGGTATTTTTCCACACTTGATCTCTAAACATCAGGCCGAGGTTACAGGAGACAAGAGACACTGATCGATAAATCAGAGTTGAACTATGGACAGAAGCTATACCCCCGTGGGCCTCTCCTCCCCTGGGACTTTGGGAGAGTAGTTTATCACTGTCAAACAAAGTGCGACACTCAGAGATGTCCGGGTACAGTGGATGAGGGAAAGGAAATATCCACTGAAGTGAATGCAGATAGCCAGTACAATGTGGCGAGGGGGTCCACAAAGCTGGAGAAGGCCCACAAAAATATAAGTAGGGTGCTATGACTTAAAAATGGGCCGGGGTTATGTATGTTAGATAACGTAAGCGATGGCTGCATTCACTGCTAGCCTAAAAACTATTGTACGTTAACACTGCAGCGTCGTCTATAACCAGATTTGGCATTACATTCCCCCTCTTATTGTGGTGAATTTGGATAGGTGGAAAATATTAACCGAGCTCTCCTACCTCTCGACGTCTTCAGCAAAATTTAAACATTTTAAAAAGAGATATTAAAGAAAGTGTTAAGCGAACCGCGAGTTAACGCTAGGCTGTTTTGTTTGAGACTATCATGTTGCTATGGAAACTGCGGATCCGACGACACCGGCGATGCGGAAGTAAGATTAAATGGTTATATTTCTGTCATTTCTTATGGTTAGCAGTATTATCTGTGTTATAGCCTCATATTCTTAACTATTATCGCTAGTTTAGGGAAATACTATTAGTTGCTAAATTAAATATTACATCAGTTTAATTTCAATTTAATTTTTTTTTGCATTTTAATTGTATAATTGCAAATTAAATGGTGACAGAGAATAGGATTTTAACATGAGGGAGTGACTTACCACATTAAAAAATAAAATGAATTGGGGCCACATACCAAATCAGAACCACAACCCACTTCTTCCAGTGACCCCTGCATTGTTAATGTCAAGAGATGTGGGGTTCCTGTAAGTAGGTGACTTGCTTCCACTCATGCAGGAGCACAAGGCTGAGAGAAATTGTTGCACTTCCAGCTTTCTGAGCTGGGATCAGCCTTCTTCGCACACGGCACCATGCTTGTGCGGTTAATTCCTCTGAGAGGCAAACTAAACTTAACATCTCCAGATCTTAGTGGGGTCATTAGATCTATAGGACCTAAATACTGTAGCTTCCCACAGCTATTAATCATGACCCTTATCAATCTGCTGATCTCATATCAGTCAATGTCAAATCATCCAGTTGTCCAACCCTTTATTTTAGTGTGGACAGCAAAGAAGAAGGCATTCCACAGCAATCTGTGAAAGCATTTTTTTTTTTTTACTAATGGGGAACATACTTTGGAATTAGAAAATTGCTAAATGTTAAAAGGAGTAAGGTAAAATACACGGGTAATGGATATTTGGCTGCCCACTATTTGACTTGATTAGAATTTACATACATTTTTCTATTCCACTTTTAGTCATGCATACAAATGTCCATCTGGTGATAATCACAATATTTACATGTCCAACGAGTTCAATATGTTTCACTGATTCTTAAATCACCATGAAAGACCAAACATTAGGTGAAACTGTTTTAGAAACGCATACTCCAAATACTTTCTCAGCACTGTGACAGTCATCCATGTAATACATTTAAATATCTGGCAAAAACATGAGCTATTCAGTAGACTGTGTGTGCAGAAAACCTATTCAACAATTTCAAATTCCTAAATGACATTAAATATAATCTAATAAGTTTTCTCTTCCTAAACCACGGTACTGAACACCCTCCAATTTAAGACATGGCTTAAATAATGGTAAAAGAAAATCATTATAAGAAGTGGTGCCAAAGCTCATGCACATGAGAAAAAGCAGACACCTCCACTGTCCCACTGGGACTGCCTCCTCTGTGATACATGACATAAAAAATATACATTTAGCCATTACAATACCATTAAAAAAAAGACATGACACAAACCCAGGCCAAAGCGGCTGTCTGTAAAAAAAGGCAGACTTGGTGAGTGTCTGCTTCGATGGAGAGCAGGCACGTTGGGTGAATAGACTCCAGTGTGTATGGCTTCTGTTTCTGCGCTGCATCACTGCCACACCACAACCTGACGAGCTGGCCACTCTGTCGGAGTGTGTACCACCAAGAGCCAAACTGTGCAGGGAGTGACTCCGCAGAGACATCCCACACATGGCAGCCGATTCCCTTTGAGCCTATGCAGAAGCTTGAGTTTGTTGTTCCATTATGTAATGCTGTGACAGGCTACACTTGAATGACTGACTGGTGCTAGGTTAGGCTGTGCCTTTAATGCAACCATGGTGTGTTATATGCGTCGGGCTGCAGAAGAATACGGGCCCTACATGCAGAAAGATTTTTAGCAACAGCCAGAGCATGAAGCGAAACAATACAGCAGTGCCTCACACCTTAAGAATACTGTACTATATCTAGATAGGACTAAACCAGTGAAATTGTTCAATTTCCCAGCTACAATATTTTTTATGTTGCACAACACAGAAGAAATAAAATATTTTTTGTTTATGAAATGAAATATCCACATACAGCACTTGCACTTTTTAAGTTTTATTTTTTGCATTAATTCTAAGACAAAAAAATAAATTGAATAGAAAAACACTCCGAAGAGAAATCGCAGATAATTCTACCCTTTGCATTTAAACCCTTCAACCCTTAGCATTTAAACATAAACCATAAACCAGTAAGTGCTAAACATGCACAAGAAATCCCGGGGAAATCCAAATCGGCTCGTAGTTCAGGTTTAATTGGCAGATGTGTTGATTTGATTGAAGAGTTTGTCCTTAATGACTTGAGACATCAGGCCATGAATTGCCTCTATGGTTGTCTTGCAGCTAAAACAAACCACAGTGAAAAATGGAGATTAGTTCAATGACCACCGCAAAACACAGACATACAGAGAAGTAACATCTACTCAGGTATCAGTAGACTTCCAATAACAATAAACAGTGAAGGTGATGTTATCTATCTGTGCATAAGATATTACTGAAATAAGTATTAATGAGCAGATTAGCAGGCCTTGTCTGTTCTTTTTGGTTTAAATCAGAAGCATAATTAATTACTGCATTAAAAAGATATAGATGGAAAACATAATAGTGCTAGGTTTACATTTTTCTTTTTCTGCTTTTAATCACACTGCTTTTCAAAAAACCCAATAGATTACATATCATGAACTAAGAGGTAAAATTCTTGATAAACAGAAAATTAGCAGCTATTTTGATGATTAATCGTGTGAATTATTCCCCATTTTATATCATTGTAAACGGAATCTCTTCAGGTTTGGGACAGTTGGTCAGACAAAACAAATCATTTAAAAGGTATCTCTCTGGAAACTGTGCTAGGTATTTTAAATTACTGTCTGACATTTTATAGAAAAAAGATTTATCAATAAAAAAAATCATTAATTGTAAGAATGTTGGTTGTCGAACTAAATCAAAACATTTAACAACATTTTTTATTTCAAATTTACACACACAAAAAATATTTATTATTAGTTGACCCAGTCCCTAATTCCATTATTATTATTTGTGGAATTTATTAACATAACATAAGGACACAGTAACAGAATTAAAATAATTAAAAGTAATACCATCAACCATTCAGCCATAGACAGCACTGAGATTATAGCACCCAAAATAAATGAAATTCAGTATGAGTTTGCAGCCTTTTTTTGTGCTTTTACAGAAAAAGATTTACCTATCTCGTGTCGCTTTGGCCAGTTTGTCCTCAGACTTCCTGTCATGTGTGTCCAACCCGAGCATGAAGCTGCCTCTGCCCAGCTGGGCCTCCGACTGCTCCAGCTTCTCTGACAGGTCAAACACCTGGCCTGTGGTGTAGTCTGAGTTCTGACCAACCAACAAACACACACAGAAACCCATTCATGCACAATTTGCCAACAAAAGCTAGATAACAGATTTTCCGCATAGAAGAATTTTGCACGATGGCAACAAATCTGTCTAACAAGCTGTAGGAACACTTTGTGTGTTGTGGTGAATGAAAAGAAGCCAGTGAAAAGTTTGCTTAAGGTGAGGCCGTGTTTTTAGTGGAAAAGGTAATTAAAACACAATGACACAGGGGCCCCTGACTAGGGCGACAGTGTAGCAACTGACAAAGCCTGTCACCCAAGGAGCAGCTCGTTCTTGACATCTAGTCAATTCATCTTCATCTAGAATGCCAAAGAGCTAACTGTTTGGATAAGCCTGATGCCTATTTAGACTGTTTAGTCAAGCCCGGGACAGAGTGACTGCATCCACAATGGGAATTCACATGAGGAGCTTTCAATCTTTAGAGTGAACTGTGGAGGGAAAGGAGATGATCCATGGAGAAACACGACAGTATCTGTATCACTTGAGCTGGGTCTGACTTTAATACTTATCTCCCTTGTTAAAAAGTTGAAATTAAGCTTATTACTAAAATCAATAAACAGGGACTCTTGGCTACTACGCAGCAATAAATCACAACATCACAAGCGGGTGACCACATGTCTCAGTGAGTTATAGAGTAATAATTAACCATAAATCAAAATGTCAAACAATTAGCAAACATTTTGCTTTTTGAAGTTGCCTACATACCGTGAGGAGACTTGAGGAACTTAAGGTATTGACCCAATATTTATTCCAAAGGAGTTCCAGAAGCTTTCTATCAAGGGAGGACTTGAAGTAAGTAACCTCCAAGGCGTAATACCTAAATAAAACAAAAGTAAAAACATGAGCCACGTACAGTATACAGTCATACAGTTAAGAGTACACTTTATCAAAGTACTGCAATTAAGGTATCCTTTTTTAAAATATAATTGACATAATATGTATAAGTATTGATGTAACTATCTCCAATATGGTGACAGCACTATGATATATATCAATACTCACTGTTTACAGTGAACACCAAAGTCTTCAATCTTGTTCAAAGGGATTGTCTGGTATTCAGACGGTCCTTCATCGGGAGGTTTGTAACCCTAAAAGTCCAAAGATTTAACAAATGAAATAGTTTCTCTGTAACATAACCAAATAATTACTAAACTAATAAGAAATAAATTAATGAGATAGACAGGCAATTACAAGATCATACATTCTAATTTATTTAGTATAACAAATATACATCAATAAAACCCAAATTGAAAAACTGCAAACATGGGCAAAAACACAGTATTTTCTTTACCTTTGGGTAGGTCCTGAAGGCGCCAAGGTTGACTTTCCCTGCAGAAATAGTCCGAGTGGGGTCGATCTGTAGGAAGCAAGATACAGTAGAACAGGAAAACAAAGTCAGGGGTCATACAAACCTCCAGGGACCACTCGAATCTGGCCACCAGAAGCCTTATACTATGGCTGTCAGTGTGCTGAAAATATACACTTAATTATATGACGCCCACGGCATTTAAGCAATGCTAAACCAAATGAAGTGTAAATAGCATATATGGTTGCAAAAGCAAAATATTCATCAGTACTGCATGGAAACCTACAACTCATACATCAGCAATCTCACCCCCTTCTCAGTTACACCCACATTAACTCGTATTGTCATACTTAGAATGAAAAGATCATACTTTCCTGAATACCATTTTAATGGGGTGCAATTAGAAATCATAGTAAATGAAGCATTTCGCTTTAAATGAAAGATAAGTATTTCCACAGTCTTACCACAACGGCCACAAAAGGCTCCTGAAACTGCTGGTTGAGCATCTGAGTGCTGACATCTATGCCCGAGAGCCAGCATCCATAGCCTGGGTGACTGTGGTACCAGCCAATAGCATTCTCCAGCCGGCCAACCTGGTGCATTAGAGATAGACATAGATTATTATTTTAGTAATAATATAACATTATACAAGAATACCGCAGACAAATATTCATAAAATATTATTATTGCTGCCAATATTTGGTGCTGTGAATAATTTTGTTGAAGAAAAATAAACTACCTTGTAGTAACCATGTTAGAATACACAGAGTTTTACAGCATTATTTGAGCAAAGACTTTTCTCTTGCAGAAATTAACAGTATGGGTGAGATAGTGGTGGGATATGGATAACAATAGACTTTCACGTTATATGTAATTTCATATTACGATAGTACATTTAGAATTAAATTAAGAAGCAGTTTATGGATAAAATAACCAGACAGGAATGTGTAGTTTTGAGTAAACCAGTAACTTAATCCCCAAACAGATAAAGGTCATTTATAACACTGATGCAAAATAACTTCAAAATCCAACATTACCATACGTTATTGATGCTTATTGCTTTGCAACATTGCCCCCAATGGCCTTACACAACAAAGTATAATAAAGTGGTAGCTACCATGGTATTAAATGGTAGACAAATTTGAAGAAGACGAAAAAGAAGATGAACTTTTGAGGAAATTATATTATATAGTCTATTATATAATCTCATGTCTTATATGTCTTGTCCACAATGCAAACATTAAAGTGGGTCTTTTAGAAGAGCTGAATGTAAAAAAAAACAACAAATATGGTTGCAATCAATTACATCTACAAAAAAACATGCTCTAAGTAAATACATCAAATAGTGTAACCTAACAGTGTGTATGCAGAGATTCCTCCTTTCTCTCTTAAATCATATGATATAAAATCTACGAGATGCCGTTTAATGTAAATCAGGTGTCCGACCTGTTTAGCATTTTCAATGTAGGCAGCCATGTATTCATACGCTGCAGCCTGGGCGTTGACTCGAGTTTCTGTGCCCTCCACGGGCAACGCAAAGCTGTCCATAATGATCATGGTTTCACCATCCACCTTCCCCAACATGAGGCCCATCACCTCCAGGTTTCCTCCAGACCTGGCGTGCATCACCATCTTCAACAGGGCCAAGGCTGAGAGCTTGCAGTACTTGAAATAGTGATGGCTATGGGTACAACAAAAGAAGATATATATATACATTAAGTATCAGGTATATTACGTTTATTAAGGAGTAGATATATTTGTAAATACTCAACACACACAGTTTGCTGCAACGACTCCTGCTGTTGACAAACAAACCGATGCTAGTTTGTAGCCAAGCTAGCAAGGTTGTTCTAACAACAATCTACCGTGACACAGCTTACGACACCAAATATTTAGCTTATCAATAACTTAAACTGATAACTAAATGCCGCATTACTGTGCTGTACTTACTCCTTTGTCCATGGCTTCGCAGCGAGGATTTCTTGTTGTTGCTTTTTGTCATATTTGTAAATTTCATCTATGCTCTGAACTTCCTGCATGCTGTTGGTTAGCTCCCATGTTTTCTGAGCCGTGCTGCTCCCCGCCATGATGAATTATCTAAGCAACAGAAATAAGTCTTTCAAACCCCTATTTCTCCTCAAGTAAGCAAAGCAATGTTTATATTTCTCCGGAGATTTTAATACCGTGACAGGGCCAAATGTCCACTTGCTCAGGAAGCCATGACAGTGGATGATACCAACATACCAAAGTGCCATCGCAGGGGACGTTTGTCTCAGTGTTACACAAATATGACGTTAATATGTTTATATGCTACATTACGTTTTTTTAACAGCTAAAATTAACCATACATAACAATAATATTTCACCTGAAGCGACATTTACCGTATTTATCACTCATATTAAAGTATGGTCACCCCTCTGACAGAACACATGGTTCCGTCCTGGGAGGTCCCCAACCAACCGTCGGGGACGCACTGACATCTAGCGGTGTTTCTGTAGAAAAGCAGGCTCAGCCATGAAGCCTTTTCCTTTCAGGTCTTTGGCAGTGAAGTACTTTTAGTGAGGGATAAGGTATTTAACTCAGCAACACTGCAGCTAATGTTCATTAATGAGTTCTTCACGACGGTAGCTCAAAAGGCAACTTAAAGCTAGGTGGTAACGTTGCTAGCGTGTGTTGGTAGGTTAGATAACTTAATAAAAACTCATTTCCGCTGCAGTTTATGACTTTAAAACCGCTTAAACGACATCAAAAAGTCAATATTACCGATTAATACAACAATTATTAAACAGTGAGTTTTGACGGGTCTCAAATACATGTTCTGTGTTTGAGAGTTTCATGTTTGCTAGGTTAGGTTAGTGAGCCTCTCCTTGGAGGACCTTTTGTGTCATGGTTGCCCATAGCAACGGAATGATGCTTTGCGCCTTGCTGACAATCTAGACAAAAGCATTTGTCAGGTTTTGGGCTGTGAAGGTAAATTATAATAAATGTGGATAATAATGTGATGTGTAACTTCTGTGGCCTGTGCTGAGTTTCCTTGTTGGGTGAACGTGGGAATTAATGGACGCAGATGGGACGTTTTCCGAGGAGCATGAAGAGGAAACAGATATATCATCACTGAAGTGTGACACACTATTCATTCGTGCCAATCGAGGTATGTGAAATATGAATGCTTTGATGATTACCACACTGTAGTTGGACAGTCTACTGAATGTTTCCACATCATGTGTGAATGTACTCTACAGTCAGGGGCTGGTAATATAAGCAACACTGTGGATATGCCTCCAGCATCAGCAGCACAAGGAGTATCATCTAATCCAGTCAGAGGTATTGTGCAAGTCTCTGATACTGGATAGATTACATTCTTTGAGTACATTCATATGGCATACGCTTTATGTAATGTATATTTGATCATTTCCAGGTGTGGGTTTAAGTTCGCTGCTGGGAACTGACTATGAAAGGAAGAAGAATAAACTTAAGGAGGAGCTTCAACTTGACTTCAAACATTATGTCTCCACTGTCGGTTTTTTTCTATTTTATTTTTGAGAACAATCATGAAGACACGTTTCACTATATTGCCTCTGTATCACATTTTGTTGACTCCCTATCCCGTCCTCTATTGTCATGTTCTTTCTCCAGAAAAAGGATCTGAAAACTAGTGAACCTCGTCCACAACCCCACGGTCTCTCCCTGCCTATTGATGAGAAGATATTGGTTAAGGTTTGTGTCTGTCTGGGTAGTTTAGTGAGTCAGTTTTTGTGTGTGTACATTCTCGTGTGTAAATGTTTCCACAAGTGTGATATAACAGGAAGTGGGTAACCCTCCATGGTCACTGAAATGAGACTTTTTTCCCTGGCATCATATAGCTTGCTCACAACAACACTAATGGAGTTGATGTACTGCAGAGCCTCGGCTTAAGTTGATATGACTTGTTGATTGTGCAGCACCTTGTGTCTCATGGCAACTGCTTTGTATGACAAGAGCTTACTAACAAGATGTGAGAGGTTGTAAGAAGGTAAATCAGTGGCCCAGTGGCCTAATGGATAAGGCATCAGCCTCCGGAGCTGGGGATTGTGGGTTCAAGTCCCACCTGGGTCGTGTAGATTAAATCTTGATGATTCAAATCCCACTAGTTCAGTTTGCAATTTCTGCATCTTTGAATAGAGTTTACAGGCAAATCTGATATTCCAATAATGCAGGTCTGTCTTAAATTCATACAGTATGCAACAGTGTATCTATGATACATTTAAGGATTGAAACCCACTCTTTAGACAAAAGCAAATGTTTAATAAGATGTTACTATAAACTGAGATGAGTTTCATATATGACAGCTAATAAGGTGTCTTACATTCAAACGGTGAGCTACTGTATATTGCTGGTCTTCCATATTTGAATTGTTTGTTATGTGTGTGAGTGTTGAGTCAGATTCAAACACAGCATTGGAAATATGTACCTGAAGAAGATGGCTGCTTTACAGACATGACTCTGAATTTTTTTCTCTCGCAGGAAAAACTACGAGAGGAGAGAAATAAAGAATACAACCTCTTCCTGCAAGAACAAACACAAAACAGAAGGTTAAAGAGGGGCACACTTCCTGTCACTTCAAAGGTATTGAAAATAATCAATAAACAATGATTGAATTGTCACTTATCACTTATAAATATATAGAGCTCCTTAAACAAAATAAATGGTTTATAGATTTTGTTATGTGCTGTTAAAATAAATGCTTTTCATATTGAACTCTTTTCACATTTCCACTTTCAGCCTGGACAGGTTCAAGCTTCAGATGCTGTGTGCATTTCTTCTCCACCTTCTCCTCTACCCATCCTCAACACCCATACAAACATACGCCCTCCTCCCAGGGAGCGCCCTGCATCCAAGAGAGATGCTGCCACTCTGACTGAGGCAGTGGATAGTGGAAAAAGGATAGGGACTTGGGGTCCAGGCCATCGGAGACGAAAGCGTTGGCAACTTCATAGACTGAAGAAGCCCAATAGCTCTGAGGATGAGCCAAACACAGACAAAGAGGAGGAGCTGGAGTTCAGACACAGGAGGAGGCAAGACAGAGACACTCAAGAGCCTGAGTACAAAGAGGAGAGGAGAACAAGAGAACGCAGAGCTAACAGGTGTAGTTTTTTATATAGCATGATTTTGAGCTTTTTTTTATCTCCATACAGCATATGCCAATGACAGAAGGTAATATAATTGCTCTTCACCTGTCATGGCAGAGATCCTCAGGACATAAAGGAGGTGGAGGCCCCTGATGTTCGTGATCAGAACAACAATGAATGGGTCTGGAAGTCAGAGTAAGCAAGATGATTATTATTTCTGTGTACAGTTCTGGTCGAGCAATTAGATTTGTCATGTAGAAACAGAATTATTAAAGATAGTGACAGTATTCACATACATAGCTGCACACCAACATCGTCCTGGAACGTCACATTAATTTTCTTAATCAATAAAGTAATCTGATTGATTGAGCCTACACAGGGTAACTGTAACACACAGCAGGCATAGATAATTGCTGCCATACTCAGTTATTGCTCTCCAGCACTTCTCTTATATCCTGTTGCCATTCATTGTTTCTGTTTATGCCATTAAGTTGAGCCACTCTCAGTAAGCTGTTAACATGCTGATGGAGGTTGAGCCTTGGCCCAGCTCCAGGCAAACAATTACTCACCCCAGTTCTGTCGGGAGGAACGGGATTGATTGGAGAATGAGGCTTTGCTGCCTGACTTTGAGATCAGAAAGCTCTGCAGGCAAACTGTGAGGCAGTGTATGATGTAAAATGGTAGCTGGGTGTGGCTCAGAGGGGAACTGATTGCTGTGGTGTTACCCTTATATGTTTTCAGTAATTGGATGTGCTTGTGGAGTGTCTGGACCTATGTGTATATTTGTGTTTAATAGTCCGCCAGTATCAGGCAGCATGAGGAAAGCTGCTAGATCTAGACCTGCTACCAGCAAGGATAAAGCAGAGTTTGCTACTGGACTAATGATTGGTAAATACCATCCTGACTTGTGGGATTACTGATGGAATTTGTCACTTGAAACAGTTTCTCAGCATCGTAGTTGACAGCACTTGTATGTTTATGGCTCTCCGTTGTCATGCAGGAGCAAATGAAGAGCAGACGGCCTCTCAATTGAGGAAAGAACAGTACAAGCAAGAGCTGCTGAAACAAATTGCTGAACAGCAGAGAAACAAGATCAGGTGAGTATTTATTCACAAAATTGACATTTCTATTATAGTTGTTTCAGCTGGCGTGTCACTGTGAGTCAACAAGACACAAAGGATGGTTGATGACTTTTTTCAGGGAGAAGAAACTTGAGCTGAGGGTTGCTGCCACTGGAGCCACAGACCCTGAGAAAGAGGTAGAGTAGAATGGCAAGAACAGGCTAACATGGATACTACATGATTGCATGGTGTGATTCTCTAAAGACAACAGGCCAATTAACAAATCTCACATGTCACAAACTATTTCTCACCATCATAAATGATGATTATATTATTTGGATTATATTGAGCAACACCTTATATTGAGGTTTACTGAATACCTGTTGCCTGATTTCCTTTTATGGATCTCTTTTGCATGATGCATCACATATTCCAGCCTGACCGAATTAAGCAGTTTGGGGCTGTAAATCGGCAATATGACAGCAGGAGACGAGATGTGCCCTACAAGCCCGGAACATATCTGGAGGCTGTAGGGAAGGATCCAAGGTCTAAAGATGACAAACCCATTGAGGACACAGAACAGAGAGGCCCCACAGGAAAGTCCCACATGGAGTACAGTACATCTCTCAGTCAGCTGACAGGGAACACGGTGCCTGACTCCGGAACGAGAGCAGCACACGGTGCTCCCTCTCTTGACTATTTTAATGAGGACTACCACAGGGACTTCTCAAAGATGCTAGGAGAGGTGGCCATGCCAAGGTAGCGCACTGTTGCATTGTGTTATATGAATGAAATTAACAACCCTGCTGAAAGCTCATTGTAGTGTCTGTGATTTTTTTTTTCAGGGTTGCTGGTGTTCCTCCTCCTGTTCCTCCCACTGTAACTAATACTTACAAGACTCCCTATGATGCAGCTTATTACTACTATGGAACCAGGAATCCATTAGATCCCAATCTTCCTTACAATCAGAGTATAGTATTACAACCATCTTCATTTAAAATGTGTTTGCCTCTTTGCTTTTTATCAGAAATTGTGTATACTTTGCATTACTGCTAACCATTCAATCAAATTGTGACACTGGTGTTCATTGATTTCACTGTGGTATGAACACTGACTGTCAATGTTACATACTCATTGTGCAGTAATGTGCAGACTGCCATGAAGTCTGCACAAAGAATGCAACAATAACATACTGAAAATAAAAGCAGTCATGATGTTCACTGCTATGGATAATTTACTGCATCTCAGATTAAAGAGTTAAACTCTCTGCTTTTCATTGATTTTCATATTGTTTAGAAGTGCTTGTAGGTAGGAAAAACACGTAAAAAATCAAAAACAATACTTTACACATTGAAAAATTGTCAGCAGTAATGTAAAGTTTGCATATTAATAGTAAACAGTCGAATGGTCCATAGGCCTTGCTGTGTCTCTAGTCTTCATGGTCATTAACTTACTTGTGTATCTGCCAGTTCAACCTTAGTTGGGGGTAATACACATTGGCTTAAATAAACTCCAAGACCTCTCTGTAGAGAATTATTACCATTTATTATGGAGCCACTTTATCACCATATCGATGGCCAAGAGGACTTGGCATAGCAATTCATAAATCTCATTTTACAGCAGAACTGATTTTATTACTAAGGGGATATACATTTTATTGGATATGAGTTCAGCAGATCCAGATGGATCTCACTTTATCCAGCTGGTCTGTTTGGTTACATTTATTTTCTTTCCATTGTAATTTTGCTGCCAATTTTCTGCCCTGGTCTGAGCTCACAGGCTTTTTTTAATGTTGGGAAAAACATTGGCAGACCGTTTCAGCAGATAGCCAATGAAACCTGTTTGTATTTATTATCTTGTCTTTTTGTATTTTCTTTATTAGATGGTCCGCCTGAAGGGGTGCAGCAGTCTGTGAATTTCCATAGTCCTCATCAAAGACCAGCTCCTTTCAGACCAAGAGGCCCCACTGAGTCAGTGTCCATGCCACCACCATGATTTTTGCAATTTATTTATAATGTTAATTCAGTGTACATAATTTAAAACCATTTAAAGATATGTGCAACTCCTGTTCTTTACACTGAAAATCAATGTGTGTCAGAGTGATAGTAGATTTTTCTTTCTTCCAGGAGAGGGCCCTCACTGCATGTCTGTCAGTACCTCCCGTGCCTCCTCATCATCTCTCACTCTGTCTCCTTCTAGAGCGATTGATGAGCACAGATCATCTCCCCTGGATGTTGGGGAGCTTCCTGCAGAAAAGGCTAAACAGAGGAGAGAGAGTACACTGACCTACCAAGAAGCCCTCAGAGAGCAGGTCCAACATCAGATCTACCAGATATCATCTGTTTGCCATAAGCAGACCCAGTGCTTTTATATATAATGCCTAACTTCAGAAATTAGTAATACCAGTTTGATACCAAGGAGTTTTTTTGTCCTCATGTTCCAGTTCTGTTAACTGGTAGTTGGATGTTTTTAGGGGTTTGGGTAACTCTGTCAGGAGGTTGGGGGAGCGGCACACTGTCTGACATGCTAACTGTCACACTGACATGCTAACTATTGCTGTAACAGGCTGTTTGCTCCATGCTGATACCGAAGGAAACACAGACATTGACTCATTGTAGGGACACACCAGATATTTTGACAGAGACCAGATCTAGATGAAGTCAGCATTTCCCCATGGGAAAAGAAAACATTCTGCCTTTCTTGTGTCCAGATCAAAGAAAGAAAGGAGCATAAAAGAAAAGAGAAAGAAGAGAAAGAACGATATGATGCCAAGATAGAGGCAGAGATGATGGCATACAACCCCTGGGGGAAAAGTGGGGGAGGCGCTCCAATTAAAGACCAAAAAGGCAACCTCATTAGTAAGTTGCCTTTCACTCTCTTTTTAATGAGGTCTGCTAAATCTAAGATACTTTTATGGTAGATCATAATCACACAGCATTTTTAGGTACTTATACAGTAAATGTTTCCATTCTTTCAGGTGATCTGAATCAAATGCACAGGACCAACGAGGAGTCGTATAGGAGTCCTGTGTCCAAGAATAGTAGGCAGACAGAAAGCTTTTTGATGAGGAATGGACACTCTCCTGGAGTTGAAGCCAGCGCCCCCCTTTCCCATCGATTGTCAGGTAGTGTAAAATATCTCTGGGTGATTGTGCCAAAACTGTGGCAAACTGGGTCCTGTCATCTAGTGGTATTTCAGTGTATTGTGTGTTTCGTGTGTATTTGTGTGCGCACCGAACACTTTGTTCTTCTTTATAGATGTATTACCTTCTATATCATTTGTCCTTGCAGGTTTTAATGATCAGCCAACTCCACAGCAGCTTCACAAGCAGGACAGATACAAAGAAGCCCTGAAACAACAGGTAGGTCCTGGGCCACAGCCTTCAATCTATGCAGGTAGCAGAATGGATGCTAATGGAGGGGATTCATCAAAATAAACATGAAATGCTTTGGTGCGTGTCTCCTTTTTAATACAGAAATGAAACTTTTTATTTTATTAATATATTTTATTGAATAGTTTTTTATTGGTTAAAACTATTTTAGTGTCCCTGAGCTCCTGAAGAAGTTGTAAATTAAGTATAAATGTACAGTCACAGAACAATCTGCATGGTGTGCTGCTCGGGTGTGAACAAAAAGTGTCCCTCTGGTGCTTAGTGTGGGGATCCTGCCGGTTTAGATATCAACCTCTGTTGGATGCCTCAGAAGTTTTCAACAATTCTGAACTATAAATGTAACGTAACCTTTTCATTACCAACAGATAGAGGAAAACAAGCGAAAGCAAGAAGAGGAGAGAGAACGAATCAGGGCAGAGGAGGAAAAAGAAGAGAAGAGGCTGGCGGACCAAAGGGCTCGCATGCAGCAGGAATATGAGGAGGAGCAAAGAAGAAAGCAAAAGAAGGTCGAGGTGAGGAGTTCATCTCTTTGATGAAGACCACTTCATCATTCCTCCTTCCTTACTGTTGAGAGTATCTCCTCACACTGGGCCTGCAATTGAAAAACATTATTCTTTACTCTTTGTAGCATAGGCTGGAAAACCAAAGTTGGATCCATGAACCTAAAAGACAACACCAGGAGGAGGAAAAGAAGGCGAAGCAGGAACAAGAAATTGAGAAGAACGTGACTGAGAGTGCCAGGGACAGAGAGAAGAAAAAGGAGCAGTTGACTTATGAGGTACGATAAGCCTGAAAAGTCATTGGTACTGTAGCTGTCAGTTTTATTTAACATCCTTGTCACGTAATGTGAGTCTGCTTGTAAATTTGCAGAGAGAGCCATCTCCTCCAATCCCAACCTTTCAGAGGAAGCAGACAAGTCTTTTGGTATCCAGACCTTCCTCTGTTGTGAGCCAACTCTCCTGCAGGACTGTACGTGTAGTAAATGTATGCAAATACTTTCACATCAAGGTTGTTTTGATGTAAATCCAGAATAATAACAGGAAAAATGCCAACTATTTCCACAACAGGAGCGCTCTGTGTCAGCACCACACTACCGACCTGTCCCTGCAGAAATACCCCAGCAACCAAGTAAGACTTTGTCTGGAGTTATGTGTACCCCACCTACCAAAATCAAATGTATGGCTGTTTGTAAATCATAAATTGCCCCATAAACATTTATTGTTCCTATACTTGACTCTGTCTCCCCTCACACTCTCTGTGTGCCTTAGATAATCAGCAGGAAGTGATCAGAGAGCTGTCAGCCCTCCGTAGGTACCTGAGGAAAGAGCAGAGAGAACTGGAGGTTCAACTGGGCCAGACAGATCGACAGGAGAGTCTCTACACTCCCCCCAGCAGGTATTACAGTGAGTCACCCCTGAACAGCAGGGGTAATTTGCATAGGTATAACGTGCCCAGAATTAATAGGATTGTATCATCTTCCTGGCTAAAAGAGTTTAGAGAACCCTTTAGATGCGCTCTACCCCTTCAGGTCCAATTTCACCTAATGCACCCCCAGACACATTTAAGGTGAAGACACAATACTAATTCTGTCTTGTTAAATGGCAATTTTGATTTGCTTTTTGTATTTAAGGAGGCTTTCTTGTGCTTCGAGCTAATGAAAGTGACCCAGGTCAAATTGGCTATCTTCTAATCTCCATTCAGATTTGTTTCGGGGACTCATTACTGCAGTTATGTAAAAGTATGATCCCCAAAAGGGAAATTCTTTTCATCTGTCTTCACTGCTCTAACCACCCTAAAAAACATGTGACATATTATGTCCCCTTGCCCCAAAAGGACAGGAATGTACTACAAACTACTTGTAAAGTCTCTGCTTATATTCAAATAATTTTGTGCATCAGAGAAATGCCTTTGAACTGGTGCCAGTTCCACTGCTTTTCTTTGGTTCCAATATAAGCTGCTTACACAGAAAGCCCCACGCTTTAGGCCTCATAAAAACATTTGGAAGTGTTTAACACACACAAACCAGGTGTTATGTCCTTACTGTTAAATTCTCATTTAACTCATTTAGAATCTTAAGTCATGCACAAGTGGAAAACATTTAGGACAGTGAACTACTGGGACATTTTCAGGAAGGCATCTGTGTGTTATTTGAGGTAATTGTAACTGCCCTGTTTAAAGTGGGGTTTTTCTTCTTTGCTCAGGCCCAGAGGACGACCCAGAGTGGATGCCTTTGAATCGGCACATAAGCAAGCTGTCCAGGAGTCAACCAGGGGTTCTTCCTCTGATGTTGCACGTGTTAATATGCAAAATATCAGGGAGTTCAACCAACTTAAATACAGAGGTAATAACAGACACTTACTAACTGGATCACCCCTACATCACTGTGAGGGAAAAAAACACTCTATGCCTCAAATGTACCCTGGACTGCAGTATCACGAGCAGTGAACCTTTCAGCCGACCTTGATTGCAAAAAGAGATCACGCAGTGCACTCACACACTGCAGTGAGACAGTAAGACGACGTAAAAAATTGTTTCATCACTCAGATAATAGTGGTGAACTGAACATCATCCTTTCATGACAAATCAATTTATCCCTCTGAACTGGAACCAGCTGGACACTGCTTACTCTGCTTCTGTGCTCCGAACCGACCCATTTTTCCGACTCGGAGAATGCGATTGAAATACCCTCCTGTAATTGCCTTGGTCATGGTGTTGATGTAAGGACAAGAGAGGAGGATCACTGCGGTCCTAAACCAGCTGGGCATTGCCAGATGGTTTAAACTTTCCAGAGCCTCATCAGTCCTCTGTCCCCCTCTAGCCACTCTGAAACCTTAATCTCATGAGGTCGTGGGAGGCGTCCATCAGTGACAGGCAGTTTGGCAGCATAAACAGAGAATGTAATGCAAGCGACCGAGGAAATGGCTTTGGATGGGTTCCCAGACCGAGTTAATGCAGGGGTCTGAAGGATACTCAGAGATTCAGCTTATAAGACCAACAACAGGAAAGAAATGCTTGTTTGTTGTTTGTGACAAATTCACAAATCACTTAACAAACTTCCACATGTAAATCATGGATTTATGCCAACCTTAAATCTTAAAGCTGCATTAGATGCATTCTGTACAGTCAAACCTTGAGACGATACAATGAGAAGATGTAGACAGGCTGTGTAGCTGCTGAGTCACACCAAGCCGCTGTTTCAGAGAGTGGAGGAAAAGGGAGACAATAATGAAGGGAGCAATTTGAAATGACTCTAACAAATATGTAAATTGTGGTTTCTCTTTTAATGTCTACCTCTAGTCTGTGCCTCTTGACCTTACCTCTCTTATTCGATATTACTGTGCTAATGCAGCTGTTATTTCTGCATCAATTAAAGAAAGCAACTTGATTGCTACTGTAGGACAGATGTGGGACAATACCTTATCTTTTTTTCTGTCAGACACAGCATCTCGTGAGGAGGTCCGTCACGTGTACCCTGACCCTCCCACTGACGCACAAAGTCTGGACATCCAACAGCAGGCACTTCTTCGTGAACAACAGCGCAAAATCAGGCTTATGAAGAGAGAGGAAGAGCCCGGTCAGTGAGCACACACACATACATACACACATACACTCACACACACACACACACACAAATTTCTCCTCACACTGTTAACTCATTGCTGTGTCTCACTACAGACTTTTTGGACCAGCAACTGCACCACTATCGTTCTGTGAGTGGGCATCACATTTTAAATATGATAGTCAGACTAGTCAAGTACATCTTGCATAGTTTGCTCTTCTTACCGGCAAGTGTTTAATTGCTACCTGGCTGTGTTTATTTCTTCTCTCAGAGGAACAAACCTGGATGGTACATCCACGGAGACTCCATATTGCCATCTGAGACTTCTTTTATTGGTAAGCCTGGCTAAACATAGTCTGTTTGAAAAGACTGTCCGTGTTCCTCTTTTCTTCTTCTTTCAAGTATGATGAAGAAAGTGGGGACACAATGTGCTTTGGGACTTTCTTTTTGGAAGGCTCCAGACATTTTCCATAAAGGTGATATGGCTTGGGAGGTCAGCTACATACACCCTCACAATACCACACTACAACAGCTTCTGCGCCAGGCTAATTTAGCTCTTTGTCTCTGTGCCAGGCTAATTGTGGTGCATGCCAGCTTGCGTCTCTGTGTTGCAGCTGGTGCCAGTGCTGGGTGCAAGGCTCGTTTGCCAGCTGCAGGGTGGTGATAGCACAGTGCCAGCCATTGGGAATGGGGGCAAAAGAGAAATTGTTAGGAGAGACTTTTGAAGACTTTCCTGCTACCCTTTTCCAGTAAAAAGTTTTGCTGATTTTCATTGTTTTCTCATTACACATATCTGAACTGAACAAACGTTTAGGTCCATAATCTCTGTCCAGCTGTGAAGAGGTGTGCGTGTGTGTGTGTGTGTGTGTGTGTAATGACGAATGGCTTTTGGGCTTTGTCAGATCTTTACGGTGGTGATGCATGTGAAGAGCGGGTTCATCAGCAGAGACCCCCTCAGCCCTCAGCAGGGCACCAGGAGAGGACAGCCCCAAGGAGGAGACATGACTATGATGTATGGTGCTGATCAGTAAATGGATTCTGTTGTTTGTTTCGGGGCAAAACGAGTCAATCTGAGTCACTACAGTACCAGAGCGACACCCATTCTGATGCTTTCACTACTCTATTACTAAAGTGTCAATAGTTTACTGATTTTACAACAGTTAAACAGATAATAATTTGGGTCAATCTTTTCTTATTTTGTGCAGGAGGTGGCAGCGTGCATGGATCAGAGGGACCACGACATCCAGCCAGATGCTCAGTCTTTGCAGTCAGTGACTAGTTTGAACGAGCACCGCATCACAAGACGAGACTCTCACACTGGTGATCACAGCAGATCACGTGAGAGAAAACAATTTACATCTGAAGTATTTAAATAAGCCACATGCAACCGAGTTTTATGAGACTTGAGCAGTGGTGCCATTAACAGTCTCATCTTATACATTGTTCACTAGTAAACTGACAGGTAATATAAAGTGCATGTAACTTTATATTTAAGGAGGGTATTTCATCAAGTCTTACCTTGCTTTTTTACAAATTTCTGCCACGTGCTTCTGTACTTCTTCTGAAGTAAACTATTGCTTTACAAAAATTATAATTTTGACCTAAAATTGCATAAATGATTATGCTTAAAAAAAATAAATGTATGCTGGGTTTTAAGCATCCTTTAATTTCTGATTGCCTAAAGAAAGTGTGATAGATAAGCCTCTGTTCTCTCCAGAGGGGCTGCCTGGTGATGATGTTGATGTCTTGTCTCTGCGCTCTGCCCTGGAGAGGCGTGTTTCCGTGGAGACTGTTGCCACAGAGCCCTGGCTTCGGCCTGGCACGTCGGACGCTGTAAAACGTTCAGGCTGTAGGGCGTCGCCAAACAGTAGGATGGATGCTCCACCCTGGCTGACACACCGCGTCCCGTAGCTTCCATTACCTGGTGTCTGAGGATAGGAAACTGCACTGAGTGAATCATTTTCCACAAAAGCTTGTTAGAGACCAGAGTCTGCATGTAAAAATACTAATGTCTTTTAATTTAGACAAGATCCATCTTACACAAGACTCACTTTGGCCATAAAAAGTGCACTTTTTACCCATATAGAATTAATGGCTTAGATTTAACCCATGAAAGTTTTGTGATGTGCATATCTGTAAATGTATCAGACAAGTGTATGTGTTAATGTAGTTATTTTACTTCTAAAGTCATACCAGAGTTTATTTTATAATTAAAATGTTATTATTTAAATGTTGTCCTGGCTCATCATTAATTGAGAAAAATAAACAGCTAGCAGTTCTATCATTTAGAAGTCAGTGATTCAGCATTTCAAATCAACCAAGTTCAAAAACTTTATTGACCTAGAACCTGATTAGAATGCCAGATGATGTATTCGTACAGAAAGTTGTACATAATCTTTTTTGCAACATAGAAAACTTTACATTGCTGTTTCATATACATTTTGTTTTCTACATCCATGAGCAGGAATGCATCCCATTCATACTTAAAGCACAGCTAACATTTGTCATTTTCTCTATACATATAACTTTCCCCCAAACCAAAGAAAAAAAACATTAAATATATTATTAACTTTTGATTTTGTACACAAGAGTGAAAACTAAACTCAAACATAAAAACAGACTAGTGACTCAAAAGCAGCTAGCATCAGGTTACTCTCTTATCTTCCAGTTTCAGAAGCCCAGTTATCATCAATCTCCGATAAAAACCTAAGAACATATAAAATGGAATAATTTAACCCTTCACTTTCCATGGTCTTGTTCAATTACAAATCATTCTGTATCTGCAGGAGATGGTACACTCAAATAAATTATCACAAAAGTAAAATCTCCAGTGCATTCAAAAAAGAGATCAAGTGCAGCAAATCCAGAGGAGGAAAAAAGAAATAAACAAAAATAAATGAAATCTAGTGTTATAAGATTATATTACATAGCGGCAGATCTGTACAACTAGTTTCATCCAAGAGGCTAGCAATACTAATGTTAGCCATCTGCGGTGCACACAGAAGGATCATTATTATCAATGTGTGACAAATGTCACATTTCATAGTTACTAAATATGTCTTTTTGCATGTTGTTGGAACCATTCATTCTTTATGTTTTAAATATACAGTAAGAAGCACACATTTTTTGAAATATATTCCTTCTGAGCAGATCAGAGTAACTGTCAGTTGTTTATCAGTAGTTTTATCCAGTGGATGCATCGCTACACCTTGTACAAGAAATTACTGTTTTCATCAGGATATCAAGTACTCTGTCTGTTTGTGTGTATAGGCGTGTCTGTGTGTGTGTGTGTGTGGTGATGGGGTTAAGGGTGCGGGTGGGTGGTAGCAGATAGCCGATTGATAATCAGCCATTTAAGTCAAGTGTTCGTCATAAACCACGCAGAGTGACGCAGGGCCGCAGCGCAGAGTCCCGCAGATCTGAAGTGGAGGGCCTCAGTGGAGCTCTGTTCCAGGCTGTTTGTAGTGCACCATCACTGGGCCTCCTCCCCAGCCTCCTCCCCCACCTCTGTGTCGGCCTCCTGCTCAACGTGTGCTGGCTTGGGGTCCGGTTCAGGCTCAGGCAGCTGTGCAATGTGAAACACGAGGCCGATGCGCAGGTAGAACTTTCGTAGAACGGCCCGAAGCTCAGGAATCAGGTCGAACTGCATGATCTCACACAGCAGAGGGTAGTACCTGGACGCGTGAGCCTTGAACTGAAGGTGGAGGAGGGGTGAGACAGGGAGAGAGTATGAGACAAAGAAATACACACCCATGTCTTGATGCTAGACAGAATAAAGAAACACTTTTAAGAAGTTAAAAATAATTTGTACACTGGAAGAAGTTGCAAACACAACCAACAACACGCTTTGAAAATGGATGACAATGAATATAGCGGCTATTTTTTTTTTTTACCAACGGTAGAAGTATATAATAATACACTCTGAAGACAGAGGAAATAAACACCTCATATATTATTATTTGGATATCAGAATTAGCTGTAAATATCACCATAACAACACAACACGAGTGTTTCGGCTCCTTACCCTTTCATCACTGATCTTTAGCACCTTGGTGAGGAAGAGCAGCAGCAGGTTGGTCCAGGCCTCTCTGTGGCTTTCCGAGTTCAGAGCCAAGAAGTATGCTACGGCCTCACTACAGACACTAGAGTGCACAGACAGAGACAAACATGTCAGAAATGTATAATTACACATTGAACAGTAAACAATATACTACATATTGTGAAAGAACAAATAAAAACAGCCTGTTGGAGCTTATTCTCTACCTTACTTATCACAGCAGAAATTGGTGGCATGGGGATGATGATTGTTTTCACTGCAGTTACTGCTAATTAAAGCCAACGACTGAGGCTATTATGAAAACAAGACACTTTTCTTCAGTTTAAGCCTGAGGAAAACTGACGCGACCTCCGACCTTTCTACTCAGACCCTGCGGCCCTCTTCTCACATCAACGCCATCTGTTAGCCATTCATCCCCCTTCTCTCTTCCCCCTTCTTCCCTCCCTTCCCTTCACACTCAGAGCTCCCTTGCACTCCAATCTCTGTGACTTAATCGCCTCCTAAATCTGCTTTGCACGCCGCACTAATCAAACTTTGTCTGTGTGCTGTACATGGCCTCCGGTATGTGGGTGTGTGCATGTGTGTGATATTAAGAATAAATGTGTGCCTGTGTTGCTTGTGGGTGACAAGAGGCTGTATGTTTGAGAAGGAAGGAACGAAAAATACAGGCATGATGACACACAACAGTGTCGCCGTGAATCAGGATTTCTGAGCTACTCGCACACCTCCTCCTCTCCTCTCCTCTTTCTCATCTTCTCTCTAATAATGAATGCAAGTAGGAGAGACAGGCTATGATTCTGCTTTATCTTGATATCATCATCGAGGGTGAGGCCGGGATAGAAAGGGGCTGACGGCTGTTTGTGAAGCCCTGGATAAAGATGCAGCTATGACAGCAGTGCTGACTGAACAATGAAACATCAGTTGATTCCTTTAGATCTATACAATTGACTGCATCCGTTTCGGAGAAATGCAGAGCTGTGCAAACGCTGGGCCTTTGCCACGAGTAACTGAGTGCAGATAGTGACATCAAAACGACCTCCCCTCCTCTCTGGGGCCGGTGTCTTTGGGTGGCTATTGACGTATCTGCCCGGAGAAGTGTGATTTCTTTATTCTCACATTAGAGCTGGCGACGGTTAATGTGCGAGAGACGACTTGGGCTTAGCCCCAGTTTGACCAATGAAATATTCCTCAGCTCAGACGACATATGCATATACTCACACGCATGCACAGACCAGGGGTAGAGTGAAATGATGACTATCAGTCGATATTAATATTTCACAGATGTATTGGCAAAAACATCCCTGATACGGTGCCAATTGATTCTGCAGGAATGATGGCAAAAGGAGCTTTACAGATCTGAAGCATTTCCAATAAGCAGAAACTGCCCTCCAGACCTTGAGGATTATTAAAATCATTAATTTATTCAAATTTTCTTCAGGATATGTAAAAGTTGAGTAAAATAACAAGAAAATGTAGAATGAACTTTTGAAATCCTAAACATAATCAGACCAAAAATCCCCATATCCATCTATCTCATGCACACACCTAATTAAATTACTAAACCACTTTATTCAAGCAGAGTTTTTGTTCTCTTCTGAATGCATTCATCATGTTTTCATTGCAAGCTACCAAAAACAAAACATCCCATTAGTTCCTGAATTCGGTCAAACAGAGTTATATTTTTAGGCATATGCACACATAAATTCCAACTGTTCCAACTGTCTCTTAACATATGTTTAGCAGGAGAATTGCACTCTGAAGACAGCATCATTAGTGCAATGACAATAAGGAGCACAACAGGAACCATTATAAAGATCAGTAGTTTAACCGGTCGAGGGTTTCTGCACTGCTACGGCTTCTAATGTGGTTGTCACTGACAAACACATCTCTGTGCACTTTAGTCATTTTCTGGGGGCAGACTTTTTGAGTTCCCTCACAGGGGCACTTAAAGGTTAACTGCACTGATGAGTGTCAGGCTGTTGGTAAAATCGCTTTTGATATCAATGGAGGTGACCGAGTAGGTGTCATTCTCAGATTCCACTAGGATCCTCAGTTGCTGTGGGATATGAATGCGTCACATGTTTGTTCCTTACTTGAGCAGCCGTCTCTGGACCTCCTCCCAGGCGTCCCGGCGGCTCTCGTCCGTGTACATGCGAAACAGGATGCGCAGGCCACACGCCAGGCTGCTGGTCTCCTGCTTCAACAGGTTGGGCTTCGACTTTCCTTTGAAACCTTAAACACACATAAAGATGCACACAGTTACAGTCACAGCCATTTAAATTATTTTCTATTATGATACATTATCCCCCAAAGAGCCCCAAGAGCACCACAGCCTGAGGTAGAGTGCTAATCACAGTCGAACTTTCTTGCTCTACCTGCTTTCCACAGTAAGGTCCTCTGCTCGTTGTTTGAGTTGAAAGCCTTGGCAAAGCAGTGAGACTCCAGCAGGCAGTCCAGAAGCTTAAAGAGCTGTTCTGAGGTCAGATAGCGATACATCCCCTGGTCCTGGGTCTCCACTGGGACGTCTGTTGCATACACAGCATCCCTCTTTAAAAAGACAACACGAGAGATTATTACTGAGTTTAATCACATAGCGCAGAAATACAGAAAAAGACTTCAAGGAGAGGTAGGGTCTAAGACTTCTAAACAAAACCACTGACAACTGGTTCTGTTACTATTTCAGAGCAACATTTGTACCTGAGCAGCAGCAAGGTTCTCAGCATCTTCCTTCTTACTGGTGGCGGGAAAAAACACGATGTTGTCAATAGTCTGGATCAGCTCCAGCTGCACGACACACTTTATCAGCAAAGCAGAAAATAGGCGCTGCTCCTGGACCTCTGTGGAACATACAGGTAAACTTACATCAGAACACATGCACACACAAAAACACTTGCCGTCGGCCTCTGAGTAAAGCGACAGGCTTACTTGCTGGGGTCCTGTTCCTGGAGCCGTCCTCGCACATGCCTGAGGCTGAGCTATACTGACTCTGCCGACGGTTCTCCGTGGCAATCCTATCAGCGCTGCTGATGGAGTGCTGGTCATCAGAGCGGGACTGAATATCCACTGACTTCTGGGAAATGGAGTCCTAAGAGCAAAGTGTGCATAGTTATGGCAAGCATATGTATACACAGTATTTAACATTATAAGAAGTCAGTATGTGTATATAACTGTGAGAAATGACAACTGTGTGAAAAAAAGATTAATAGTTTGTTTCCTAGCAATAAATTCTCCGAAAAGTACCAAAACAAACAGTGACTCATTCACAGTCAAAACTGAAAAATACTGTATTTCCTCACCAGCTGTTTGTCTGACAGGCTCTGTGTTGTCAGGTGTTCTCCCTCTGCTCCTGCTGGTCTCCATGTTAACAGCCTGAAAAATAGTTTACTCACTAAATCTCATTTATTCTTGGACAGAACGAGAACTTCCAGGCTAGACAATAACCTGAGCTAGAAAATCCATCAAGCTAAACAAAGTCTTAATTTGGTTAAAAGTATCTGTTGATTGATATTTCCATTTCTTTTTAAATGTCTGTTTTGTTTTTATTTCAAAGAAATCCAATTACACAAGAAATTCCTTGCAAATCTAGTAAGATTTAAATTGTATTTTCCATTTATCACTTTAATTTATAGTGACTAAACTAAGCCTGTTTCATGGTTTGTTTTCTGACTTTGATGAAAATGTGCTTTTGTATTGAGCGCAGCAGCTTACGCATGTGGGATGGTGGTCTTGAAGATGTCCAGCATGCAGTTACACGTCTTGTCCCAGGTCTCCAGGGAGAATTTCTCTCCATTCAGGATGACCACATTCTCTAGACAGTTGGTGCCTGAACGGGCAAGCTGCTCATTATCTACAGACGCACAGATGAAGAAGAGGAGGAGGAGGAGGAGGAGGAGGAGGAGGACAGAGAGACGAGGGAAGGGTAAATTAAAAAAAGGTAAGCTGTATCGATATATATAAAGCCTACTGAGATCTGTGCCTTTTTATCTTTATTTTCCAATAAACAACCCCAAAATACTTAAAGTGTTCATTGATTATTTGCTTAACCTTCATCTTTTTATAAAGTGATGAGTCCAGTATTGATGCGGCGCACAAAAGCTCAGAGGCAATCTTTAAGTTCTGTCACTGCAGCCAAGCTCAAGTCAAGGCTAATGCCAGTAACTGTCCTCATGCCTGTTTGGACCCTAAGTCTGCACACACATTCAACTCAGAGATCCCAGAAAGATACTCGTCGTAAAGATAAATAAGAAAGGAGATAGACAGGTTCTACTGGGTGCTCACCTTGTTGCACACACCAGTAGAGCTGAGCCAGAATGTCATCAAGCAGGACGTCATTGAGAGACTCAAAGTATTGGGTGAAGACATCGCTGATGGCGTAAAGTGCGTGGTTGCAGGTGGTGGTCATCCACTCTGCTTTCTGAGGGGGCAACACAACCTCGGTGAGATATATATATTTTTTTCTATCAACATGAGAACAAAAACTACAACACGATACTGCAGCTTAGAGGTTGTGTTTTGATATTTAACACATTCATTTACAACAAGCTGTTGAGGCTGTTGTTTCGTACCTCAGTTTGTTGCTCAGGCAGCTTCATGTTGTCAAAGATCCTGAAGACAATTCTGAACAGGTCTTGCCACCAGTGTTTCTCAAAGGTGTGCCCGTAGGTCTTCATCACTTCAAACATCACTGTCAGCCCCCTGGGAAATACACACACACACATTCATATTTATCCCTTCCATGGTACTATGGCTGACATTTTAGATTTGTAGCAGGGCTGTACAGAACCTGTACTTGTCTTTATCATCTGTTCATATATCCAATTGTATGCCTTTAATGATGCCCTGACTTATCAGGCTGAAGGTGAACCCAAGCGTACCTGGTCCTGACATCCAGCTTACACCGGTTGATGATGCAGGAGAGTTCGAAGAGAATGGGGAACCACCCCCGCACCCACACACGGTCCTCAGGCGCTACATTCATGTCATCACTGGTGTAGTCTTTGAAGGCCTGCCAGAGAAATAAGAGCCATGTTCACCACTGTACCATTTATGCCTCAGGGGAGAATTAACACATTTCCGTACATACTATGTGTTGCCGTGATACGCACTATACAAGAAAAAATATTATAGTAACATGCCAAAGCTGTACCAGTAAAGGCACCTTTTGATAAACACTGGATGATGTCATTAGACATGAGGTAGATATACTAAGGCACGACTGCAAATTATTTCATCCTGTACCATACAGATTTTAATATTCTGCTTTCATAATCTGCCAATCTTTAGATGTTACTGAGAGGTAAATCTATTCATATATACAGTACATTACATTATTCTTAATCCTATCATAACCGTAGCTTTATCTCATGTTTTCTTGCTTTGACAAACCAACGATATTTATGGTGTATTTAATGTAATGCACAGTTATGGAACGTTTACAGTAAGAACTGTTTTATCAGTGCCTGATACTGACCTGTGGCCTCTCTGAGACATATTTGGCGCAGTGTCGGATGAGGCGGATGGCTTCCATGCTGGTGTCTGGGAAGGAGGCATTACAGGCAAACTCTGACAGACACTTAACGGCATCCTGGAAGGAGTCGATGGTGGCCGCAAAGTGCTTTTCAAATACATTCGCTGGGAGATGGACGGAGGAAGATTAAGGCAGGATAGGAGAGGGGTGGGTGCAGGGAGATAACAATAGATGAAAAGGAAATATAGAGAGAAAGAACAAGATCAGAATCTGATGACCACAAGATGAATGTGACCGATTAACAAAATTAATCAGTTTGTCATTTATGTTATTACACCATCCTTAGGTGTGTGTGTGTGTTGGACTTACTGACGATATGGCCGGTGGTCTGGAAGGCCAGCTCTACAATGCTTTCATCCTGGTCAGAAGCAGCCAGGTGGAAGACAGAGAAGATGTTCTTCCAGCCTGAGCGGATGTTCGCTGCCTGGGAGTTAACCATCTGGGCTATACAGCGCACCACCATGTCTCTGATGGTGGGAGACCTGGACGGGAAGAAGGGGGCAAGAAGAGGAAAAGGGTTGAGATACAGGAGTAGACAGACGGGGCGACAAGGAGTCAAAGGCAGAGCAGCAGATGACATAGAAAGAGCATAAGAAAGAGGCAAAGAAATAAAAGGATGAGAGGGAAAATAAAGTAAGAAGCGAAGAGTCAATCAATTAAAAAGGAGGAAATTCACCTCTTCATTGGTGTCAATTATCTTTAAAAGCTCTTAATAACACCCTCAATCCCATTCTCAGGCAGAAACATTATTCCAGCACTAGCTAGTCATGGCACGACATGTTTTGACAGCAACTGTTGCCATAGCGAAGAGCATTAATTGCTCAGTAGTTATGAATGGGAGAAAAACTCTGCCTCCACTTACCATCGCACGCACGCGCACACACACACACGCGCACACACACACACGCACACACACACACACACACACACACACACACACACACACACACACACACACACACACACACACACACACACACACACACACACACACACACACACACACACACACACACACACACACACACACACACTCTCTCTCTAACAGACAGGAGGGCAGCATGAGTGAGTCTAATGGACACATTGCGCTGCAGGGTTTACATGGCTGCCTGCCATCTCCTCTCTGCTGAGGCTCTCAACCTTTACAATCTGTGGGTGGATTTATACATTCACTGCTACTCCTCTTTCACATGAATGAGAAGGGTGCTGCAACAAAGCGGCACGCCTTTTGACGTGCTGCACACCGACGGTTACGACGATAAAATCAAGCTCATTTATAACCGAGAGCTGTTCACAATCCATTCAAGACTGATTCGGACCAAGTGAGGAATAAAAGGCTTTTACATGAATTCACTGGAAGGGTAATGCAAACAGACTGAAATGGGTCAGTTGAAATGTCCGCTTGCCAAACAACATGCTTAGTCACCGCTATAAGGAATACAGAGACAGAAAGACAGAAAGAAAGCGAATGAATAGCAGACGATGGCAGAGAGCTGCTACAGAGGTTGAGGGGAGGAGGGGAGTGCAAGTCTGCAGCCATGTGAGAAACAGCCCAGAAATAGTAACTACTCAAAGCCACAGTGCAGGCCTTGTCTTTGCACCAGCCGGCTCTACAGATCTACATTGGAGTAGTAAAATCCCCCACAGATAAATGTAATACCCGTTTCTTTACCTGTTCTTTTTCATGATGTGCTCAAAAGGCCTCAGAAAGTCTTTCTGGAATCTGAAGTTGGCCAGCTCCCCCTTCTCCAAAAATTTCATGGACAGTTGCCTGAGAGAGTCCACTGCGAAAATCGCCACATCTTCATTTGAATTACAGCCGACCTGCACAGAGATAAATCAAATTTAATAAACATCTCACTATTTTCGTTTTACATTTCATATTTTTAACCTTTTTCTAAAATCCAACATGGGAAGTGCAGCTTTCCAAGAACAAACTGTTCCTACAAGCTGTTCCTGACCTGCAACTGAAAAAAACAAGCTTATAGGTGCACAGAGAAAACAGTTCTCCTTCCACTCTCCAGCATAATAAATGACTAGTTTATGGGTTTGATTAAAGACATTCCAAAACTCAGTTTGCAGCTACTCAGTGAGAAGTAGAGCCTCAGTGAAAGAGGTGTCCTTGAATACCAAACTACCAGAAAGCTTTTCTGGCAACTGAAATCAGCCTTCTGTAGAACAGAAGGTGGGAGAGAAAGTAAACAGTCCTTTTCAGCTCATTCAGTCCCTTCCTAACAGAGGAAGTTTATCCACAACATTTATCAAAATCTTTTGGATAAACCAAAAATATATCCAACACTATTTTTAGTTTCTTCCTCCCTACAGCATAACTATACTGTATCCTTGGCTCATAAACCTGCTCCTGTTTCATGATTTCCATTCCTGGAGTTGCCAATCCTCACCCACCTTGTTGAAGTAGTCTCCGATAACCTCCCAGATCCTGGACCACTGCAGCCTGATGCGGCCCATGTTGTAGTAGGAGATCTCGACTATTTTTTGCAGGCTGAACATACGGGGGTGTGTGGGTGAGGCCAGCTCATCCATGGACACAGCACATAGCCAGCGCACAAAATCAACTGAAAAACCGAGAAGATGTTGGCACTGAGCAAAGAAGTGAAAAATGACTCATGATGATCAAAAATAACTTAAATGTACCTGTCCTTGAAGCAATAAGACAATTCAGTATGTAGCTAAACTCACCTATTGCGTTACCATCCAGTCTAGTAGAACCGGTGAATATCCTAAAGCAGAAAAATATGTGACAATTATTATTTAAAAGACTGGCAAGATTTTAGACATAGAACATAAATTTACATTTCAGCCACAAGCTTTTAATGTGTTTTTAAATCAGATTTTTCCTCTAATAAGAAGTGGTTTCTATGTTAATGCTTTTTTCAATTTTAGTAGACATACTGAACCTGTTGTCCTTCTCTACCGCCTTTGTTTGTGCAATAAATTATGATCAACTTAATAATTTGTTCAATATGAAACAGTGTGGTGCACTGATGGAATTGTATGAAAAAACAGAAGTGAGAGTTCAATCAGAGCATCTCAGCCTTTTTCCTAATTTTTCTGTTCAGGGTGATTACAGTACCTGTCCACAGCCACCACCACACTCTGAGAGCTGGTCTCTCCAATGGACTCCTGAATGCTGGCGATCTGCTTGCGGTCCACTGTTCCTCCGACTGCAGAGCAAAGAACAGAGGAATACAAAATATAAAAAACAAATATAATTTATGAGCTGTATGTATGTATGTATGTATAAGCTGGTGCTGACCTAGACCCAGGTACTCGTCGTTGCTCTGCTCCTTCGTACTTGTAATGAAGCCCTCTTTTCCCCGCACCGTCCCTGAGATGTAGCGTGTCTTCACCCCTGTACCGATCAGCTGAGCCAGCTCCAGCTGACTGATGCACTTCATGATCTGAGAAAAAAAGACAGGAGCATATTTAGAGAAACAAACACATACAGAAAGTAATAGAAATGGACATACCGGTAGTAAAAATTGGGACAGAATGGAAGGGCTAGGGAAAATGCCCTACCAGAAAATCATTTAAAGTCATACACCAACCAGTACTTTGGGTTGGTTCAACACCTGTTTTATGTAGCTGTAGTTTAAAAGCTGCACTACTTGCTTAAAGAGCAACAAATGTTAAAAATAATAAACAGTATTTAATAAAAAATGACATTTTGATAAAATGTCGTTTTTAATACATATTTTTTAAAGCAAGAACCCGCAAGAGGCTGTATTAGTTTGTTTCATGTTGTGCCTGGTAATGACTCTTATATAAAATATAAAATATATATATCCTTGGGTTGATGCCTATCGTGGGCTTAAAGTTTTGTGAGGGAATACAGCCAGTGAAAAACAGGTAGTGAAGTGAGATGAGAACAGCAAACCTCGTGCCAGGAGTTGCCCAGGTAGTTGCCATCAGTGTGGGCCACAGTGATGAGGGTCTTGATGGTGTCAATGTTCTTCTGTTTCATTTCTGCAATGCCAGAGCTGGCTGTCAGCAGGGTGAACCTCGCCAGGGCCTGCACATACGCATCCCTCTCCAGCTGTTAGAAGACAAAGAAGGCAAGGCAGTGTTTCAAAAATACTGCGACGTAAGAGACACAGTAAGACACTAATCCCCACCGTTCAGACTGCAGTACCTGTATGGAGAAGATGCATGCTATCCTGATGGCACAACGTATCCCCTCCAGACACAGTGAGGCCACCTCAGTGTCATCGCAGTCCTGAAGACCTACGCTGAAAGCCGCCAGGAAGGGTGTCCATGCCAGCTGAGGGACAACAGAGGGATGAGGTTTTACAATTTGTGTGTGAAACTGTGTATCTGCCTCATAGAGTGTGTGTATCTATGTCCGCTTGTGTTACCTTGAACATGGGCCTGACGTGCTCCAGGTGTGTGGCGCTGGTGAAGGGGGCCTGGACGTGGCTGACAGCCTCCATCAGAGCTTTGGCCGTCTTTGCCATCTGCTCCATCTCTACGTTGTATAGCAGACGCCTCTGCTTCTCACTAGCCACACCTGAGCGAAAACACATGCACAAATGCACACAGTCACACACAAACACAGAGCTTTTTACAGCAAACAAACTCAGCACAGGAAAACACTTCAGCTTTTCATCTAACAAGCTCTGCAAAGTGTCAAAAGCTGAACTATCTAGAGACAGAATGTGACAACAGGCCTCTTCATGCCTAATAAAATTTTAAGCGGCTCATTTTGAGTATTTTTCACAGAACAAATGATGTCAAATGTGAACGAGCGAATGCACAGTGTCTTATATATTTTTATTATACTTCAAAAAAAGTTCCAGCAGTGCATATAACTCTTCCATTGAATGGGTTATTGTAATTTCTTTACTCCTTATGCTTCTTATCTGAAGATGACTCACAAGCACCGACTTTATTCACGAATCAGCAAAATCTAATCTCTTCATATGTGACGCATCTCTGCAGGCTCTAAGTCTCATTCAAAATTATCACAGCCACACAGATAACAGGTAAACGGCTCGGGATAATAACTGGAATCTTTGTCCTAGTATTTATTACACCTTTGAGACATCCAATAGCAATGAGACTCACTATGCTTGTTGGATTTCATGGTGAGTTCTTTCGTCTCCTTCATGGCGATCTTTTTCCCTGCAATCTCGTCGTAGATGGCTGAGAGATATTCCTCAGGTAGATCTTTGCTGTCGTTGATGCCACGGTTCATCTTGATGTATTGCTCTTTTGTCATTTTGTTCTTCACCTTTGCAGACGACAACAAGGATACGGTTCAAAAGCTGCTTATGCAATCCCTGTGATTTATGTTGCGCTGATATCTGAGGGAATGGCAGCTGTTAAAGCAGACTCCCAAAGGCTGCAGCCTCACTGAGGTGGAGTGCTTACCTGTGGACTGTGAAGGTCTGTTGTTAACATAATGATTGAGTAGGCAAGGACGTATGCGGTGTCAGCGCTGGCAAAGAGGGTTTGCCTGTAAAATTCAAGGGAAGAGGAGAGCAGGGAAAGACAGAATGCATATTAATATCTATGTAGGCCATGCAAAATCATATTCAGCTATTTCCATAGTCGGGAGATGCAAAACCCACCCCTGATTGCATTCAAGATATCTTGCAGCAAATTTCTCCATGAGCCGGTCAATCTTCTGGGCCTCGCCAGGGAGCCGGAAGCCCTCCAGGAAAATCCGTAGTGCAGAAACAAAGTCTTTGCCCTGAAAGTCCATTTGATCCACATAGGCGTACATCACCTCTTTATTGAAACGGTCATTGTCCCCGAGGAATTCTCCCACTTGGGTCTATGAGATCAAAACACAGAGGTCAGGCTTATTTTAAAATGCTGCAATGTCTCATGAATATTAAAATGTAAAATCCTGTTAAAAGAACATTAAGGCCGTGCTGTTTCTGAAACGCCATGTGTTAATAGTTCTTGAACTAACATTTATTTTGTCGTAAGAGGGAAAAAACTGACCAGCACTGTTAAAGAGCAAGTCATCTTTTCACACATACTGAAAAGCTAATAAGAGCCAGTGTTCTAACTCCATGTCTATCCATTCAGTGTGGATTTGATAAATACATGTTAGACTTTTATGGTTATCCACTCTGTTTGCCGCGGCTGTGGTGCCACTGCATCTGAGGGCCCTTGTTTCTAACTAGATGTCATGAACTATCTTTAATGCTGATTACCGCTGTGCACTGACACCCTTGAGGCTGTCTAATCAAGGCAGAGTGTGCTCCTCATTAGGAGGCTGTTAATGCTGGTGGACAGGCATTAGATTATTTTGTGGCCTCTGTGTGGTTTGGCTCACAGATGCACCAGGCAGAAATTGCAGTTGAGATGGACTGGCTATTTATCTGGCCACCATTTTGCTACTACTTCCTCTGCTAGACACTATTTTCTTTGAGAAGACAAACAAACTCAATAAAGGTGGTGGAGTTGAATGAGTTGTCTATTGTCAATCAGGTCTTTTGTGCAGCGACTAGACTACTGAAATAAATGCTATAACAAAATATCAAGAGTGCAGCTGAGCCTGTAATCACTTTTAAATTATTTGAATGTCAAATTCAAGTTTATTACAAACCAAAACTTCCTGCTCTCCATTTACTTTTACATAATTAATTTATAGTTAGCTCTATGTCATTGAGATTTCTGTATAAAAAAGGTACATTTTTCTCTCTAGAACCTTAATCCTATCTGTGCTATTTTTACACCACTCTTCTGTTTCATACATACAAGTTTTGGGGGTAGAAAAGCAGCACACCTCCACCTCAAAAACTGCTGTAAAAAGCCTCACAGTGACTTCTAGCCTGTTTTCACAGAATATAGCAATATCTGATCCACTCTTGGATTTCTTCTAGTGGAATAATCTTTTAATCAGTACACCTCATCTGACAACAGTTATGCAGTGTTGTGAGAGCAGCACAGCACCTTTCTATTCTGAACTTGGCATTAACTGAGAAATTAAATGAAAGCAGGGTGATTTGTTACCGAATCAAGCCTCTCTTCCTGGTGCAAGAACTGAGCAAGGTCCTCTGGGGTTGTACCCAGCATGCCTTGCTCTTGAAGGTACTGGATTCCTCTCTTTGGTTTCTTGTTGAACCTATGTAGGATCCAGAGACACAGAACACACTGTAGCTGCTGCAGTATCACAGCATGGACAGAATAAAATGAAACATTTGTTATGTGTGTATACTTACAGGTCAATTCCTTGCTCGATGATCTCCTTTTGCTGTTTGAGTACCTCAAACTGCTCTGGGTTGTCGGTACCTGACATCTGGGTGCTGTAGCTGCCGATGCCAGACGAGGCTGTGGAGTCCAGAGAGTTAATGCTCCCATAGCGGTTTATGGTCTCTGGGGCCTTGGTCTCTGTGCTCTCCTGTTCTGATGGTTTCTCTTGACCTGAAGAGCAAAAGACACAAGATAAGGTAACCCAGGAGAGATGAGCATTTCTACTGTTACGGTAAGATTAAGAAAACGCCTGGAACCATCACAAAAGGTGAGAGTTTTTAATTGAAACTCTGTCACTGGCACAAACTCAGCCTGGGGGGCTTAAAAAAGTAAGCTAACTTAAAGCTAGCACTGCGGGAGAAAGACTTCAGTAATTGAAAAAGGAACTGCAACACTAAGAACAAAATGACCCCGAGGCCTTCTTTATGATTGTTGTTTGGCAGGGAGGGTCACATGCACACAAGACCACATCCTAACGAACTCCAGAAAACACACTTATTCACACAAAGCAGGTGCAAGGCAGGGTAGTGAAGGGTGGATACTATGAAAGCTGGGTTATCTAAAAAAGCTGCAGGCAGTCAGAGAGGAAGCAGCCAGAACTTAAAGGCCAGGAGAGGTGGGTTCTTAAGCCTGCCGAGTGAAGCTGAGGGATGGGCTGCTGCTGGAGCCGGTCCACTCTGTAAACCCTCTGCAAGGACCAGGCGTCTGATTACCCATCGGAAACTCTTTAAAACATTCAGGACAGTGTCAGAGTAATGTGAGCTGGCAGAGTGCCTCCCGTTCTTAGGCTTACAGAGTAGAGACAATAAGGTGGAGGGATACTGAGGGAGGAGGGTAAAATGAACTGAAGGTTTAAGCTGTGTACTGGGGCAATACCTTATAACACATTCATAAGATTATCAAGGACCATTTGCACCCATCAAGTTCTCTACCATTAGTTTATTAGATTAAATCTATACATGGTTTTGGTTACAATCTACAGGGTGTTAAGTAATTAATGGGAAACCCTAAAAACAACATGTTATATAATGTTACAACTAGCACAAAATCATCTAAAGCTATAGACACAACAGGCTTAAAACAAACAATTCCCATCACAGCAACACGTTCTAGCAAACACTCCGTACTGCTCTGACATTACCTGCTCTTGCTTTGATGTCATACAAATAGGGAAGAAAATGACACAAAAAGAGACCATTGAAAAAGGGAAGGTGATATATTGTACTGACACAATTCAGTGTTTTGTATTCACAATTCATATCGCACTTCCATTGTACAAGGGAGAAAACAACCTTCGTCTGAAATCCCCAATAGCCAGGAGGGCGAATTTAACATTCAAAATTCAAATTCTGACCTATGAGCTCCTGCTTGAGTACTAATGAGTTGTCATAGGTTTTGGCAAGATAACGTCCTTGCGAGTTAACACAACTGCCTCAGCTGGTTAGCTTTGACAGCTTAGCCTGAGGCTAGCCTGTGGATCGTCCCAGGGACTTTCCAGCCCTTTCACAAAGTTGCACTTGCTCCTCAGTTTGAGCTCCTCCTTTGGAAAATAACATAAGTCCTCCGGTGTGCAGAAGGCCCAGGGGCCAGTCTCACACAGGATATGCTCTGTATGTTGTGAACGGGCGTTTCATGGCGACTCTGCTTCAGGTATTGCTCCGTTTTAGACTAACCCTCCTGGATTATTCTGCCAGCGCTGGCCCTATGGGCATTATCTCATTGCTTCCTCTGGCTGGAGCTGAGCTGATGAATGCCAACTGTCAATCCTACAACCGACTGCAGCTGAACTGATGGATGTGAGCTTTACCACGAACAACGGTTAACCTCAATGATGAACTGCTGCCAAAAAAACGGGCTGTTCAACGGAAAGACTAGTTATAACCTTGGCAGTCTCATCTCTGGCGCACCAAGAGTTCAATTCTCCACAGACGTCTGAGGAAAAACGAGCTGAATTTTTATGGGCAAAGCCAATAAAGCGTGATATTGCAGGCACACAAACAATTGCAGCAGGTATCATCTGTATTTAAGCTGTGAACGTAAATTCAAACCACTTGGAATAATATTGAATACAGTAATATGCATTACCCTGTTCAATAATTACTTAAGACTTCCCCTCAGAGTTTAATTCATCCTTCAATAATAGTGGTGGGATTCAGCAGTAAGTGATAATTATGATTAATTGTGTTTCTCTTATACTGACTGAAAGACAACCACGAATTCTGCCACTTGTGCACTAAATATTTAGTAAGTCTGTACAATTAGAATGAATATAAATTAAATTTTCTTGTCTATTTTATTCAGTTCAGGTTTGCCAGTCACTTGTGATGAATCACACTCATGTTCAATGCATCTGTGTCTTACCGAGGCTGGTCTGGGAGTTTGGGTTGACGTATTGGTCTTTACTCCATTCTACCATACATTTCAGGATAGACACTAGACATTCAAGGCCTTTCTTTCTCAGGGTCAGCTCCTAGAAAAATATACAAAAATGTTATCCCAATGCCATAGAGCATTTTCAATTGCATTAAAAATAACTGGAATACCAAAATATAATGATAATAATAAATCACCTGCAGGGGTGTTGTGCCAAGCTCGTGGCCCCCGCGACCCTGCGCAATTTTTGAGAGGTCATTCACCAACCGCTCAAATATGTTAGCAGCATTCAAGTCACAATCATAGTTCACGTAGATGTCCACCACACTCTGGGCATCTGAGAGAGACAGATGGGACACAGATGGAGTTAGTCAGTGAGAATCTATGAAACAAATACAGACTGTGTACACAGCTTTTATGTAGTCCAAAGCAAGCACCTAAATAATTGTGCTCTTTATAAGAGGTTAATCATTGTAATTAACTTAACTGAAACATTTAAAAAAATATCATGTGATGAAACAGATTTACCCGACAAGTATTTTGCAATACGTCAGATTTATGTGTATCAGAAGCTTCTCCTCTAAGCCTCCATTACTGCCTCATTATTAAAGCACCAATGCTAGTGAATCACACATAAAGGATCAATATTAAAATGGCCAGTTTCCCTCAACAAAATGAAACACAAACCTGCACATATTCTGGTGAGGGTTTGTATCACCATCCACTTGTGGTCGTAGGAGCTTGTGGACGTCTCAAGAATGTACAGGAAAATCTCCTTGAAGAAAACCTGCAGACAGAGTCCATGTGACAGTGAGCAACAACGACACCATCAACTAACTGCCTGCACGGCCAACACAACACATAACACTCTCCAGGAGCCCACATGACTTTCCTTCAGTAGATACAGCAGACATAGCATGGGGTCACGCATTAGGAACTTTGAACTGAGTCAAACAGAATAACAACCTGTAGGCAGCAGAGAGCAGGTGATGGTGAAACCCTCAACTGCACTGAAGTGGAAAAATGCTACAGCACTCAGTGAGACACCACATCTCCCATCCATCATTTAAGTCAGCTTCCTGCTGCACTGAGAAATGTCACTGTGTGTGTCAATATCACATAAATACTGCACGTGGTGTTCCTCAACAAGGAAAGGTGTTAATAGAAAGAACAGAACTGCCATGTCTAATTAATAAAGCAGGTTAATATAAATCTATTACATGTTGTGACTGGAGCACACAATGGATAAAAGCTGATGTTTAAAGGAGCAACTCTACAGTGGTGCTTTTGTAATTGACCCATTTAGGAACCTCGTTCAACTTTCTCCTTTCTAGGCTAGGCTCGTCTATTTTCAAAAAGAAAGACACATTTTGAAGATGGTTAAAATATAAAAGTGAAATAAATACATTCATGTCTTAAGTTTGGTAATGTTAGTAAAATTTGCTAACTTGCTAGTTAACGATGAAAGTAGATTAGCTAGGTAGTTAGCTAGTGTTTTGTCACTATACATATATGTCACTATTATCTTTTAACCATCTTCAAAATGTGGTTGTCTTTTGAACACAGACGAGCCGAGCACATAGCATCTATTGAAGTTCAGCAAAGCAGAAAGTCGGCTGAGGTTCTGACCGAGGCTTGCTCAACTCTTATCAGAGCACAGAGCGAAAAGGGGCAGGACTTACTCTTCAGATGCAATTAATATTTTTGCACCCTCTTACCCTCAATCTTTCCACTGTATTCATTAATTTCCTGTTTCCCAGAAAAACTGTCAGTTGCAAGAAAAGGTGTGAATCTGTTGTTTCTCAAGAAGCAGTTGGTGGATATATAAATATAGCTACTGTACTTAGCCAACTAGTTCATCAGGTTTTCCCTGCATATGTGGATCAAAATAGAAGGAAAAGAAAACACTGGTCACAAAACACCACATGGAAAGCACAGTGCTGAATAATGAGAGCAGAGAGTTGAGTTATAGTCTGTAGTAGGATAGATTTTGTTCAGAAACTCTATTAGGTGTTAAGTTTATGCCTGAAAAAACCCTGGGAAATTTAGATGCCTTATGGTTTCATCCCATTAAGGTCTATTCAGGCTGGTAGCAGATAAATTATTATTTCCTGCAACAGATATCTCTGCCATTACCTTTACACACTACACAATCTGCCATTTTCTTGACGCAGCAGTGAATATATTTTACCTCAATTTGCATCTTGAGGTGCGTCTTGAAGTGGGAAAGCAGAGTGAGGAAAATGGAGAGTGAGAGTTCGAAGACCTCGGGCACAGAGGAGACCCCATTCTTGGAGAGGGCCACACACAGGTACTGCTTGATGGCGTTGATGAACATCTCATTAGTCTTGAAGATGGGCCCGGCGTTTTGCAGGATGGACAGGAGCAGCTGGAGGGACAAGACCTTCGATCGCAGCTCATGAGACCTGAGGCAGGGGGTGGGGGGGTGGGGGGGAGAGGGAAGTTCAAGTCGTGTTTCCATCTATCTAAATACAGCATGTAACACAGCTTTGGCAGTAAAATTAACCATTTGTGCACAAATATTATAGTATGTTGAGATCTACTCCCCCAAAATACAAATTTGAATATTATTGGAATAATCAGTCTGAATATTTTAATAGGGAAGAAGACAATAATATGCAGTAAGAGAGGAAAGACTGACTGTGTCTATATATGGGCCCTTGTCTGTTTCTTATACTGTACTGTGTACCCTAACCCTTTGAGAATGAAGCTGGCTCCTGCATAAAACAACTTAAGGGATTTATTCCAGCCATCTGTTCATGACTCTGGGAACACATTGTCCAATCTGATGAGCATTAACATTTCAGACACACAATATATTCAGCGATAAAAAGAAATAAGTCTCACTTAAACCAAAGTACTTATGGGCAAATTATCTGCCCTTCAAGCAAAGTTACACCTCAAAGAAACAGCGGAGTAACGCACACTGAGACCACATCATACTGTATCTCTGCATCTGAGTGTTAAAATCTTCAACAGCCATCAAAGAAATGCTACGGCAACTAAATCAAAGCCCCTCTGTGTGTGGAGCTTCAGCTTGTCTGAACTCCTTTTCTGCAGCAGCAGAACAGAAAAAATGGAGCTCAAAAAAACATACTTTCAGCTACTTTATATGCTGAGATTGGCTGCTTCTCTGCAATGTCTCCCATCTCTGGCATGCAGACAAAGTAGGATTTATGTGGCACAACAAAAATGTGTCTCTACTTCTTCTATAAGTGCCTTACCTACTTGCTTTTACCTTGCCTTAAGAAATAAAGAAGCAATCTTTAATCTCTTTTTTTTTTTAATCATGAGAAAATCATATGATTAACCCAGTATTGTGAATTGTATTGAATCAATGAGTGTATCATTATATTCCAAATGTACATATTATAAATCCACATGTTGCATCAAAGACTACATGAGCCATAATTCTACACACCAGGGAGGAGCATACCGAGTTTGTTGTTACTTTTGAGAGTTCAATCAAACTTGCCACTTGTGGGGCATTAAAGAGGCCGACGTGCCAATTAAGCCCAATTGTTCTAGTAAGGCCTCAAAATGAAAACCCAGTCTTACTTCATTTCATATCATTTTAAAAGTATGTTTGAACCACCAGACTACAGAACAGCTTCTTTCCTGAGGCTGTGAGACTCCACAATTCATCCTCTGCACTCCACCATAAATAATAGTGCATTTTTATGACTTATTATCACTTATTCATCCTTTATATAATTTCTGTTTTGTGAGTAGCATAAAAAGGCAACAACTGTGTTGTAGAATGATGAATATCTGATAACTTAATAATCAAACAGAGTATGGTAAGGACCACATGTGGCTCTGGTTAAGAGGAACAACAGAGGACAGTTTTGTACATTCTGTACTATAAAATCATTATAGATGTCCCACAAAATGATCCCTCTTGAGACCAGATGTGTACCTTTCATTGGGTACCATCTGATCCGCCATGAAGATACAAAGTAGTTTCTGATAGTTAGGTAATAGTGCAGCTTTTCAGCCAGAGTGCTGTGTTGTATTTGTGTGTGACAGAAAGTGAAACATCATACAGAGCTGTCTTGTTAGAAGGGTAAAAGGTTTGTGTCTGGCAGTGACATGGCCTTCATTAGACACACGAACACACACAAAAAATGAAAACATTAAATGAATAAAAAGGTAAACCAACAAATATGACCTATTCACCCCAGAGACACTGTGTGAATTGAGTTATACACAGAAACCAGATGCAGGAAATCCTGTTTCACAAAAGCTGCTGCTATCAGGATGAGCCAATCAGATGGCTCTATTTTGGCAAACCAGAGCATGGTCAGAAGTAACATAATGAATGATGGCAAAATGTCATTATCTTTCCACTTTCTGGTGCTTTGAAAAAGGGAAACAGTTAAAAAAAGGATTCTGCACTTCATGAAACTAAGAAGTGATTCAGAAAATGCTGAGCGATGCCTCATTGTCTCCCTCATCACCATTTATCAAAACACTATTGTTATCACTGGAGCAATCCTCATTATAAACCATGACTCACGTCTATTCTTGCACTCAACACAGTCATACAGAATAATGACCGAGGTGTGTGTGTGTGTGTGTGTGTGTGTGTGTGTGTGTGTGTGTGTGCGTGGTTAACTGTAGAACAGTTGCCGCAACCAATGATTATTTTCATTACTGATTAATCTGCCAATTATGGCAAGTAATTTATCAATTGTTTGTTTGTTTGTTTTTAAATATCAGAAAATATTGAGAAATCTCCATTACAATTACTTAAAGCCCATATTTAATTTATTGCGTTTATTATCAGAAACGACAATAATCAAAATTGTTTCTGATACATTTTCTGTCAGTGGTCGTGATAAGTAAGCTAAATAGTGGACTCTTAGCACACTTATTTCAGTCTCTCTTTTTTTGCACTCATTAGCCATTATCAGTGCAAATAGTAAAAAATTCAAAGGACTTTAACCATTACAAATGTAAAGCTCACTTACAAATTCCTCTTCGTACAAACTGAAGAGACTCCATTTTGTTGAAGTTGAAAGCAACGGTAAACAAATATAGTTTCTAACTTCCCCAACCAAATGCTCTCATATCACTTGATAAGCTGAAATGCTACAACAAACAGAGCAAATACTACTGTGAACCAATTCTTGTGCACAGACTGAATTCTTACTTAGGATCGGGTGGCCCATCTGACAGCGGCTTCATTGACAGCTTGCAGAGTGAGCGAAAGACAAGGAAGGCATCTTTTTGGAGAATGTGGGAAAACTTTGCACCAGGTGGCTGGCCCGGTCCTGCTCCTGATTCCTACACAGAAACAAAAACACTGATATCAGTGTGCAGTTGACAACATGCTCTTTCACTGAACCTCACATCCTCCAGCAAACTAAACATAAAAGGTGCATGATTATAAGCCTCCGGGTCTATTAGAACCTTGATTAGTGATTAGTAAAGTAAGCAAACAACCATAAGACATACATATAAAACAAATCTGACTTAAACCTATGAAAAAAAGTTCTATTTATCTTAAGCATTCTTTGTTTACACAACTCTGGTCCGTGCTTTACCTGAGTGTCATTGGATGAGACAGACAGTCTGTCATCAGGCAGCGATGGGGTGAAGCTGGCAGAAATAGGCGTGCCAGGGATGCCGTTGGCATGGACATGCTCGCTGTCGCTACCCAGGGTGCCCTCGTCCTCCAGGGAGCTCTGGGTTCCCTCTGTCACCGCTTCAGCTGGCTCCGACTCTGCCGGCTCGCCCTCCCCACCAGGCTCCTTGGTGTCAGAGCAAAGGTTTGTGGGGTCCAAGCAGTGCCCTGCAGGCAGGAGTTGGATTAATTTCTAGTCTCAATATGAAGATACTTAAAGACCTTGAAACACCCTCTATCAGGGCTACGTGTTTTATGACTGGCAAAAGCAACATCAAACTGTCAAACGGTTCTCAATCTAGAGTTTGATGTTCTGGTCAAGTACAAAGAGAGAGAATGAAAGTGGCTCATTAGCAAACAGCATGTTCAACTGCATCTAAGAGAACCTTCAGGTTAAGAAAGAATAGAGTGCATTTCAGTTCAAGATGCTCGCGACCAATAAAGCTTGTTTTTCAAATGACTGCTCAAGGGTAAAAGTGTATTTGAAAATGGAAACCAAAGCACTATACTTTTGTGAGTACAAGTTAATAAAGCTTTTTTTTTGCCATCATAGAAAAATAAAAGGCTTTTTTTAACTTTTGCACACAAAGACAGAGTGCTTTGCCTTCTTTTTGTCAGCATCTAAGGGAACTTCAGGGAGTCTGACCTGACCTAAAATTAAAGTGTAGCTTCCCAGGAACTTGGGCGGTTATTTCTTTACATAGGACCAGTTTTAGAGACTTTTGTGTCTCCTTTCAGACACATTTTGTACCCATAAAGGTGCTTGTTATTTATCAAACAAAGACACCAGCCTGGAGGCACAGTTCTCTTCTCACTTGTCCGCTGAGGTGCAGCTTGTATAATCAGTAAAGTGCACCACTTTCCTTTTTCCATATGCATTTAAGAAAGGAAAGTGAGAATAATGCCAGAATAAATTATACATGTGGCTGAGCCTCTGCTAGATTACTAAATTTGTAAGGGTCAGTTTTGCATTCAAGTTTGCAGAGGCATTTGGTGAGGAAGTGTACATTCAAATAACCCTGTATTCTACAGAAATGTCAGAGACAGCAAACAAAGGGCGAGCAAACTGAAAAGGACTCAAAGGCGCTGCACTGAACAAAGAGGAGACAGATAGTTGTAGCTGAACCACTTGAACTAGCTGGTTTTACAAGCAATCCCTTCTTTGGCGTTGGGGCTTTTGTTGTCCTAAATTAGTTGGATGACTCCTAAAACATACATTAGCCTATAAATAAAGGTAATTATAATTTTTGGACACTCACAGGGCATTATTAGCCCCTGTTTATTTTTATATTTTATGTACATTTTTACTGTATACCAAACACATCTCACCTCCTGCAACAGTGTTGACCACCTCCTGCAGAATACTCTGTACGATTTCCTGGGCTTTCTCCTCATAGTTCGGGGTTTCCTCCTCCTCCTCCTCACCTGTCTGTGGATGCTGCTGAGCTGCTGCATCTGGACAACACACACGAAGACACACATGCAGTTTAAGAAAACACACTCACCCTCTTTACTGACTAAAGGGTGCAGAGGCCAATCAACACATCTGTTCTGCTATAAACCTAGTACATAGCGCTATAACAAAGTGACTGACAGACGATTTTTTTTATCCTGCTCTTCATCTTCGACACCAGTGAAAGAGCCACTGTAGAGCTGAATGTGGTATCAAATGTTTGCAACAGTAAATGCTGGCTCTGGCTGCTTTCTGTTCTTTGAACGGAAATTGCACATAAAGGTCAAGAGTGAGTTTTTTTATCATGCATATTAGGGGGGGGTTCACTGTAACTCTAGATGCTTTTATTCATACCAGCTCAGAATGCATACAACTCAAGAGATAGGACATTTTGAATATGCAGCTGTTTATCAAGTGTGTTTGGAGCTTTGATTAGTTTTAAGACACAATTAAACATCATTTTGAAATGGATTTTGGATATTGGTGCAGAATACACAAGGTAACATATGGAGGATCAATTCAAAATTGCAAACCAATGGAGTCAATATAAAGACCAGGACAACAGAATAGACCCCCTGTAAGTAGTCTTACTTTGTGCTGCTGCAGTGGCTTGATCTGCCTCAGTCTGTTCATTTTCAGGCACACAGAAATCAGAACCATTTTCTGGATCAGGGCTTTCGTAGATGGGCCCTTGCTCTCCCTGCTCCTGTTGCTCCCTCTGCTCCTCTTGCTCCCCAGACACAGACCTGCTGCTGCCCTCCGGGGCGGGTGTCGAGGGGGTGGACGGAGTGGATGGGATGGTGATGGTGGGAGTTGGAGGGGTAACGGGCCCGTTGGCCTCCTGAGTCGGACCCTTGGCCGGCGTTTGGATGTGAGTCTGGAGCTGGGGGGAGTCTGGCTCGGTGTGCTGGGTGACCGGGGAATGCTGCCGGTGACGTTCTCTCTCCAGCTGTTTCGCTTCCTGCAGCTGTGAAGGGGCAGGGCACACACACACACATACAAAACAATAAAAACAAAACAAAACACACGTACAATACACACAAAGAACAGCAAAAGCATTCAAAGAACAGGCACATGCAACACACACACACATACGCACACACAGAAAAAGACAGGTTAAGATTATGCAAACAAACTCATAACAGCAATTACAAGTTTGAACAACCTGTCTAGATTCCCTGAGGGCTCACTGAACCCAAAGCAGAGCCACAACACTTCCAGATGTCAGAGCAGAGAGCAAAAGACAACGGTTCTTAGGTTTTATTTTCAAGATTTCTTAACATCTAAAGTGTGTCAGCATACATTAGATGTTTGTTCTTATGGAAATGTTTATGAATACTCACTCGCTGAGAAGTAGGACGTGCTACTAAAACAGTAATGAGAGTACTTTGTGGAATCGATTCAGGCTAGCTTGTGTCTATTTTAGTCCGCGGGTGGCAGAAGGTGTTTCTGATGGAAAATGGCTCATACAGCCATGTCCTGGCTGATGCGTCATGGCTGACATGTGTTACCACTGATTCTGATATGGAGTACTGGAAAGTGTTGCTGTGCTTTAGCTTGGTAGGTCATGAGCTAGAAGTGGGTCACAAGACATTTGCGGTTGTGGCCAAAAGAGTATGTAATGTTAGTGAATATTCTGTTATTTCAGATAATAGTTGCTTCGCGGCAGAGGTAAAGTTTGGTTTTGAGCAGAGTAAAACTATCTCTACTGCTGTTCTCTGCTGATATTGGAGGGAAAAAAGTACTACTACTAAAGGTAGTACAGTTACACACTATTTCATAGCAGACACCAATACAAGTTCCAAAAAAGAGAGCAAACAATTACAAGCAGTGGAAGTTCTCTCAGCCAAGCTAAATTAACAACAGCCCATGGTGCATTTTCAATCCAAGTGCATTTGTAGATTTGTCGGGCATAAAAGTAAAAAAAAAAATAAATTAAATATATAGACTTAAGTGACTCAAAGAGAAAAAGCACAGTAACTAAAGAAAGACATGGGTCACAGATGGATGTAGAAACAGTGTGACACATATACAAAACAGTGGTGATAGATGGAGATCCTTCTACAGCAGACTACCTTTTCAATTAATAACTGTAATTAACGGTATAAATCCACCAAATGCAGGGACACTGATGGCAAATGTGAATTTATTTCAGTGAAGCAGTCAGTCTCGTCTCCCTTACTAGCCACAATTATACAATCTGTTTTATGCTTAATCGTCATAGCAACTCTCACCAGACAAACCAAAAAGTGCATTTCACATCTACTTTATACACAAACTCCTTTTATTAAACCCATTATGTCTTGTTTTTAAAACCATGCTTCCAGAAGCTGTCTGACTCTAATCAAATGAGCCTGCTGCTATTGTCACATTTAAATGTAAGCAAACTGAATTCAATGATGCAGCATTCTGAATGAAACAATTAGTATTGAATATGAGCAACAGTAACAAGGCCAGACAACGCCACCTCGGCTGGAGGGGACAGGCGAGCCGGCACAAACAAACTAAGCTCATTATTTAAATGCCACCTCAGTCAGATAGTGAAGGCTGAGTCTGTGTGAGAGTGAGCCTGACAAACAATGTGTGTGTGCCTGTGTGTGTGATCATAGCATGCTGAGCTGCAGTCAGGAGGATACATCCACAGTGCACACAAACACAGAAAGTGGATCTCCCTGTGCAGCAGCACAACACTATGCAGGCAGTGACAACACCACAATAGGCCTCTGCCTCAAAGTCTGCCTTGTCTTTCTATCTCTACCCCTGACTGCTTCTTTATATTTTCTCTGTCTGGGTCTGACTCAATACCAGTCGCTCATTGTTCTAAAAGAACTATATTAGGCCTTTGGAGAAACAAAACATAACAAACATCTGTCAGGATTGAGACAGACGTAGCTGACCTGCGTTAAAACTTTTACCACACCCAGGTTGTGAATGTAAACTAAAATGTAAATTGGTGCAGGAAAGCGAGATGATTTGTAGGCAAGTCAACAAAAGCCACGGCAAGCATATGGTGGAAAAAAGTACACAGCATACCTGCTCCTGTGCAGTGTAGGAGCAAAGGAAGAGAACGGATGAGTGCATGAATGGATGAGGAAAAAGCTTAATGCGCAAACACAGATACACAGAGAAGAGTTTAAGAGTTCTGATCAGGCAAGTCACGGCAGTCCTGCACGCTTTACCTGGCGGTCACGCTTTCTGGAGGCCAGAGACCAAGATAGCTTGTGATTTGTAAGCTATGTGTCCAAAAGGAAGGGAGGGAGGCAGGTGAGGAGGGGAAAAGTGTCATTCAAAAAGAAAAAGATGACATTAGAGCAAGCTTTTTTTTGAAGGCAACACCTAAAATGTCCCTCTGGACACAAAGCAAACAGTAGACTTCAATTAAATCAGGAATAGGCGGTTTGAGTAATCCATTGAGAAGAAAGCTTTCCCCACAGAATATAATGTATTTCATTATATTACAATCCAATCTGACTCCATGCCAAAACTGTTTTACATATTGCTAATTTGTTGCAGCATTTTTAAAATGCAAGAAGATTTTTTAGCCCAAAAAATTGCAGCTCGTTTGATCAGCTACTTCTGTTTAGTGTCAGATTTAATCAGAGAATGGCACAAGGGAAGAGTTGCCCTCTCTCTCACTTTTGTGTGTCTGTCTACATAAAAAGCATTGAGCGTTACAAGTGAATGTTTCCAGAGGGTTGGACATACTGCTTGATTCTCCATGCGTGCAAAGATGACGTTGAGCATCTGTGTGAGCGTGGCCTTGGCTGTGGTCTGGTTGATGAGGTTCTTGCTGGCCAGGTAGATGTTGTAACACGTGCGGACGGCCTGCAGCACGGTGCCCTCGTGGATTTCTATGTGCTGGGAGGTCACCGCTGTCAACAGAGCCTGGAAGAACGCGTAAAGAAAGGGAGTGAAATAATAGAAGACAGGAGAGGGCAGAGCCAGGTTGAGATGAATGTCAAACTGATACTATTCTCAATTGTTTGTGACTTTCTTTACTTTACTTGACATATTTTGACAGTTCTAAAGTTTTTCACATGGATGATGGGAACATTTTGAACCTCACCACTTGCCAAATGCCAATATGTATCTAAGACCTTTTTCACACATGTGCTTTACTCCAAAAATGCTCTGGAAATTTCACATGTGAGGGTAAAAAGAGCCCTGCATTTTTTTGCCAAGTCCTGCTGGCAGTATACCTGCTCAGGACCTGGTTAACACTGTAACTCTTCAAGTGTGAATTACAAACAGTTCATACACGTGGGAACATTTTTAATTATAAAACAGACAGATATTTTTAAAGATATGAATCTTTTAGGATTTTTTCCCCCACATAATGCAGCGCCAAAAATGACCACAAGAAGATAATCTGTCATTCCAAGGGCTTACAGGATGAAGTTGATGATGAAATTCATGAACAAATTTCAAAAACAGTTTTTACAGCATGTGGAGGGTTATAACACCAGAATAGAATCGATCATTTAGACAGCCTTGTAAGAGCTCTTTTAGCCTTGTGGGAACATTTTCCATCTCGCTGCAATTCTCCAGCAGAGAAGACAAAACAACCCAACCAAAAACAAAATCAATCTAGATATTCTGATATTTTTACGTATACCTCCTCTCAGGCCAGATCATGGTAGGGCACACATTAGTCCGTGACCTTTATAAAAGGTTACAACTACTAAAAATACAAATACTACAAAGTTTACTTCGGTGTGGAAGATAGGCAAAATGGCTACTGAGTACTAGACTCTCCACATAACACAACACAACGTTAGGGCTCGACTCCCTAAAAAATCTGCACATTAATAACATAAATACACAACCACTAAACCGGTCTTTTAAAATGGCATATTGATTTATAAGCTAAAACAGTGTATGTCCAAAACAACAGTGCAGCAGGATTGTTCGCAGTAACAAAAAAGCAGCTACTTATAGTGTGAATTAATGTAATTAAATGACTTTATATCAAAGTGACACAAGGATATAGTGATGTGCCTTTGAGAAATATTAAAATTGTAAAGGCAAAGTAAAGCACTATAAAGTTGATAACGTATCTGTGTAATAAACTACAAGGAGAAGATGAAAACAGCAGCACACCTTAATAATCTGTAGCTGCACACCCTCATCAGTCTGCGGCCCTTGGAAACAGGCGCAGATGGTCTCGATGATCCTGTCGATGAGCTTCTTGCCCGGGGCGGTGCTGTCCGGGGCGCTGCCCGTCAGGTGGCCGTACGCTATCAGCTTCTACAAGGCAGATACATATACAAACACACACGCAAACACACACATATGAAGACATATTGTGATGCTTGAGAACATGACCTGCTACCTTTTATTGGCACTTTCTGCACAATGACCACAGTGAAAATACTTTTTCTTGACTGCATATTTTTAGTCGTCTTTCAACATAACTTGGCTGAGGTAGGCATAAGATCTTAAGGGACAAATGAAGAACCCACCATAGAGTGGATTGTCATGCAGGCATGCAAAGATTTGGGGTTCTGCAGTCCAACTTGTCCTGCCACTGACCTGTAAACAGTCGAGCGAGGTGATGACAATGCGGGGACATTTGGACTGACATGCCAGCTCAAACGGCAAGAAGTACTTGTCGGCTTCAATGAAGTTGGTCTTTGATTTGATTGGCGGTAAAGTGCTGGAACCCGATTTGCCGTCTCCACTGGGCGGACTAGGAAGGAACAATACAGAAAAAAAAAGAGGTAGAGAGACAGATAAACACAGTGATCACACGGTCCAGTCTGTCAACCGGAGTCACTAGAGAAGTAGCAGGGTTTAGAAATCAGCCTGACACACTCACACTCCCTTTGACATCCAGGCACGACTATCGGTGCATGAAAAAGTGAGTGCAAAGAGTGGCTCGTTTCACTGTAGCAACCTCTTCTCGTCCACAGTTGTAACAGGACATTATACGTGATAAATCTAAAAACATCTTGCCCTGCATCCTCTTCCTCAGGGAAAATGCAGAGCAACAAAATCTTTATTACACTGAATTTAATGTAGTGCCTGACTGCTTCAACATTTTTCACTTGATCTCTCTTTGGGAGGGGCACTAATACCAGAGGTTTGTTATTCAGGCTCAGACTTTGCCACATCTTCATGCTGACAAAGCATCTCCTGGCGTCCGACTAAATCTTAAATCAAATGATACAGGGATTTTTTTTTTTTCAGAATTTTTTAAAGATCAGAGACGTAGGACATAAAATATGGACCGTTGCTTTCAGCAGCCATGTGTCTACAGCATCCCCAGGCACAACTACCACACCCAGACTGCACTTGCTGGAATATGAGAAGAACAGAGAAAGGGAGGGAGGGAGGGAGACGGATAGAGAGGGAGGGGCTGCATTGTTTATGTCTTGGCAATGAAATAGGATGACTTCAGCTCTTTTTTAGAGGGACGACCTCACTGAAGGCACAACCGTAGAGAGAAATAGAAGAAGAGAGGGAGGATGAAGTGCCTTGTAAAGGTAGGGAAGGGAGATAAAATGTTATAAAGGGCGCTATTTGAAAACAAAAGAGGAACAGGCATTGGGTAGAATGAATTAAAGAGGAATTAGAGCGAGAGATCCAGAGATCATAGAGGGAAACAGAGGAATGGAGGAGCTTAGTAAAGCAAGGGAACAGAAAGAATAGTGCTGTCTGAAAAACAAAAAGAGCAAACAGGCATTGAGAACCACAAATTAAAAAGGAATTACAGAGGGAATAAGCTACGGTACAAACATGTAAACATTGATATTTAGAAAAATATTAATCTCTTTAACAGCCTTCTCATCATTATCAAAAACCTTTTGGACAATAAGATCAAAGTGGAGCCACAATTCAGCATCCACTCAGCTGGCTCATCTTTATGGTTTGGCCCAGTCTTCATCCCTCTCAGCCATTGTGCTGTGTGTGTCTCAAAGGAGCTCTTCTCCTCTGGCTTATTCCTGGACTCGCTGCTTTATGTCAGCTGGCCCCGCTCTATCCTTTATAATCAGCCCAACGTCAGACTTAGCCTGCTAATAAAACATAATATGGCCACTCACTGGGTTTTAGTCAGACAGAAGGGGCTACATCTACTGCTAGTGATTTTGTGGGGGGGGGGGGTCTTTATTTGAAGCTTGCGGCACATATTTAGTCATGCAAGGGAAGAAGGATTTGTTAAGCATTAAACCAATATGATATCAATATCATGATATATGATTAAATGTCATCTAGCTAGAAGACTAGCGGGTTTACTTTTTTCCCCAGTCTTTGTGCTAAGCTAAACTAACCATCTGCTGGGTGTGGCTTCATATTTAGCAGAAATCTACAAGAATGTCAATCTTCTCATGTAACTCTTGGCAACAAAGCAATTTCCCAATAGGGATATTCAGCATTCATTTTAAAATGCACTACTTTGGCTCTCCCTGTAGCCGGCTCTCACTGTCTGTTACCACTCTGTAGTCTCACCTAATGTCCCGTTGACAGCACTATTGGCTACATTATTGGCTATTGTGTAGCCAATTTATTGGCTATTATCATTATTATTATTGGCAACTATTGGCTATACATCACAAGAAATAGTCTAACAACACTGAAGGCTTCGGTGCCGCAGATGAGGAAATGGGAACAGTAGTACACTTGCCTCAAAATTATACTTTATGTACAGTACTTGCGGACATCGAGCTTGTTGCCGTTGGACTTCGTCCATGTTATCTGCCACGGGAAATTTCCAGTGTTGTCGCCATCACTGTCTATATTCCTCACAGTGGTCTTCATCATCACCATCACTGTTTACATTTATGATGTCTTATTTATACTCCTGTACAGTACTTTGGTCAACTTTGGTTGTTTTTAAAGTTTACTCTACACCACCACTTTATTCAAAGTGTCGACACTAAGATTTTTATTTTTGCTGCAAATGTATATCAGTTGATTACTAATAAGCGCCATCTGTATTAGATCTGAAGAAAAAAAAAACCAACATATCGGTCGATCCCTATTTCGCAAAACTATTCCTTTTACGGTATTTGTATTTAGCCAACATGGACTAAAAGTGCTCAGAAAAAGGGAAAATCTGAATATCTACAATTCCGTGACAACAGGGCAAACTTGTTAGGACTGTGTGATGCAGTTGTAAGCTGCAGAACAAGGGAGTAAGTGAACATTGAGCAGACTGTTTTGTAGATCTTAAATATTTTCTTTTCAGGTCTTTAAAGTGGTGTTACAGCTCAGTGATTGCATTTTCTCTAAGTTTGAATGTTACAGCTCAATAAAAAGAACAGAAAGTCATTCCTTTTTGGACTGATCCTAACTTTCACAAGTTATTTAGAGGCAATTCCCACATTATCTTTATATCAATATCTAGGTAATTCTTTAAAATATCAGGTTTTAAAGTGCCAATAATGCCCAGTGATAATAACGATAATATTGTGACTTTTCATCTACTGTATAAATGGTATATAAAAAGTATATAGTGACCCACTATACTGTGATACATATTGCCCACCACTACTGTTGAGATTTTAAAAGATGTCTTTGTTAAATTTGGCCTCGTTTGCGACTATGCCACTGAATGAATGCACAAAGGGAAGCAATTTAAATAGTACTGCAGGCTAAAGAAAAAAAAAAAAAAGTATATTTGTATTCTTGAGTAGAGCTGTGAGACTATTGCAGCCATATAACATGAAAAATAGGTGAGAGTTTTAAAGTACCTGAGATGAATCCAAAAGCAGCAGCGTTTGTAAGAGTTGGGAGCGGCTGCACATAGCTCCTATATCTACCTATCTTTGATCTAGAAGTACTAACCTTAAGGGCAAAAATATGAATGAAGTTGGTTACTAGTAATGCTAATTTGGAGCGAATGGAAAAGCTGGAGACTGGAGAAATAATGGGCAGTGAATATGGAAGATGGAAGGAGGGTGTGAGAGGGGAATAAGGGATAAAGGGATAAAAATGAAACAGCAGGGGGGAGAAAGGATGGGGAAGAGGCGAGGTGGCACTCATGCTACGTTTCATTCCAAAGCCCACGTTACTTGGCATCCCGTACACGAGCACGCCGAACATGCATGCACACACACAGACTCTTGAAAACAAGTTCAGAATTAGGCAGGGGTTCGTGAAGAAAGCCATTAATGAGAAGACATGGGGCTGTTGGGAACAGGCCAGGCAGAGAGACACAAACAAAAACACACTGGAGGCTGCGTGCGCACACCCACACACCCACACCACACACACACACACACACACACACACACACACACACACACACAGTTCTAATCCCCTTTACTAGTCTGAACAGAGGAGAAAGCAACAGAGAGCTTGCAGTTGAGCCATGAATTTTACAGTGCCTGAGCACGCAGAAAGACAGACAAAACCCATTAAATGACCCCCAATGCCTTATTGTGTTATGTAATTAATCAATTGCTTACCTTAATTTTTCTGATTCCTCTTTGATTTCCTCTGAAATAGAAAAAAAAGAAAGGGAAGAGATGTTAAATTAGTCGAGTATGCGCCTTGGGGAATGTATATTCAGCCGTATTTTACGCAGCTAATGATACCATGGGGAGAAGAGCGCATATCAGGCCGCGCAGCACAGAGGATGCAACTTATTTATGAAGAATCTTCTCTAAAAACTCTTAAATGAACAACTTGAGTGTTTGCACCTCAAATCAGAGTCTTTTAGGAAGCTGAAGTTAATTTCACTCCTAGAAAATAGGGTTAGGGTTAGAATATCTGACATGCTTTGTACTCTGAATACTTTTAAAACAAGTGCCTAACAGAGAAATGTCTGCAGTGTGTTTTTGTCATTGCGTCGCCATGGTGATGGTCTTGTTGACGTCCCAGAAAGGAGTCTGGTTAATGTATTGCCTCAGCTGCAGCTCAGCCCCAAAAATGTAATCGTTATTCACTCTGTGCCTGTGAGCCAGGCCAACATTTGTGTTTATTTCACAGATCTCCGGGCATGAAAGCAGTTGTATGAACTTGCTGAGCACTGGCACAGAAGAGCAGAAAAGAGAGACAGACACACATTGAGGGAGGGATGAGAGAGAAATAGACAGAAATGGAGGTAGAGCGAGCGAAAGAGAGGCCAATTGGTACTAGACATTAAAGGGGGGCCTTCAATGAGGAAGCTTTTTAAAACACAGTGGCAATCGGCAAAGTCCTCACAGAATTGCACCAGCCTGTGATGGTTGGGAAAAACCCCAGTAATGCAATGACAGCCCAATTATTTCACTGCTGGAAGGCTAACAGTCCTTTCAAAGAAATCTACTTGGCGAGAATATTTAGCACTTAACACTCCGTGGAATTAAATTAAGGCTGGTTTCAACCGTGTTTTACTGTACTACCCAAGAGGGACACGAGGGGGAAAGTAATGAGTAGGAGCAGCGAAGCAAAGTGTCATTTTTGATATGAGACTGTCTGACGCTAATTTATACATCCGTTACATACATGCCGTCACAACTGGCCTACAGTTCTTGTGTGAGTCCCTGTGGATGCAAATCTGACATTATCATCTTGTCATCTTTTCATGTCGTGAGATCCAAGTCTCATCTATCTTCCAGTTCTGTGTGTGTGTGTGTGTGTGTGTGTGTGTGTGTGTGTGTGTGTGTGTGTGTGTGTGTGTGTGTGTGTGTGTGTGTGTGTGTGTGTGTGTGTGTGTGTGTGAGCCTGAGATCATTGATTGTTTTGTTGCACTGGGCAATAAATCAGAAAAAGCTGATAGATCAGGTATAATAGGGGACTTCTAAATACAACGTTCAATGCCTTGTACACACGAAGTAAGGATGCGACAAATCACTATTATTGATCAACTGATTTGCTTTTTTATTAATTAATTAATTAATAGTTTAGTCTATAGAATGTCCCAGAGCCGAACATCACATTCTTAAATTGCTTGTTTTGTCCCAATATTAGTCCAAAATGTATCCAAATATATTTAAATTTACAATGACATAAAACATTTCAGAAGCTGCATACAGAAAATATTTTAGATTTTCTTTATAAATCATTAACCAATTAACAATAGAGCTGGAAAATAACGATTATTTTAATTATTGATTAATATTTGGAGATTATTCTTTTATTAGACGATTAATCATTTAGCTATAAAATGTCAGACATCTGTGAAAAGTGAACATCACAACTTCCAAGAGCTCAAAAATTGACAAATGATTCATTGTTTTGTCAAATTTATTTACTTAATCTATTATTTACTATCATAGATAGCGAATATTCACTCTGAGCTTAAACCAGTGAATTTTGTGTACTTTAATTTAAAAATGACAACTGACTTATTGTTCAATCAACAGAAATGTGAAAACCTGTTTGGAAATACGATGATATTTCTAGTGGCTGAGACAATAGCAGATATTACATCATTTCTTGTACATTCACTGCATTTGACAGGTGATGGATTAAACGGATGCTTGACCTGAAATGCACTTCAGCTGCCACAATAAGATGGAAGGGCGGCAATCAAACTGAAATGACTAACTTTTGGCTCAAGCAAACAGATGCAGTCAGTGTGTGAAGCCTCAGATTTAACAGGAATAAACAAAAGCAGAAAGATGAGAACCAGAAACACACAGATGGAGAAATGGATGTGCTGAGAGACACAAGGCACTGCTAATGAACTTGTTATAATGATGACAACTTGCTCATATTGGCTTTGACCTTTTGGTTTCTATTGCCGAGAACATTTTTGGAAACCTCTCATTATATGGTGTTTGCTTTATGCGCTTTCGTCTTGAGCTGTCTCGCTGCAGATAAAATCTTAAACTTAAAGCCATAATTGTATGAATAAGCTTAGGTTCGAAAGAGAGAGGTTGTTGGCTATTAACTACTGCTGCTTTTGTCCTGACCATACATATGACCTGTCCCAAATATAGTGCTTAAAGTCTTTATCACTACGGCTGAAACTACGGCCGTTATAATCAATTAATCTGTCTTCTTTGTGATTAATCTAGCTTCAAATTGTTTGTTTTGTCTGATCAAAAGTCCAAGAAGTCCTGAAATGGTATTTAATTTAGATGTAAAACAAAGAAAAACTGCAAACTGGAACTAGTGAATGTTTTGGGTTTTTGCTTAATGAACGACTGCAATGATGAATCAATGTCAGACTTGTTGTCGATTTATTTTCTGTTCAACTAATCCATTAATTGCCACTATTGTGAATACTGTATTGTGATACTCATTAATATTCATCTCACTGTGTGTATTCCCTTCAAACTTTGAGATTCAGAACCAATTGGCTCCCAAGTTTATTTCACCAAAGTGAATAATCAATACAGTCCTATCTTTTATCTCTCCCAGCTACCCTTTCGTTTTAGCTGGAGTGCTAGACAAAGGCCAACATCACAGAGTTGGACTCGAGAGAAAACTAGTGCAATATCACACTGCACTGCACATTACAAGGAAAGAAAAAAACAGTATGTCTGTCTCTGGCTCTGCGTACGTCTGCTGCTCTGTAGTCTATAATATTAAAGTTACCGCAGGACTCTAGAGGTTTCTCTTCCAGCATGTGTGAAATTACAAACTTGCACTGACCCAGGCTATTCCGCTTTTAATATTAGCATCACGTCATATGATTTCTGAAGCACAGGGTTATCAGATTTATGCAAATAGACACACACACACACACACACACACACACACACACACACACACACACACACACACACACACACACACACACACACACACACACACACACACACACACACACACACACACACACACACAAGTCAAACAAGAAGACAGGCAGGCGGGCGCACACACACAGGCAGACAGTTTGTTGGGAAGGGTGGGGATTGTCATATTGTCTCTGCAAGTAACAGTCAGATAATGAGCTTGGTGTGTCAGGAGTGTGTTGATGAGGAATTGTCACCCAAGGATTTGAACAGGGAAACCATGGCAACGGTGGGTAGTGTTGGTGTGGTGATGAGAAAGAACAGATATATAAGCGCTGGATACTCCTGGGACTGGGGCTGACGCGAGCTGTGGAATCACAACTGATCTGCCAGCTACCGGTTTCAAAACAAACACACAGTTGTACAGTGCAGACATATGCTGTGAGGCAGGCACAGACAGCCGAGTGTGACTGAAACACATAGACGCGACACTAAACGATTATTTATTCATTTACATCTATCTTTTTACCAAATGAACTATAACTGTAGCCAATGCTGAGCTGGAATTAATGAACACAGTGCACAAAAACTGAATATAATCATTTTAGTCTCGTGAGAGACATCACAAAACTGCTAATCATAGTCCCAAAAGTGTCCCAAAATACACCAAAAACTGGCAAAAAAACAGCATAAGCACAGGAACACAAGTGTACTTCATAAGTAGAAGAAAAGTTTAATTGAGAAGACAATTTTAATAAATAAAAACAAAGTTATTAAGGAGCTTCTGTGCATTAAATATCTTCAAACTCCTGCTTGCTTTTTAAAAGCGGGTTCGTCCGTACAGGCTATCATGGGCCAAGAAATGGCAGCCTTTTGTCACTCATTAACCCGACCCCACTCTCCCTCTCCCTCAGTCTGCAGCAGCCATACTAAATACCGCTGACCTTGAAGACACCGTGTTCTGTGCCCTGGTTTGTCCCAGAGCCCTGGTAATAATCAAAAGAGAAACAACAACAGCAGCAGTAGTTCAATAGAGTGGGTAAAACCTCGTCCATGCCACTGTCACACAAGACGACAGTGACGCAGATAAGACGGAATGGCTCGCCACTTTTCAATCTAATGAGTCCACATGAAAAAAGACTATTGGCCCAGTAAGGAGCTTTTGTGAATCAACTAGTGAGGCTTTGAAAATGTTAAAACTAAAACTTGAGAAACAGACTCCCACAAAGCTCGAAATTGGTGTCTCCACACATCCATTATTCTCTTATTACATCTTAAAAACATATTTTCTAAGAAGTCAAAAGAAATGTGGGAAAATAAAGTCAATCACTCTGCCTGTCTAAACTGACTCCAAGAAACTCTCGAGACAAATTGATTTCTGCTGGAAATGTATTTTTCATGAGAATAAATTGCTATAATTTTTTAATCATAATACTGAATTACAGGCTTTTTCAGATTTTGCATTGCTGATGTTCAAGCAGATAAGAACAGAATTACTGGCCTTCAGCATGCTCCCCTTAAAAAAAGCACTGAGGCTGAAACACTGCTTTTACAGAGTGGGGAAGTGGCATAAGAAGACACATATTTCACTGACCAGATACATTAGAGGGAGGCATCCTGCTCTCCTGTGAGCTATTGCCATGACCAGACCTCAACACAAAGCCTTTGAGAGCTTCATAATGTTTGAGAGCAGCCTGCTAAGCCCTGAATCACCTCAACCATTTTCCCTCATCTCTTACCCTGATTTGACCCAGATCCTTACAGTAGATCACAGTAAGACATTAAATGAGCATTAATGTCAGCAAATCAAATTCCCCCTTGGAGACAGTCAATTTAGGCCTTACATTTAACTTTTCTTTCATCATCAAGAGACAAGAGGGTCAGATACATTACTGCATTGGGCTACTGCTTGAACTTGAGGCCAGCTAACCAATCCAGTCCTGACCAAAGTCAGTCCAGGTACTGTGTAAGTCTAAGCCTTTTACTCTGGTTTCAGTCTGAACAGAATCCTACTGTATATACCCTGAGGATGTCATCTATTCAAGGCCCCCCTAAAGCTGCCTCTAAGCTTGGGAGAAGGTCAGTCAAAAGCTGGCTAATCATTTCTCCACTCTGCTCTGGAGTGACTGCAGTCTCCAAGCCTGGATAAAGGCGACAGTGGGCAGAGGGAGATTTCTGAGCTAACAAAATAGACATGCATGAATGCAGTCAGGTACTTCCCCACTGTCAGATGATATTGTAGCGACTATAGTAATAACAGCCGTGGTCCTCCTGATGGGGAAATAAACACTTCCCCAATTTCAGAAAAACATTCAGCACTGCAACCACGGCTACTGTCTTGATACCGTGACACACATGAAAGTTGCTGAGTCAATGCTGCCAACCATTGTGATACATATCCTTTGAATTTATTATTGGATATCTCTATGTCTAGTGAAAACAACACTGCACAAATACTCCTCTACATCAGCCTTTGGGGCAGACTTATTAAAGCAAACATAATAGCCCAGGTCCCCCAATACAACGAAGTCTGTTACACGACACCCGCACGACAAGTCCGTCTGTGAAAAATACATGAGAAGATGACGACATGAAGAGGAAAGCTTCAGCACCTCAGTCTGAAGTCAGCTCACACAAAACATCTAAATGCCACCCCTGTTAGCATAATGGAAAACAGCTACACTGTTGCACTTGCATGGAAAGAAATGAGCATGCATGCTGTGATTAGTCCTATAATGCACTGTATGAAGACTGTGAAATAAGTATAAGTGAGAGTAACTGAAATCCTTTGACAAGGATAACTGTTCTTATGAGAGAGAAAGGCAACAACAACCTCACAGCTTCAGGTGACAGTGTGTGACTGAGGAGTCAGGATAAACACAGCAGATCTAGACTGAAAGACGGCAACATCACACTCAGTTGTTGAACTTGACAGTGAGCAGAGACAGGTTTCTGCAGCGCTTTATATAATACGTGTTTCAAAGGGGTTTATCAGTGATCCCTTCAATCACACTTACACTGAGCTACAGCAAAAGCTGATCATGGCTTAGATATCAAGTGCACAATGGTGTAGTCAGCCTCTTAGGATGCAAATGAGCAGCTGTAATAGATAAGGCTGATGAATCAGCAAGGGAAGTATTTGGGAAGCCTGAACCAAAGGTTGGAAGCAGGATTGCAGCAGGGTTACCAGTTCAAATCCCTAGAATATCTGGAGGAAAGTCTGAGCCGAGTGAATGAGGAATGTGCTCCCCTCATGCAGCAGCTATTACCGAAATCCCTGAAGCTCTGCAGTTTACACCCTATTGCTCCAAACGTGAGTTTATGTGTCTGAATGAAAGTAAACAGTGTTGCTCAAACATTTCCATGCATATTCATTAACCCTTCACTGAATGAATAAATATTGAGGCTAAGATTATACTGTGTTTGAGGGTGAAGCTTCAACACATGATGATGCATTTTAGAAAATAAAACATTCATTAACAACATACAAGCAGAATGGCATTCTGCTTTCACGATGCATCACATCAAAGTCCAAATGCTTCTCGAGGCAGCATGGCAAAACAACCTGCTCACTGTCTGTCACTGCTGACAAGAGCTGCTCCCGGCTAACTCGAGTCTCCTCCGTTCCTGGGCGCCACCCTGCCTTAGTGGCGTGACAAAGCATTCCTCAACCAGCAGCAGCAGAGCACTGTGCTGGGAGGGGAGTGTCCGCCACAGAGGACAGAACCATTAACACTGGAATCACAGGTCCTATCCCTTCCCCGGGTGTGTTTTGGATCATGTAATGTGTGTTTGTGCAACAGTGCATTAAGCAAATGTAATGCAGCACAAGGAAGTGAGGATCAGAAGAAAAGGGGGTTTTACAGAATCTTTCCTGATTTGGAAAATAATGGATATCATTTCAAGCATTGTAAGGATTCAGTTGTCTAAAATGAACATAAATTGGCATAAAAGGTGAAAGAGTGGATTGTGAAGTGATGGTTGTCCATCTAAGGAGCCGGAGGCGGACTAAAGGGAACTAAGCACAGAAGAAGATCTGTGAGGAATATTATAAAGTCCTTTTTTACACTTCAATCAATGCCGAAATGTTATTCTAGCTGACTGCAACTGACAGGTACACAGTTAGAGTCAGAAAAATAACTGAAACACAAAACCTGCTCTCCAATTAAACATCCCTGTGCTGTTTTTAACCTATAGCAGCACTAAGTAGTTATTTTTCTATGTGTGGGTCCCCATTTTATTTATCTCGCGCACACGTGATACATTACTGCCAATGGTTTGACACTATTCCACTGATTGACAGGTGACCAGGATATGCAGCAATACGCCAACAAGAGCAGGAAAGAAGCATCAAGTGAATATGCATTGTACACATTGGTTAGACCTCAACCATTCACACAATGCAATTTGGTGAGTAACACTAAATGTAAATGTTGTTTAAGAAAGCTCCACAGGCCACCTCTTATTTTGTTTATGCAAAGCTGTAACTTTACTTATACTGAAGGCAGAAATGCTTTCATAATTTCTTCACAGCGACCATTCATCCATTATACTTCATATATAACAGAGGTCAATAATATAGCTGCACAATGCCTACTTAGCCTAAGTAGGGCCACATTACATTTGGAAAGCAATCAAATTTTGTTATACTTGATAGCTTGATTGCCATGAGAAAATGCGGCCTGCACCCCGGTGTTCCTGCAGTGTTCTGTAAAAGGCCTTTTGTATAATACCTCTGGAGAGTAAAGTTCTAATCTGTTGTAAAAGAAGGCGTATAGGCTTCAAGTTTTCGTTCCAAGCATAAACAAATACAGAAGTTTAAATACAGTTTTCAACAAGCAGCAGCAGCTCATCTGCGGTACATCTGCAAAATATTGTGTAAATAGAGGCAAAGCAACCATTATTTCAGCCCAAGGGGGCTTTGCTTGCTCTGCTCGCTGACGCATGCTGTCAATGTGGACACAATTTAAAATACCCGGCTGCTATTTGTTTGTTCGTGTAGCCCTGCAGTTCTTTTGCAAAGCTGTCAAGCGTTTTAGTTTGTAAGTTTAGTATTTAAAAGTGTACAAAATGACAGGGTACACCTGAAGTGCAATGGATTACAATAAACAAAGTAAGATTGCAGATACACACAATGTGCCTCGATCAATTATAAGGTTAGAAAACAATAGACGATGTCTCCTACACCTAACAAACAGCTGTCTGAAGAAGTACCCCAACCCACTTACTGGACTCTCCTGGGCTCATCTGAATGGTATGGTGAATGGTCATATATCAACAGTATGTTGCTGGCAGAGCCATGCAATGATAGCCTGGGCGGCTGCACACACCTGGGCAAATATTCTTGCTGACTAAAGCTGTTGGATCAACACTAATTCAATAAGTAGACATTCTGCCAGCAAGATGTTCACACATAGAATCACAATCAAAACACGGATACAGTACACACATACACACACACACACACACACACGCACAGTCTTTTAATGTGCATGCACAAACACCAAAAATCTCATGAGGGCTCTAACATTTCATCAATTAAGACACAGCAGAGCCTGCACACGGCTGCTCCACTGGCAGGAGGGACAGAGATAAACAGACAGCTCTCTGGAGACGCTCTGCAGTACGTCACAAAATCAGCAGCAAGAAAACAGCTCGCTGGGAGGGGACAGCGGGTTCATACACAGAGTAAAGAGAGAAAAAGGAGAAAGCGAGAGAAGGCAGGGACAAGGACGAGGCTGGCTTCCAAAACAAATCAGCTATATAAACCTGTCTCTCGCCAGCTCCGTGGTTCGTGTCCACGTGCTGTACAAGTGTATGCAAGTAGGTGCTCATATTACAAGGCTACTAGAGGGAAACAGTATACCAAGTCTCATTTTAACACAGTAGGGAGACATGTTTTGGAAAGAAAAGGAGAAATGGAAAGGATTTCAATGCATCCTAATTACTTCCTGACCTTTGCGTGGGTCACAAATCTACAATATGATAATGCAGTCTCCTTAATGGGCTTCTCTCTACACACAGACGAGAGGTAAGAGGTCATTCCCTGACTCAGTTTCCATCACCTGAGCAAGGAGCTGGACACTGAGAAAGGGCATCCAGCCTTCTGCAGTCGCATTTCCATTTCAAAGAGCTTAGAGCCCATCTGCATCTGGCATGGATCCCATGCTTGGCTCTGCCCGGTCCGTACGCAGCAATCTGCTAAAATTCAATTCAGTGCCCGATTGCTTTCACCTCAGTAAAACATGGTGGTCACTGTAACTGTGTGTCTCCAGATATAGACCACTGACCGTGCAGCAGGATGTCCAAGCAGGGAAAGACAAAGAAGGTGTGTGTGTGTGTGTGTGTGTGTGTGTGTGTGGTGGGACATGATAAGGGAAATACACTGAGGAGACAAGAAAGGAAGCCTCAGGACTCAGATTGGACATAAAATATAGCCTTATGATGGTGCAAGATGTAAAAAGTAAAGTTTTATCTCCATTCAGAGACCCACATTGACCCCATTATCCAGGCCATGAACATTATTACATCTCTGGTGTATTCATTAATCAAGCAACAGCAGTTTGAGAACAGTCTGTAATAAGATAATGTCCATAGGTATAACAATAAAGACAACACAGCAGCTTTGCGTCGCTAAGACAGGCTAATCTGAGGATGAATCTATGTGTAGGTGTCCACCTCCACCTCCTACCAAACACAGATAAACACGGGGCAGCTGCGACCACCACGGAGAGCCTGAGAAAAATCAGACCCCTGACATTTCTATTGTGCAGGCTGAAAGGAAAGGTTGCACAGCAGTAATTACATTTGGAGGGGAAGAAGGAAACACTGTCAGAGGTTGTCTGGGCTACCTAATCGTGTGTGTGCTCATGTGTACGCGCATGCCTGTATGTGCACGTTACATCTGTGTGCATGTGTGTCCAACCAACCCCCTCACTCGCACTTGCATAAGCCTGTGTCTAATCAATAGTCTCACTCCCATGGCTGAATCAAGACTCTCATTTTCTAGCCAAAAAGTCACAAAGCACTCGGCCACCACAAGGCCTTGATTACTCAGCTGTTGGCTTTGTTATTAAAATGAATTCATCTTTAATAACTCCAGTGCTGATACATGATTTGGCACTTTTCTGCTCCACCGCTGTGAATTGCTCTCTCTGTCCTCTGAAATGGGGTTATTATTATTGTGCAGCACTGTGCTGCACAAGCTGGAAATTAATAGCGAGCCAATGGAAGATAAATATGTGTACTGTGAACTGCATCTTTCTCAACTCGTTCAGCCGAAGTGTCCTTTCTCATGCAACCTGCTCTCATTTAGGTCCCAGCATGCTTAGCGGCAAGCTATGATAAAGTAAAAACATCACCACTGTGCTGTATGTGAGACTTTCACAACCAAATCAGTTCTTGAAGCCGAATTTGGAATTTTTTCTCCCTTTTTGTGAAACTAAACCTAAACTACAATGATAGTTCAGCTATTGTGTGTACAGTTCCATATTTTAAAAAGAGACATGTGAAAACAGCTTTGCAGCAGTTAGCTAAGCAGCAGCAGGGGCTAAGAGAAGGACTGTCAACTAGTGTACGAAACCTGGCCCTTTACAACATTCAACATTTCAGAGAACTTATTATTCTGTTGAATTTGTATTCCACTCAGGAAGCTAGTCAGCCACGCTATTTCTATTATTATTATTTTAAAACAAGCTGAGTCATCAACAGCACACTCGTGGAGAGGGGCTAGCTAACGTTAGCCTTATATTGGCTATATATATATATATATATATACTGCATTTCTGTCAATATACCCTAACCCTCCTAAATGTTACAAACTGGACCTTTGACACTTTAAGCTCCTAATTTCTTCTCTTTCTTGCCTCCTTACTCACATGCCTTCCTCGCTCTTAACTGCCTTTTCCTCCCTCCACCCCCCTCAGTAATGGTGATGTATTGTATGCCCGGTACCAACTTTCCTTAGATGAATACCAATGAAAGATCAATACAAGATACAAATAAATACAAATAAATAACAAGCACCACAAGATGAAATAGAAACCGAGAAGAAGGGAGAGAGGAGAGGGTTTCTCTCCATTCGGCTCATCTGTTTGCGGTATAATTAATTTATCACCTATCCCAGGACTGAAGGAGGCTTCGGTGGAGAGAAATAATGTATTATGTATGGAGGTATCAGTGTAAGAAAATAAATTTAAAAAGTGGAAAGGAAAAAACAGACTCTTCCTTCTAAATTCTAAACTGTCTCCTCCGTATAGATAAAAGGATTATTTATGCTTTCAGAGCAAGCACTGGCCGTGCCATGTTGACTACTCCACTGCTCATTATCTGAATACCAGTCAACCTTTGGGGTTACAAGCAGCTTAAGTGTCTGCACTTAGTCTGGAGGGGAGAAACGAGACAGAAACCAGGCACGGGGGCCTCACCCTTTCTCATTTCTTCCTTTGCTTCAGACTAATGTAGCAGTAGCCTTGATTGTGGAATAATTCAATGCAACACATTTAATGCACTTTTTAACACATCCAGCACATTTTACCTCCATGATGCAAAAAGTTTAGCTGCTTCTCAAATGTGTGAAAACTACTTATTTTCTAATGTTTTTATAACTGTACATTGCATTTCTTTGGGGTTTTGTACTGTTGGTCAGCCATAACGAGCAATTTCAAGACGTCACCTCGAGTAGAGAACTCTTGTGGGCTTGTATCACTACTTTCTAAAACTTTAATAATCAATGGATGAATAAATAATGTAAATAATCATTAATGTAGCATGTACCTGCAGCCCTACAACACACTAGAAGGAGAGACAGCTCCACTGTGGAAGCAGGTCTTTCATCCTTTTAAATTTGAACTGAACACTTATACATGCACATTCATCTGATTCCAGTTAAAGTCACACACTGGAGCAGCCTTAAGATAACTCATCCAACATTTACAGCACCCTCGCAAATAAAGGTGACATAAAAATGTAGCTGACGGCTGCCATCTCTTCCCTTATTTACATGTTCTCATCCTTACCAACGCCTGCAAGTTTCATCAGCAGGTTACCTGCTGTGCCTCCTCTGCCTGGAAATCGGAATGAAATTGACTGACTTCAACTACTGGGTTGTCAGTCAGGAATATGAGGGATGCTTGTAAAAAGGTTGTCAGGTGCACAAAGGGACAGGGAAGCTTGTATTATTCAGTAAGAGTCAAAATATCCAAGGCTGCATGTTTTTTGGGGAAGGCAGTGTGGCTCTTAAGGGAGTCATGGTAAAAACTTGAATTAACAAACAGGATCTGGTGCTTATCATGGGTGAGCATGTGGTGACTATGGTGCAGCTTATCATGAGGGAGCATGTGTTCGCCATCCTTAATGATCAGAGTTGCATTTGTCCCACTTGCTTCCCTGCCAGGTTTGCCAACTCTAAAGAAACAGTGGCCCATGTAGGCAGTTGGCCTTGAGTTTGGTGCAAAAGAGCAGCTTGCAAACTCGTTTATTTTGTCTGTTTAGAGCTCTTATTCAAGGTTCTTTTGACCTTGGAGGGAAAAATGTTTTGCCACAGTTATTTCACAAATGCTGTTACTTGAACCTGTCAAATAATGTGTTTTGTGTTTGGTCTAAATCAAATCTTCCATGTACGAGCAGGGAACATTTCTTAATCATGAAAAGTTTTAATCTAATGCACGTAGGGGTGTTAATGATTAATTGATGATGGTCAAGAGTTTCTCTTTAATCTTGAATGTGACTGTGTTCAGCGACAGGAGTCCTGCTAGTTTCCTATGAAGTTGAGAAGGTTTATTTTCTTAGCCTTTGATTATTAAGCGATTACAGACCATAATCAATAATTAGGGACATTGCTTAAAACCTGCATCTTCATTCAGAGCCTTCTTTACAAGAACACCTGACTCACAGGTATCTTTGAGAAGTCTCTGCACATGAAAAATACACATAAATAAATTTAAAGTAATGGAACAAATTGACAGCATATCTTAGAGTTGTTTTCAACTTTTAAATGGATTCAACCAAAGGTTTGGGAGCTTCAGTATCAACACAAATGATGAATTTTGAGGAGATGTGGACGAAAGGAAACAAACACTACCATTACATCATGCCAAGATTCAGTGGACCATTTAAATATAGCTGCTAGCTCCGGGTTTATTGTAATGTATTTTCTCATAACAACCCCATGTGCAAAACATTCAGATTTAATGAATGTCAAACCCCTCAGACCATCAGGAACACACCACAGGCACTCAAACTGTCAATATCTCCGAGCAACCAAGCTGACAAGCCAATTGACAACAATACTGTTTGCTCAAAGGACACAACTTCCTGGAATAAAATTCACACACTGCTCTCACATGCAGCCATATTAAACCAAAGGCAGATTTTTTCACCAAATAAGCCCAGACAAGCCAGCTGTACCTTACCAGCCCAGTATGAAACAGCTGAAATAAACAAGTTCCTGATGACGAATAACAAGCATGTGTCGACAAGAGCCCGATGTTATCGCCATATTAATTTTGTCTGTACTACAACCTATTGGCTACTAAATTTAAAGAAAATGACTTGTGATGACAAAAAGACATGTTAAGTGTACACCAAAGCTTCAGACACAGAGGAGTTCTCTTTCCAGTCTCCAGAACATGAACAGAATATGCTTTTGTAGATGACAAAAATTGAAGGGAGGCATCAAGAATGCAGCTGCAACACGTTTACAGGCTGTTGTGACCTCTGTAGCTGACCATCAGATCATACACCCTATGGGGAGAGATAATGAGCAACATGCTCAGCAGGACTCGACTCCTTAAGTGACTGCTAGCCTGGAAACAAGTTCTCACTCCTATTAGAGTGGTAGCCAGTACCCTGATTTAGCTTGTTGCATTCACAGTATGACTGTTTATTCAGTAGCAACAAAGCCGTGTGAACTTGTCTAGTCAGAGAGGACAGGTTGGCTTTAATAGGACCATCCACAAAGGCAGCATCATATGAAGCTAGCAAGCCATGACAGCAATGAACCAAAGCCTCTATGTTCACTCCTGAGAGTTGGTGGGCATATACTGCGAGGCACTTTGATATTTTGAGTTAGCTGTCAGTCTTACCCTCTTCCCTTTCCGTGCTATCAGACAGACAGCTCCTCTCAAAGAAGCCGACGATGTGATCCAAAGATAATAGGACCCTGCACTGCTGCAGTTTAGAGTGTGTGTGAAACTGAGATGGTATTATTCTCTTTGGGAAACTGCTGAGTGACATTTTGATAATCCAGGAGAAAGGTCAGTTTGGTAGTGAGGAGGGTGGACTGTCTGGAAAATGTAGCCTCGCCAGAGCCTCATTCCTATACATTAAAACCCTGCAGTGATTCACTACTGGGTGAGGGCTGCAACTAAAAAAATAAATAGGCTTCCATTACATATATTGAGTCCAAATTAAAACACCACTTTGGAAAGATTCAAACAATACCTCGTTTTGAACAGTGTCACTGAAGAACTGGAGAACTTTCAGTGACAACAAAGAGGAGACTCTGGCACAGGCACTCTCCCTGAGATGTCTCAGGGCCCCAAGAGCTGGAGGGGATTATGTAAGTCACTCAGTATACTGGGTCACCCAGTCGTTTTTGATATGCACTACAACTGTAGGGCTGCTACGCTCATCACAAAGATTCTCATTTTGTAGTGTACGGCTGAGCCTCAGTGTGCAGTTGAAAACGGCAGTTAATTATGACTATTTAATTTTTTGCAATGTAATGTTTTAAAAAGGGAAAGTACACCCTTAAAACAGAATTCACTGTGAATTTGTAGCGGCTCCATAAACGGTAGATAATGGAACTAATGCAAAAGATGCTATCTCGCAGTTAGCAGCCATTACGGTTTTATTGGTTGTTTAAATGATTCACAGTTGGATGACCTACATTTCAATAAAGACCCATAGGGGTGAGTGACTAATTCGCGTGCACCAGACAAAGAGTTTCACCTGATGAGATCATCACTTCAAGTCTTTATGCTCTGATTCCCAGGTAAAGAAATAACACTGACTCTCCTGGAGCGGCACTAGTCCCTTTCAATCCACTCTCTCAATGAAGGCTAGCCTATTGCACTCAGTTTTTTTCCCCCGTCACACTACAGACAATAAAGTGGGGGGGGAATATAGCATTTGAGAGGGTGGGTTGGTTTTATGAAACATCAGAGCAAGCCTAGACAAACACAATTGGTGTATTTAGCCTCCAAGGCCATTGCAAAACCCTACAACCTAAATGAGCTGATAAAGGCAGCAGCTGTTGGGGCAGGTAGGGTGTTTGGCTGCTGCACAACATGGACTCATTGTTTCTCTGGTAGTGTCATATTACTCCCTTTGCAGGACAAAACCCAGCTTGTTCCTAGACACAGAACAGATATTTTAAAAGTCTGACATGAGATAAAAGAAACATTGGCTATGGTGTTAAAAATGTAAAAATGTATGTGCTCTAATAATATGTGAACTTCTCTTTTGTCTGAGTTGCTTTTAAATTGTATATTTATTATAAGTAGTCACCCCTAAGGACGTGTATCGGAAAATACACCTGCTAACAAATAGTTTCATAAAGTTGCCACATATAATTTAAGTAAAACCGGATGTTCATTGATGTTGACTTCAAAATAAAAGCGCAGTGAACGTGAAAATCGCTGACGTGGTCTTGGTATTGTTGAGGAAAAACAGGCCGTAAGAAGCGAAAGTCTTTAATTTCACATGCATTATTTCTTAAATATATTCATTTTTTTCTACTACGGTATTTTCATTATTTGGTATTTTGGTCACTATCACGTGTATCTTCATTTGTAATTTTATTTTAGCTCTGACCGGAAGTGCCACCTCATCATTTCCGTTAGCTTGATAAATGTCCTAGCTTAAAAAAGGTGCTACTGACAGCTGTCACCCTTTTTTTCTCGCCCCAGCCCGACTTCACATCTACTTTTACAACATAACAATGAAGACGAGAGCCAAGAGTCACCCATGATTAAACAGTCCAATAAATAAAAGATGTAATTAAAAGACAAATATCTCTTCTAACACCTCCCTGTACTGAACGGGCTAACCGTGTGTTGTGTACCAGGAAGAGACACAAACACCTCACCTTTATGAAGTCAAACGCACACAAATTAAACAGTTTGGACGAATATAGTTGACACTTGACGAGTGTATAAGGTGTGGTTGTGCATTAGCTTGTTAATAAAAGGAGGATTCAGCCCTTAACAACTTTATTTTCTGTCCAGTGTCCGGCCTGTTCCCACATCGCTACTAGTTTCGCAGCATCGGATCGGTGTTGCAAACACCCAACCCCTCCTCCTGCACCATTTCCGTGTTTAATACGGAATCATACCCACGGAGCCCCATGCCACGTCAATTAAATACGCAGGTTTTTGTTGAATTATAACACAAGACAATAAGGCGATATCACCATGGAGCTTTTAATGAATGGGGGGTGGGTGAGGAGGCGCTGTGTTGCCAAAACACTGCGACACTGTTGCAGAATAACCGGTTAATAAGTGAAAGGACGCATGACGTGTCTAAATCAATGAGTCCAAAGACAGCTTTAAAAAGAAAAGAAAGAAAACGTGATGCTAAAACAACGTAACTTACCCAGTGCCACCTCGCAGGCTTTGCGCAGTTGTGAATGGTGTGCCTTTTTCACCTCTTTGTCGGCCAGGATCTTTTCCAAAGCTCGTGTGAGGAACATGTTTTTCGTCTTTTTGCCCTCAAACATGTCGCACCGGAATTTGGGGCGAGGTGTGCCTGGTCCCAAGGGGTAAAAAGGGGGGGGATAGGGGAGGGCTGCAGCCGCCTCGAATAGAGATGTATTCCTTTAGAAATGTCAGCCGCAGAGCCCCTAACAGACAAACATAAATAAACACATGAAGGTGGGGTAAATCCCTCAGATTTCCATTAACGACCTGCCTCCTGCGCCATGTTGGAGAGAGAGGAAACGACGTCACGTACGTTTGAGGACGGCCGCAGTGAGGCAGCAGGGAGAGAGGGAGGGAGAGAGAGAGAGAGAGAGAGAGAGAGAGAGAGAGGAGGGATGTCATGAGTTACAGCTTTAACTGTTAACTCACAGAACACGGGCTTATTAAACTCATATGTAAACTAACTGGCATTAATATATGCATGGTATTCATTAAACCAGATGTGAGCAGGATTGCTGAATAAAACATGTCACTTTCCCACATATATGTATGCTACATGATCTAGTTCTTATGTGTGTGAGGACTGTAAGTGTTTGAATTTGTGTATATATGTGGTATACATAAAATAAAGCATCTTGACAGCGAAATTATAGTTGCAAAACAGATAGAAGTTTTATATTTAGAAGACAAATAAGCATTTTTCTCTGGTGAATCTTCTTACTCATATTTATTAAACAGCCTTTTTCCGGTTGCCTGAAATTAGATTCTCTCTTTAATATGATTAAAAAACATCATATTAAAATATGAATAACCCAGATTATTGGTCTAGTCCAATAAAAGACCTGTCAATCAGCTCGGGAGTGATTGCAGGTTACAGTCCTGTGTTTGGGTGGTGGGTCTATATTTTCCTTACATTTAATTAGTCCTATATATGGCCACTTTATTTCTTCTAAAATATGAACCATTCACATTTTGTCCCCACTTCCCTCTCATTTATTGACAATTATGTAGAGAAGTGCTGCAAAGTGTTACGCTGCAAATATCATTGTACCTTTGTTTAATCCTACCATCACATTGCTTAATTATTCACCTTATCTGAGTGTGCACTCACATTTAGTATTGCTACACTGCTTTAAGGTAAAATTTAGCAAAGTTCAACAGAAAATACATCCTGGAATTCTGGCAATTTGACAACACAAATTTGGCAGCTGTGGGCGGCAGAGTTCACTTTCACTTTGGGATGTCTTATGTGTCAGTTTTCACCATTTCTGGATCCATAAATAAGAGCAGAGCTGCAGAATCAGAGGCTGGAAATGAAGAGCAGAAAAGAAAAAGAGGAGGATGTTTAAAAGCAAGAGCTTGATTTAAAGTTTTGTGCTTAAAGTTGTCCTTTTAGAAATAGGTCAGAGAGTCAATCACTTGACTAAAATAATATTATCAAACCTCCTTATTAATATGTGTACAAAACATATACAGACATGGCCATAATAGAAAAAACAGATCAAGTAGAGATGTAAACAGGGGATTAATGCGACAACATGAACCTTTCAGTGTTATATAACAACATTTATTCAAGTCAGACATTTATTAGAATCTCAAAATAAGCACTTAAGCTGTCAAAAGTAAACATTTCTGACTTCTGTCATTGATCCATACCTGAGTAATGACACAGTAAGCTACTGAAGTGACAGGTCATTCTTTCCAAATAAAAAAACATCTAACAAAAAACATCTCAATTTAAACCAAACCCAAGACTGTCAGGTGATAGCATATTATATACACCAACAATGTTGCAGTAATAAAGGCATTAATACATTAACATTATAGTCATTAGCATCTAAACTGGCACTTGGTAGGGCTTATTTCATAATAATAAAAAGCAACCAGAATAAAAATAGAGATAGGGTTATAGTCATTAAAAACAGTTCTTGTAAAAAGTTTGTTAAACAAAACAAATCTTTCGGAAGACATTAAAATCTTTTAATCGTTTCTTTTTTAAAAAAAAAAAGTGCTGCTGTATTATGACAAGTGCTCACATGACCACCATTCACTCACATATTTTTAAGTGGAGAGAAACATTTAGGGAACGAGGATTACATGCTAGAAAGGATTCAAGCTCAGGACACAGGGTTTGCCCACTGATCCAGCAGGATGCTCTCTGACACTGTATGTGGGATCTTAAACAGGCTGGTCACTTAGAAGATTCGTTGTTATAGGCACACAAAAAACACCACCACCCCCATCAGTTCATATCTTATCAGAAAAAAGGAAATAAGGTGAACAACCTCAAAAACAAGAAAAGCAAATTAAAATTCATGCTTTGCTGGTTCTTGTCAGCTCATCACCTGATACTATCTGGGAGGAATATGAAATCCAGAGGATTATGAGGTGTTGAGATGAGTAACTGTGAGGGTGGAGCTGCAGTGCGGTCATATATATGGAAATCTGTCCTTGTGCGTCTCACACTTCTTCAGCAGACCTGATGCAATGGCCTTCACTGCCCTCATAGTCTCAGTGCAGGTCGGATTGATCAGAGATTCGGGCAGGAGAAAGCCATAGTATCCTGTATCCCTCAGCTCGAATGCAAATGCATAAGGGATCCCGTTTCTGTAGGCCCAGTCTATAGAGCTGCCTGAGCTGACATCTGTAAAAAAAAAAAAAAGTTCATCAAACAGAATGAGAAAAGCTTAGCACAGTATTTTGTTATATAAGCATTAAGAAATGTAAATCAGTACCAATGCCAGTGGTTGTTTGCATGGCACAAGTACATTTGCTCCAGAGATTTTACACACATACAGCACAGGACCAGTTTATAAAATATGATGCATTGTTTTCTATGAAACTACCACAAGGCATATGAAGTAGTTAACATTAGGTCCACCTTTACCAACTGCACCATTAAAGTACAACTATTTCTTAAGCAAATGCTGACAACAAATTGATTCAAGTTTAGGTGATCCTGAAAGCATTTTATTCTTACTGGTGAAACTTCTCTACATTTAGCTCCTCACAAGGGGGGGGACATACAGCAAACAGAGTGCAACACTAAACTGGCACTTCATAACATGAATAAGGATCCATTTTTGTCCTTGGAAGGAGAGGACAAAACAAAAAGTAAGTCATGAAAAATCCTCTTTTCTGTTTCTTTTTCTAAACTTGGAAGATGCAGTGAAGAGAAAGAACATTACTCACAGAGAGTTGTGGAGGCAGGTCCATATCTGTACCTCACTCCATAGGCAGAGTACAGGGCTGTCACTGCATTATGAGCAGCTGACTCCTGGACAGTGAAAACACAAGGCCAGCTCATTAAGTGTTCCTATATATGTCTTCACAGTAGGATTTAAGTTAAGTAACTCTAACATACAATCATGCAGCAGGCTACTGGAAAATCTCTTACCACGCAGTTGAAGTTGGGGATAGTGGCATACTTGTAGGAATAGGGGTAAAGCAGCATTTGGGCGTAGGCATGGATGGATATATACGCTTTGACACGTTTCTTATGCTTGCGCAAAAACTTGGCGACAGCCTTGACTTCAGGTTCAGACTCAGGGAAGGGACCGCAGTAGGTGTCATCACAGGGATGAGAGGAGGCACCCTCCTCTGGGGAAGGAAAGGAGGAAAAAGAAGCCATTCTTGTAATCACACCACTGAAATCTCCACAGCACATTATAATGCCAAAGACAACAGAAGCCAAAGGCAATAAGGTTCCAAAATGCTTTGGAGAAACACTGAACCCACTGCCAAGACCTACCAATAGAAACAGAGGATTGTGGTTAATTCTGACAAGCACACCGCCCATATCACTTCCTCAATCACACATGCATTAGCATGTTTTGTGCTTGGAACACTGAACATCAATGTATGAACCTTTGAATGATATGAATAAGTGATGCAAAAATAAACATAAACCTGCTGATAAGACCTGACTTGTTCTGAAAGGTTTAACTTAAAGCAGAAAGAGCTGAAAAAGATCCTCACATGTTTAAACCTGAACTTGTGGTGTGACTCTCATCTGAAATAAGATAAAAAATAATGTACCTTTAAAGAAAAAAAATAGGCGTAATTAATTCCTTATTAATAAACCCTAGGTGTATTTGCAGTGCAGTCCCATTACATGCTACATTGATGCTTATAAATACAAGTCTTCTAGAAATAAGTCCTATTTATATATAGTAGAAGCAATATGGTGGTGAATATTGTAATTAAGTATGGATTAGTCAGGCAGAATCTCTGCAGTAGTCTTTTCTGTGTTAAAATTCAATTCATATGTATACATTCTCATATGCTGCATGGCTACATAAACATCATTGCCAAACAACATTGGCAAATATATTACTGTACTTCCCTTTCTCTCTTGTTTTATTACCAAATACATATTTTTCACTGACAGCGGGTTCCCTTAAAGAAAAGCTTTTAAAGTACCCAAATAGCCCATTTTGTCAGCTAATATTTCTTTGCGGAGGCAAAACTTGGTTGCTCAATTTCTCAACTCAAATCACATCTCTGTATGTCTGAAGGTACCACAAATATTTCTGCTATAGTCTCCGAGCCCTCCCAGAGTGATGATGATTCAGCAGAACCTCCCCACCACCTCCCACCAGAGACTAAATGACATCAAGCACAGATTGTTGTCACCACACAAATATTTTATCCACAGCTTACACTGATTAATAGACGGAAAAGACTACATCAGCAACAGACTACGAGGAGAGCCTTGCCAATTTTGCAGCGTGTCTCTCGTGTGCTGTACGTGAGAGGGAGAGAGATTCAGTTGATTTTCCTCAGATTTCAGCTGGAGTTCAGTGTTATCAAACTCACCACACCATTTCACTTTCCAGTTTCGGTTAGCGTCCACTCCTCGGCAGTGAAATTTATGATTTTTGGACCGCGTTTTCCTCCAGAACCGATCCTACAAGGAATAAATGAAGACACTGTCACTGTGCATGTCCACTGACTGTCAGACTCATCGAACAAATGGAGCTACCTGTCATCTCCAAAATAATCCATCTGTCACTCACTCCTGTTGATCGATTACTAACAGCAGATATGTAGACAGTAGGTGAGGGGCACTTGTACAGAGATAAGAGCTGCATAATGATACAAACGCAGGCTTCCCCTCTAAGAAAACATTCAAAACTTCTAACTGTTTAAAAATTGAAGTCAGCAACAGCATGATTTAGTCTGTATTGTGTATGTGAAAGACCTACAGTACCTTGGTCCAGCTGAAATGATATCCATCCACATTGAAGACGGGCATGATGTAGAAGTTGAGCTGGTTAAGCAGTCGTCTCATCACAGAGTCATACTGGTATGAGTTGATGGCCTAATATAAAACAGTATGATTACAGATCATTGACCGATGACACAGATATTCATTATTTTGTAACCTCACACACGATCACAGTTCTTTAAATGCACAACTGCAGTAGGTTAATACTCTGAATATAGCTGAGGATTGGCATGAGGAGATCTGGGCACTGGGCTAATGCTGCTTATAGGTGCTCTTTAATCAGACTCAAGGTTAATGTGCTTTAAAGCCTTATGTAGAGATGGCACCCTGACCTCCAGTGGCCAAACTAAGTTACTACATTACAGTGGATTCACATTTGAACCAAGTGGAGCATCTTTGACTGCTTTCCTGAGTCAAATGTTTCCCTGTTTCTTTTCTGCCCTTATTTATTTCTATGCCACTCTGTTTCTGATTTCCTGCTGCTGTTGGTCTTATTCACTCACTTTCTACTCCTACTTTATCCTTCTTTGAAGAATTCCCTACAGAACGTATAAATCCATGTAATATCCTAAGGTGAATTAGTCATGTATTTGTCGTTTGTCTCTCAATGATAAGCTATAACAAAAGTGAAGGCTGAAGGCCAATTGAAGAAGTGTCTGCAAACAGAGTGACTGTAGAGCACAACAAAACAGTGTTTTGTAAATGGTATGGCCCAGTAAACCCTAGACAAGCTTTTGAATGTGCATGTACTACTTTATAGTGGCACATGTTGAAGCTCATTTGATTTTAAATATTTGCAGCATTTGTTTAAGCAGTTTTAACATACCTTCCAGTTAAGGTTTATCATGTGAGACTTTCTTAAAATAGGCTGTGGCTCTTGATATTCATAGACTTTCCTTTAATTATCCTAATGTTCTGGCACTCATGGTGTTGCAAATCCCACCCATCTGGCATCTAAGTAGTATAAAACTAGCCATTAAAGATTCTTGCAGTTAATGTCGGGATCTGGTCTGGTACCGTCCTCACAGCAGAGGGTACTAACTAAGGCGTGATGGAACTTGTGTAAACGTCTGGGTTATGTTCAACATCTGAACAATAAAGGGTATTCTTAAGTATTTGAATAGCTGTGCTTGACAAGTGAACAGATGTTCATGTTTTGTTGGATACCAAACATCACAGACTGCTTGCTACAGGCGATCATTTAGATATATGCTCACTTTTGAAACATGCATTGATGCAAGCAATCCAAGTTCACATAGTTATTTAACATTTAAATTCGCAGAGTAGAAAAACAAGACTACCTCTTTGACAAACCACTGGCAGAAGGCAGGACCTATCCACTCTCTGGCATGGACGCCACAGTCAATCCAAACAGCCTTCTTCTGATGATGGCTTCTCTTTCCTATCTGACAGGAGAGAAGTTCTGTCAGTTTTGGAGTAGCATGAGCGTGCTGTGTGTCATTTTTCATGTGGGTGTCTCATGCTTTCTCTCTTACCTGAAGCACATAAAGCGGTCTTCCCTCGTATGACTTCCCGACGGAAAACATGTTAACTAGGTCAGAGTTAGTTCTGTTCATCTCAAACATCCAGGTCTGGATCTTAAGGGCAGAAAATAATGCAGAAGAGGGAATGTCATTCAAGTATTCAAGTTTTCAAGAGTAAATGTGGAAAAATAGTAAAGTGAAGAAAGAGATAGAGGGAAAAGCTTATAAGCCATTGCATGTGTGTTTTACAGTGAAGGAGAGGATCAGAGGACTAAAGATTTGTGTAGGTTCTCAGGATGTGTGTGTGCGTGTGGAATTCATGCTGATTCATAGGGCCTGACAGATTCGTGAACCAGGAGCCCGATCGAGCTCGGAAAATAAACACTCTAAAGCTGTGAAGTGTCTGAAGTAGAGTGTGTGTCTGTGAGTGAGAGCATGAGGAAGTGGGAGAGAGACCTGTGGAATGGGGTAATTGGGAGTTTGAGAGCACCTTAGAGAGGATGTTTGTTTACTTTGTGTGTGAATTAGATTAGAGAGCAGAGGAGAGTGAGAGATAGGTAGGCAGATGGTGGGCTTCACATCTACCTCTTCCAGAGAGTGGTAAACCTCGTAGTCATACTGAGACTCTGACCTCCGCCTGCGAGAGGAGCGATATCCCGTCTGCTTTTCAATTTCCTTCTGTAGATTGGAGATAAACACCCTGCAGATGGAGGAGAGGGAGTGAGACGGACAGATGATAGACATGACCACTGCAACATCCTTACAATAACTTATGACACATGAGTACAGTCATTGACTAGCAGGTGTTTCCCAGAGTAATACTATAATTTTGAATATTTCTGCTTTTGTAGATTTATTGGTATGCCTTTCTAATAAGGGATTTAAAAGTTGCAACTACTGTGTTTATTACTGGTCAATAAATGATTTAATAATGCTTTGAAGATCAGTAATAAACACTTGCTGTATCTTTTTAACTGAGTGAGTGAGCCAATAATATATAGCCTCATGTCATAATAGCCTGACATTGTTGTATGTGTTAGTTAATCATTAGAATTCCAGTACAGTAATCCAAGTCTCTAGTTTATTTTATTATTTTAGTTAACTCTTTCTCATTAATAAACAACTGATTAATCAATCATCAATCATTAATCAAGCCTTTAGTTACAACTTACAAATGAGAATTTGGTTCACTACAGACTGGTACTCTTATACCAAGCCTATAAATAACATGTAAAATGTCTGCAGATTGGACCTGTGATGTGGATGTAATTACATTTCTATAAATTAAACTTAAACTGCATTCTGAGTGTGTAAGCAAAATGTCCTTTCTGTCTTTATACTTTGCCCACAACATTAGTTCTAACTTGATATGAGAACATGACTTTCGCTTTTTACATAATATATATTATAATATGTCTGATAGGTATTGAGGGCTGATATGAAGTGGTGGATCAGGGGTTCTGGATTTACTGTTGACTCATTCCTAACACCAATTATGCAAGTGCTCTCACTCATCCCCTTCTTTCTACATCACCACTCAGCCTGTTTGACAGCACAAATTACCCTAGTTATGCCACTGCTGTCTATCAGTAAAATAAATGTGTTATAAATTATCCAAAACCACAATTATCATGATCATTATCTGTTTATAGACTGCTCTCTGGTCTGATCAGACCCTACGCCTCTTCACTTCCCACTCCAACCTAAAACAGATGATGTGATCTGTTTTCATAGCAGCTATGTGGGCTGCCCGACTCTCCTAAAATACCCTTCATAAGGTTCTTATACATACACCTCTATACATAACTACCTCCATAACACTAAAAAAGCTGCATTTCTTTACTGAGAGTAAAATGAGATCGTTGATGCCTCATTCCCTCAAAACCCAACCACCTACCAAAGACAGTCCCCTGCAGTGTAAACCGTTTTCAGTCAATCAACACAGAGTTAAAAAAAAAAAAACCTCATCCTCAGATCTGCAATTCCTCCCTTAGGACAGAGATGACAATGGAATTCTGTGTAGCTGCGGCCGCTTTGATAAACCTCCATCATTTCAGCGTTAATTTTGATGAGGGATGGGGTAGAGAGATGAAAGGGAACAGATTGGGAGAGGGGCTCTGATGTACTGGGTGTGTGTTTTTGTGTGTCCCAGCTTTGAGGAAGTATGAGGTCTTTTGCATGCAAACTATGGCCGACTCTGCATGTGCAAATCATATATTCTAGCTGAGGAAAGCTGGGTAATTGCAACTGCCTTTGGATAACAGATGTGTCTCGGGGTATAGAAACTATACTAACAGGATTACCAAATGTGTGAGTGTAGGCAAGCAAGCATGTGTAATACAGTATGTATCTGTGTTCATGGCTGGTGGTAGACTCATGTCTTACCGATAATCAATATGTTGCCGCTTTAAGCGTGCATGTAAACCTCGTGTGTCATTGCGTTTCACATGGATGTCCACGGTGGTGTTTTGACAGATTAGAGTAGCACTGTTGGGCTGCCAGAAGTCCACCTATAAAGAACAGGACAAATATATTAGATCAGGGGTTACAGGGACACAAACACCCAGCAGGGTTGTATAATGAGGAGAAGGAGTGGATGATAAAGACAAAATTCTCCACCAGGGTCATTTTAAATTATAACATGAGTACATATCATGAATTTTATACTTAAATTGACAAGAAGCTATATTTAATGTGGACCTGTTGTGCTTCGGCTGATCCACTTAACAAGGTCCGTACTGTTGTGGATACAGATCCAGCATATCAGATGGGTGTATCTGAAGACTGTCATCCTTTACTCTTTACAACAAAAACCACAGTGGAAAGTTTTGGACTTGAACTACCTCACCATTGACATTCATATTGTACATGTGTGTAATCTTACATTATATCTGCCCTCTCAATGTCAGCTAAACCAAAGGGTTTCAGAAAAAGAACTGACTCCAAGAAAAGACCTTATCTTCTTACCCTCTGGGTGTTTAAAATAGTACCAAACATTTGGTGATGATCACCAGATTGTTTTGGTAAGACCTGCACAGTTTAACATTCCTCTAGTCTCTACCTTCAAGCGATGAACTAAATCAGGGGAATGTGGATGACTCTACAGCGTTAATGGAGCAAAACACACTCTGATGTGTCCCATTAGCAACCTGCAGTAAATGACTCTCCCACTGCTTTCCTCTCTACTGTTTGACTTCATCTTAGCAACAAAAATCCTGTCTTTCAGCGCCTGTTATCAAGCCGCGATAGTCAGGTCTGTTAGCTTTAGCCGAAACGGACTGCCCATCGGCTATGCTACTATATAAACACAGACACCATGTGGTAACTGATAAAATAACAGAGGGAGAGAAGATAATTTTTTGAAGTGAATAGGAACGCTCTGATCTACAAATGATACACACAGTAGTCACTGCAATAAGAATCCTGTATATTCAGTGTTTGCAGACGTGTGAATGTCCTCAGCTGGCTTTCATTTATACTATAGTATAAATGGTGGCAGAGACATGCAGGCTGGCACACATGCTTGTTAATGTGTCAACTGGTTTAATGGTTTACAGAATGCATACCAGATTAATTTAACTTTGTTTAGAGCCAGAAGGGTAGAAAATCCTTAGCTGGAATGTTTGGTGCCCTCGAGTAGAAACCGCTCTCTACTGCTGCACTTTTATGGCGTTTCCAAATGGTTAAGTACCACAAATGTGTCAGCACTGCTCTTCTCTTCCAAAACACATACGCCTAAAAGGCACTTAAATATCCCTGATCAGATAACACAACTCCTCACAAACAATCCTCTCAATTTAAAATTTTATAGTTGAATTTATGAGCCCTAAAAGATGCATTCTTCGTCTGCTTTATAAATCTTTTGTCTCCTGATTGTTTTATGTGATTCTTATGTGTGTCTGTGTATACAGAGGAGCTATAAATTGAATTTGTGTTGTTTTGGTTGATGTAATACTGGAATGGGCAGAACAAGAAAGGAAAAGTTATAGTTCAATAAAAAAGAGCTGGCTTTCTTTAAGGCAGATGAGGTGAAGTTGTAGCCGACAGTTTATATGTCAAGTAAAAGAAAACAAGTCTAGCAAGTGAATGTGTATTATAACCAAAATAAGTCTACCCACTGTACGTTTTCTTGAAAGTCAATCAGTCTTATTCACTTTCCTGCTGAAAGGTAGATGAAAAGATTGATAAATATGAAACTACAAACAGCAGCCAGTTAGCTTAGCTTAGCATAAAGACTGGAAACAGGAGGGAACAGCTAGCCTGGCTCTGTGCATAGGTAAAGAAACCCACATACTAACACCTCTGAAGCTCACTGATTAACTCTTAGTAATATCTTGTTTGTTTAATCTGTACAAAAACAACAAGTTATCGTTGGTTTATGTGATGGATTATTTCTTGGTCAAGCGCAGTGACTTCCTGAAGTTCAGCTGTCAACATACAATGCTGCCGTGCAGCGGAGACCCCGGGAAGTTAAATCCCCCATTTCCAGTCCTCAAGCTAACCAGCTGCTGGCTCCAGCTTTGTATTTTCTGTATTTATCTGTCAGCAAGAGAGGAGGCATATTTTCAAAAAATGTCAAAGCATTCTTTTAACAACGCTGTCTGAGCAAAGTTAGAGGCTGGTTATAAAATATCTTCTCCACTTTGTTTTTCAATCAATCACAACTGAATCAAATCAACTGATCAGCAAAAGCCGTTGCAGAAAAATGTCATGTATCAAGTAAGATGTCTTTGCAAAGCTTTAACGTTTATGCTTAAACTATTTTATAGCTTGGTTCAAATGTGAATTGTAACACGTCTCTCCTCAAGACAAACAACATCCTGTCTCAGCAGAACTGGCTGTAATAATGATGTCATATAGACAAATGCGGAAACTGCTCCACAGACAGTAAATAATGGAATAATTTGTAGGATGCAATGACAGCAGTCATGGTGATTTTATTATAATATTAGTACATGTGTTTCACAGATTCAGTGCTGGAATCAAAACGTTTGTGATTCAGGAAAAACACTGTCACTGATTCTGTGTCACTGCTCCCCTCAAACAACATGGAGATTTCTATTTACTTCAAGTTGATCGACAGAAAAAATAATGAGCAACTATTGTAATAGACGATTAATGAAGCAAAAATACCAAACATAACACCTAACTACAGCTTCTTAATGGTGAGAATTTGCTTCTTTTCTTTGTCTTGTGTAATAATAAACTGAACATCTTTTGGTTTTGGAGTGTTTGTCAGACAAAAGAAGCAATCTAAGGCTCTCACCTTGGGGTTTTAGGAAATTGGCATTCACATTTTTCTCCATTTTAAAGAATGAGTCATTGATTTTAGATTGTTTTCCAAAATGTGTGAGACCAGATCTAAAATGATTACAAGCTGCTGGAAATAACAACCATATCTCATGTTCCATTTTAGGTACAGTCATAGAAAATTTCTCCAGGAGCTCAAGAGGTAATGCACAGACTAAAGTAATTATTAACTTTTTGTGAAAACCCAACATGAAGGAATATCTTATCTTGAAAATGCATAGCTTTGCTGAAGGTATTTGCTCTAGTGGGTGCAATCGGGAGCTGTTGTGTTTCTTTCCTAGGCTGCCCAGAGTTCACCTGCCAGTCAAATAGGACTGTGAAGGTGACCTTAAACTTGTATTCACTATAAATGCAGATCAATCATGGTTCACAGCTCATGCTATCTACCATTTAGGTTGCTAACAATTCATCCTAAGCTTTAATGGCTGCTTCTATAAAGCAAAACACACAGATTTTTGTCTACTACAGGATTTTTCCTGGGGCGGCTGTGGCTCAGAGGCAGAGCAGGTCGTTCCTTAATCGGAAGGTTGTGGGTTGCGAGCAAGATACTGAACCCCAAATTGCTCCCGATGCCGTGCATCGGTGTGTGTGTGTGTATGAATGTTAGTTTCTGTTCGATGGGCTTTGCCATGACTGAGTGAATGTGTGTGAAAGGGTGAATGTGGCACGTAGTGTAAAAGCGCTTTGAGTGGTCGGAAGACTAGAAAGGCACTATAGAAGTACAGGTCCATTTACCATTCCTGGGAATGACATGCCCACCACCAGGTGCTTGGAACAGCAGAGGTGAAATCTTTCACGGGTATAAGTTAAATGGCATGGTATGATATTTTGTTGATGATGGATGGGATTCTTGATTCTCTTGAATTCTGTAGTGTACAGTAGTTGTTTATTATTTGACCTCATGCCTAGCCTGAGGCTGAAAAGTTTGACTCTGGCACTGGAGGCATGGCAGTGTGGCTAAGCTACTGAAAACACTGAAGTCCACAGCTGTCCAAACAGTAGCTGCCACTGCCTCGGTTGGCCTTGGAGCACCGAGTCCGCTGCCCTTACATACATAAAACTCTGGCCAGGTCCTGACCAGCAACCTGGCTCTCTCCTGTTATCCCTCACCACAAATCATAAGCATTTACTGAATCCTCTTTTGCCCTCTTCTGTTCTTTCCCAGCTTAGAGCTGTATTGGTTCTGGACCACTAAACGAAAGCATGACCTGAACCCGATGCCTTTCATATATCTTGATGAGGCATCTGGCTGCACAAATACAACCCAAGTTGACCAAACCAAACTCAAGAAATGGGCAACACTGCCACAGCCAGGATTTTAGAAATTCCGAGCTAAAAATCTCCACAACCCTCCCAAAGAAAGTCTCCAAAATATTTTAATTTGATTTTTCATATTTGTTATTCAGTGTTTTATCATTGTTTTGTTAAATTATGAATAATTAACTCTAATTAAGTAACTAAACTCTCACTAAAACAACAGTAACAGATTGCATAGTTCCCTCCAGGAAAGTTCTTAAGAAAGAGACCAGTAAAAGTGTGAGATGGTAAGAAGATAAAATAGACGGTGACAAGCAGTTGAAAGGGCTGAAATAGCTAGTAGGTTGGCTTTGTGTTGAGATTATTTTGTCAGACAAAAAGCATATTTCAACATAAGAGTTGGTCCAGATTTTGTGACATATGGGGCTACAATTTACCTGCTAGTGGTGGTATCTATGCATGGAGATATCAGCTTGATTTAAAATGTTTTTGTCAACTTACCTGTCCACAGGATGTACAGACTGAACTAATGTCCAGGCATCAATACTACTATACTAGTGAGTGACTTACCTAACTTATGTCAAAATATATGAACTATTCATTGGGTATTTATGATTTAGTATTTAATTTAAGGGGTTAACAGATAAAATCCCTGAATCATTTCTGGTTTTCAAATATTTTGTAAACAATGTTTCCAAAATTAGATACATTATAGGACTGCCTTCAAAACACCAGTAGACAGATTGATTTATTGACTATGAGTATCACATCTTTGACTAAGAAACTTGTATGCAATCAGAGTTTTTTTTTTTTTGTCTTTGATCTATTAGTCATTGGTCATTACTGAAAAATGATCACTGACATCCCAGTATGCTTTGGTCTTTCATAAGCACAGTTCCTCTAAATGCACCTTTCATCTGCAGAGGATTAAAGACTTTAAGTTGAATCAGTTATTCAAAGTAGTTCTCTGACTATCTATTATTGATGATGCTTTAGAAACAGTATTTGCTGTGTATTTGCAAACTAAAACAATGTGCAAGGGAAGGTCATCCATACTCCTGAGGCTGATGGGTAATTGCTCCCAAATGAGTTTGAGAAAAGAGGCGAGGCCTTTGTGTTCTCCAGGGTTTCCCTCCTAATTCCAGTATCTTTGAAACACATGTTCATACAGTTTCCAAACATTCAGCGTCATTTTGAAGAAATGTTTTGTATTTTCCTGCCATTCTTCTCTATGGCTGTCTCACTGAAATGAATACAGAGCATCCTATCAACGGTATCTCAGTTTTTCAGACAGGGAATATGTCTTCACTGTGATAGATGACCACACATGGCTGCTTCTTGTCTCTCTGTTTTCCCTATCGCTGTCCCCAGCCCTCTGTCACATCACCCTCCCTTACCACCAGCGTCACGCCTCACTCTGTCTGCGACTGCTGTTCAAGTGTCATGGACAGACCCCTGAGGGACTATAGGCGGGTGTGAGCAGAATAATAACAGATATTACATTTTAATATGGCATTTCTGGAAGAAATAAACACTTTAACAACAATAAAAAAAGTGAATAAAAGACAAAAATGTTCCCAAACCTTCATATGTCCCAGAATTTTCTTGAGCACTTGGACTTCCTCATCACTGCTCGGAGTTATCCTGAAGACTTGATCACTGCAAAAACAACAGAGCTCTTCTTAGTGTCGGCTTACAACCAGGATCAAAGTGCCCCAAAGGGTTTTTACGGTACTAAAATTTACTGCAACAGGGCTTGGATCCATTTTCATTTCAAAAACATTTGGGCCATGAAGTCACAGGTAATGAAACCTCCTTTTGTGCTGATTGAAGGTGACACAAATAATAGCAGATGTTTGATGGTGAAATGGGTGGTTCCTCTTTTATAGGGTGGTTCATCTATCCTATAGATAACAGGGTCAAACACCAGTCAAACAATCAGTGTGAGACATCATTATAGGATTATATTTCATCGTTTCCAGCTATGCAGGTAGCACCTGGTTGGAACTATTCTACGGCAGATACAGTAGCAGCAGCTGTTTCACGTTTTCATACTGTAAATACATCAAGCATATACTGATATGTTCTGTAGATAAATGTGGAAAAACTCCTGTCTATGTGTCAAAAGTTGGCAAACATTTCATAAATCTAACATTCAACTTTTTTCTATGAGGATAAAACAAATGATTGTAATCAGGAAGTCAGCTACTTTATTGTGTTTGACACTGCAACAGGAACATACCTCAGACTGCTGAAATAGTTTTTTCCTATTATGTTAATGTGTGGTGTTTATACACAGAAAATAAATAATTCATGAATATAAAACTGGAACGTGAAGGCTGAGACACCGCAGAAGGTGTTTGGTTGGTTAAAGCCATAGATTGGTCGACCATTAGTGTTTATTTAGTCAAAATTCATGGACGAGATGTGGTTTAAAATAAAGCTGCAGCAGACTGTGTTTAAATGTCTGTGGTCAGATTAAAAAACAATGCTGAACTTGAGTACTTAATTTAATTTTCTTCATCAAGAATTTCTTTGTCAACTGCAGAAAAAGTTTGTTTGTAAGAGAATGCATTAGTAAAATTAGTTATAATTCAATATGAAAACCATTATGCAGTCATATTATTCTTTACGTAATGGTCTTGGCAGATAATTGAAACAAAAACTGTAAGAGTAGCTTGAGAGCCTTTCTCACTCAATCTGCAAACCACATCTTTTATATTGCCTAGCTACAAAACAAAGACACTCTTTATCCTCATCATGAATCATAGTGTTGCTTTTTCTCTGCAGATCACAGTTCCCGGGTTGACCTTAAAGCTTACATGCTGACAATAATTCATTACAGTCTCTTAATTATAGGCCCCCTTTCTCTGCCGAGTTACCTGTCTGTCTACCTGTGAACTTTCATGTCTTTTTTTAAACCTCTTTCTTCCTCTCGAACATTTCACTTATTTCAAAGACTTTTTTACAATGTGTCACACAGGAAGTTGGGCCCCCCGAAACAAAGGTGGCAGTGGGCCACTCTGAGGTTTGGGGAACAAAAGGGTCCGGGGTGTCCCACGTGAGTGGCCACCCCATTTCAGTGACCACAACACTCAGCCGAAAAACAGCCCGTTTCCATGGTGACAGCAGCGACAGAAGATGGACTTCAAAGCGAACAGACGGTCAGTCATTTTTGGAGGTAAAAATATAGCTGGGATGTGATAGAAATAGGAGAGACGGATTAAAACTAAGACAGTCAGTACCATGAACCTAAAAAACAAGCTTGTAATATATTCTATTATTATTGTATTTTCTCTCTGTCTGAAACATCAGACAAATATGTGTTTCCATACCAAATTAGTAGGACTTCTGTTTTTTGTTTTCACCAGTGCATACAGCACCACAGTCTCTGAGAAAAATAAGTGGCACCCCAGAGCTCTACTGCAGCCCAAATTGAACCATGTCTTCATCTTTTAGAATCTCAAAGATGACAGACTGTTTTTGTTACAGTGTTGGCCTGGCAAAGGCATTTTGCCTTGTATCTACCAGCTGCAGGGCTTTCTGAACTAAAGCTGTCCTTAAGTTGTCAGTCTGTTGATTCCCATAGCAGTACGCTCTCCGGGATGGAAGCAATTTGCTTTTAAGATACGACCCTTAAACCAAGACGTTGACTCTCAGTAGTGTCTTGATACTGCAATATAGGACAATCATCATTTCTCCATTTCAGTGTTCAATAATGTCAAGATGCTCTGTTAATGAGTGATAAGACACGTTTTGTCTTCTTTTAAGACTAAAGGCTCATTGTGAGGCTGAGTAGAACAACGCCCACCACATCCCTGATTTCTGAGTGAAACAATTTTTGGAGTGTATCCAAAATATATGTTGTTTAAGACAGAGGGGGAGGGGGTTTCCAGCAGAGGTGGTCTCCCTCTGCCTCAGCTAAATTACATCAAAAGCTCTTTTGAAAAACAGACTATAAAACCTTACACACGCCAGTCATGCCTTCTATATGTTTACCCAAATTACTATATGTGTGCAGCTCCAGGTGGTCACTATTGTTCCCCAAGCATCAGATCCAAGGTCAAATACAGGTATTTTTTAGGGTCTAGGTGGAGAGGTGTGCACACCACATTCAGCCTTATAAACATGCAGACAGCTGGTATGCCAGGACTTCTGACAAAAATGACTATTATGACAAATTTGTTATCTCTTGTGATTATACAAACACACTACACTGAGAGCGCTGGGAGTTGCTGCCATCTCACAGCTATAATTTTTGAAATGAATACTTTGAGCAATTTGACAGGCCACTGTTGCTGCAAGCATCCCCCCAGTGTCATTCCGTGCCTATCATGAGCAATCTGAATGCCTCTCTGCAGCACACCATAACAGATACACTCTTATCCAAAATGCCATCAGACAACAGGATCAGTCAAGGGTAAACTAAAAACATTATATTATGACTCAAACAGGAAATATGTCCCAAAACGATGAAGAAGATGGCAAGCATAAAGACTTTCTTGGTTCATTCTCTACTCTCAACAAAATATAAAGCCCGTCCCTTGGTGTGTTAGTCTCTGCAGCAAACTTCTGTTCTGCTGTGCGCTTTCCTGCAGAATGAGAGTACGCCAGGCTCTAGTGAGCCCCAGAAATGAATGGGGGTCTTTACTCACCCTGCGTAGCGGTTGTTGTAGAGGTAGGCACCGACGGGACATAGCACGTTACTGCAGATTATCACACAAGCCAGTAAAACGGAGGCGCGAAATGCGCTCCTGTGGTCCATCGTTGTCCAGCAGATCAAAGACTGGAGATACCGATTAGGCTCCCTTTTGCGCACGCCAACTTATCAGAACAGAAACGTGATTGCTACTCAAAGGACTCAGTGGAGCATCAACAGGATGGCAAAGTCAATTTTCTGTCGCGCTGCGCTCTCTGGTAGTTGTCCCTCTGAAACAGAAGGTGCAGAAGGTGCGAAAGTCGGTCATCTGGCACAGGGGAAGCATTCACCAAGTCTTTGAAGCTCTGGAGGGAATTGCAGGGTAGCAGCTCTTTTTAAAATGAGGAGGACCGGAGTCACGTGGCCCGATGTCGGCGAAGTTGGTAACTGGATCCCTGATCAGTGGTGTGCGCTCAGGGGATAATCTATAGAGAACCGTGGACACTATATATTCACCAAATGTGATTTTTAAAAAATGCAAATTGTGTGTCTGTTAACATTTTAAGTGATGCATGAAGTTTTCTGTGGAGACATGAACTGTATCAAGTAACTCATCTTTATCACTTCAGAACAACAGGCTTATTCTTCAGGAGTGCTCAGCTCAGGTCCTTTGAAGAAGACTCAGCTCTTTTCTTGTTTTGATAAAAACATCTGAGAGTCTTATATACATATATGCATGTCACTGTCAGAGGTGTTGTGCTATCCACTGGTTCACCATCATTCAAATACAGTACAACACACATAATACTTAATAAACTAATAAACAGTTGTAACTGTTGTGCAATATATTTTATACGTTTTTATACTACATTGGTAGACCATTTGCACTGTCAGTGTATACCTGCCTCATCCATCCTTTAATAAGATGGAGGAACTACCTCTTCATATTCATATTTATTACATTGTTTATTTATCATGTTTTTTATTGCTGCTGCTGGTCACTAAGAGTTACCAATCAAAATTTTATTGTAAGCCTACAATGACAAATTAAGTGTCTTATGTCTACAAATGATGCACATTCAGTTCAGACTCTCACAAAGTAGCTGTCATCTGCACATTGATGATGTTTTTTTTAATGTTTTTTTGGCTTAAATATACACTAGAATCAATAAGAGGTCTCAGTGATCATTCCATCATAATGCCATCATGTGGTCTGGCTTTTGGTGGAAACCAAACTAGACCAATACAAAAGAAATGTCCCACATGGAGAGGAAGAACGTGATGAATCCAGGAAACAGTAACAGAGAATTGTTCATCCAGTCTTTAAGAGCCCACTGAGCTCCTGAATCCTCAGCTTCCTGTTCGCTTATACCTCTATACCCCAAAGCCAGTGTGATAACCAGCTACCAGCTCTGTCACTGCCTTGGCCCAGTTCCACCAGGAATCCCTCTGTGGAGCTTTAGGTGGCTCTCCCTGTTATTCTAGGCTTTTCGTGCCTCCGTTTGATCCTCTGCTTATCACCCAACACAGTGATTAAATGTCTAAGTCAACTGCCAGCCTTTTCCTTTTGTGATTGCATGGCAGCAGCACATTTTTCACATGCTTCTCTCCAGTGTCAACAGTGCGCCACCTGTTTTACACCCAATTACTGTACAACAGACCCCAAACACTCCCTGCTCCCTCCAACCCCCCCTCCCCTCCAAACAGACATAGACATTACAGTAGACAGGACAGGAATGCAGTTTTTTGACAGCGCCGCTTCAATGCACAAGTGATGTAGATGTGTGGAATTAGGCTCTTAATTATACAGTTGAGATAATGATATTTACAGAACACAGGTGCCCAAATAAGCAGAGCAATAAGCGACTTGAGGATTGGATTAAAGTAGCAGTGGGCTCATCCTCTCTTTGAACGATTTATTGATGATCCAATTGAGACTAACATCCATGACGGTTTTGAGATAAATGCTCTTTGTGTGCTTGTTGTGATTTAAGACATGACGGTAGATACTCAAATACTATATAAATCTACTGTGAGTCTTCTTTCACTTTTTCATATATGTGAGAGTTCAAGGATTTGCAGCCATTTACTAATCAGGTATCCTGCTATATTCACTCCGAATCAATCACAGAGACTCAATATGACCTTCCCATTGTCCGCCAGATAGTGTGCCATACCCTGGAACCTTTCAAAATACAGATTTAGTATTGTTTGTTATCGCCTCAATACCAAATGACTTTGCTCATTAAGCCTCAGCTTTAAAACAAGGTTAAACACAATGGATTTTCATATGTCTGGTATACTTGTGTGATCATTGTTTGGGCAAAAACAGCTTTTTTATGCATATCCCATACAACAAATAAAATATGAAAAATGTCCTTGTTTTGTGTAATAACAATGTTTAATGGCCATGCCTGTATTATCATATGAAGGAATATGTGCTGCTTATATTTGGTTTTGATAAGGTCAAAAGAAAAGACAAGAAATTAAAGGAAATTGGTTGATTTTGCAATTATTATCAATATTAATTTTACACATATAGTACAGTGGTCTGTAGGACTCCAAATAATGAAGAGGTAAAGCCAATGTTGAGAAAACTTCAAGGTTAAAGTGACATTAGTTATATTCATCGCACATCTGTAAGGAGCATTTGATCGGCACATCAAAGCTGATTCTGAGTGAACATGTCTCTGGTATAGATGCCATAAAAAGTCGTCAGAACTTAACTTGAATGTACCAAGAAGAGGGGTTTTTCTTACAGACTTATTTTTAAAAAAATAACATAAACCCAGACACTGAAGTGTTTTTGAGCCCCACGACAGCTGCACACAGAAGCACATTCATAAAGTGCTTGCTTTGCGTTCCATGTACACCATGTTCAGGGATTTGTGGGGAAGAGTGAAAAAGCTTGCAAGTAAAGGCTGTTGCGTTGGCTTGTCATTTATGCATGACGTGTTGGGCAAGGAGACGTAGGTTGAGCGCACTGCCTGGAGTCAGTGCGGTGGTCTCTGTGTTGTTTTTAACACACAGGTACGCAGACCTGGGCGTGTGGCACCGCTTTGGGCTGTGGTCAGTGGGATGGTGAGGAACCAAGCATCTTTCTTTGAGTTAAGCCTTACGCTGTGCAATCTTAGAGTGGCACCGAGGTTCAGTAAATCACCATGTTCCTCTCTGAGTCTAAAACTGTACTGAGGGGTGTGAATGAACTCTTTGATAAGCATGCAGTCTGAGAGTGGGGCTTGCACTGGTTGTGGTGATGGGGAGGAGGGGGACTGGTCAAACTGTGGGGCTAACTGCAGCTCTTTGTGATGTCTTTAGGGCTTCTGCAGGATCTGAGAGATCTCTGCTGACCCTGAGCAGGGCTGCGAGTGAACATCTATGACCTTTTGACCCTGAGGGGAGAAGTAAAGAAAAGGAGTAGAGGGGGTTAAAGATGGTGCATGGTCCGGGAGGCAGCACAAAGTGGGCCATTTGGCAGCCAGAAAAAAATTGTCACTATCGCAATGAATGGAGAATTTAGGGGAAGATAATCTCAATGACAAAGACTAAACGTTTGCAGTCATCAATCATTGTGAGATCATAGATGAAACATGGGTTACACTAAGCTTTGCTGAGACATCTGCAGCCCACAGACTTCCATCTGTTAGATTACAAAGCACAAAGACTTGCTTACAGTAATAGAAATCAGTGAAGTTGGGGTTGAGAGGCAAAATGAATAACAGGGGGCCTTGGCAGCAGAGCGCAGTGGTTAAAGAGAAGAGTCAATAAAGTGGAGGAAGATTTCTGAAGAGCGCTGCGTTGGTTATTGTTGCTCCAAAAAAGAAAAACTCTTAAGGAATTACCAGACTATTGTCGTATGGTTCCCAACCTTTTTGGCCCTTTAAATAAGCGATTTCTGTTTTATTTGAACGATTTTAGAGGACTGAAAAGGTAAAACTGTAATTCACAAAAAGAGGAACATCTGAAAAAAGGATTCATGAGTCATTTTGAGCAGTAAAAGGTTTTTCCTCCTTTATCCAATCTTGCAGCCCTTCAGATTTGTCCATAACAAAAAGTCTTGACAAAAGTTTCAATTCAGATTTAAATGGGCCCAATATCCCCTACTGATGTGAAAAGGGGAGTCAATATTTATGGTGTGCTGTTCATTTAATTAATTTTTGCTGATATACCCTCCCCAAAATGTTTAATCACAGGGCTAAAACTATGGTACAAAGGAGGCAGTGTGTAACTTACATGTAGCACACACTGGGGAGATCTAGGAATTCAATTTGCTTAATATTGAATATCCATGTCTATAAAAGTCTATGAAAAATACTTTTTCTCCAGTCACCCTCAACTGCCAAGTCTCTCTTCCACAGTGATTTAGTCATTTCAGTAGATTCTGTGTAAAAGAGAGACTACAACATTTTACAAAAACCTAAGATAAAGCGATTACTCGTCCCATTTTCTGAAAATCTTCCACAACACACATATCACTGAAGACATTTGGACAATATGAAACTGTGGATTTGAAGAGAAGTAAAACAGAAAGATTAAGGTGTTTCATATCTGTTTTGAATCTGATGATGTTATATTTTCTTGCAGCAAATAATTGACAATTCTAATCGCTGTATCAGTGGTTTAATGTAATTAAGCACATTTATTTAAGTAGCACAGTTTCAAGGTATACTCTAAGTATTTTTATGCATCTTTTAAATGGCCAATATTGTACTTTTTACTCAACTTCATCTGACTGATAGCTTTAGTTTCTAGTTAATTTCCAGATTACAATGGTCCATACCCTTCCTGTGCAGTGAAAACCATGTATCTGAAATTTGAATGTTTGTGATAAACTGAAGGATTAAGTGTTCCTTTATGGGCTGAGAAAATTCTCCTACTTCTTAAGCTAATTAAACTATTTAAAGCCCTTCTTGGATTAGCTGGAAAATGCATTGTCACAAGCTGAGAACAGGGCTGTTTTCCTGAGCTCATGAAAAGTTAACTTTTTAGAGAGATATGTGGTTCTCACAGGACAGCAATGCCACAAACATGATGATTTTTATAGAATATGGTGTGTTGCTGTAGATTAAACTGAGCTCAACCCACAGCACTGAAATGTAAGATACACATTAATTCAGCAGTAATATTAATCCAAGAAGATTACATATAATAGTAAGACATTGACAGCAGAAGCAGTACTTTTACTTCTGATAAGAACATTATGCTGATAATACTTACATACCTTTACTTAAGTAAAGATTTACTTAAGTAATGGCTTATACTTGTAGTGGAGTATTTTCACAGCGTGGTATTACTACTTTTATTAATGTAGGAGATCTGAATACTTCTTCCACCACTGTTCTTTATTATACTATTCATTAAATACAGTTCCCTCGATGCTTGTTGTAAATCGATCATTTCTCATTATAAAGATGCCTTGTTATTTTTTTTACAACAGCAACTCAATATCATGGTGGGAATCAATGTATGTGTATCAAATATTTGATTAATAGCTGCAAGGATGTAAGCGATACCCCCGGTAACAGTGGATCATCAGTCACTCAGGAAACAGAAACTTGGCAGAAAGAGGGGAAAAACAGGTGCGCTACAAAACTTTAAGAATAATATATCCATGAGTACTGTAGATCTGTTTTAGCAACAGGCCATGACTTTATTAACACACTTATCTTGACTGCCTGTTGCACACCACTGCAATATCAACTAGTGCAAATTAACCACAATGCAGAGATTGTTACTTACTACCTTATAGCTCAGCATGAATACCCTTTTTGTAACATAAATGTACTTACTCAAGGCTGTATTTCTGTCATTAAATTACATGGAATGGCTTTCCTTGGCCAAACATCTTGTTTTCTTAACTGTTACATGTTGTGCAGGCATTCAAGATCTGCCAGAAAAAGGTTTTATCTGATTATAAAGTATCATGTGTACCTACAGGTTGGTCTTAATACAGGCTGTAATAAAAACTCAAACCACTCACAGTAATACATTTAATTTTAAAACCCACCTGAGCTTCCCTACATACTGCACATCCCCTGTCTCCTTCTTTTCCTTCATCTGAATAGTCAGAAATAAGTCTAAAGACAATAACAATAACAACGTTTGACTGACACCACTGCAGATATGTAATGTAGGAATGTTGGTTTTGGCTGCCATAAACTTACTCACTAAAAGGCACATAGGGGCTAACATGTTCATATCAGTGTAAATTAACACTCTTCTCACCCCTCATGTTTGATGTTAACTGGAAATTATCAGATAAAACACACACACTCCTTTTCCAATGGAAAGAAGAGAACACTTCCTGGCAGCCCTCAGCAAGGCACCGGCAGCACTAAACCACAAATAATAGAAGTTAATTCCACAGACCAAAGTCATGGGCTTTAAAATATGAGGGTCTGGAAATTTACCTGCACTGGAATGGCTAGTATAAAAACATAATTAAGTTGGTCTACCGCAAATGTCGACATGGTTTCTCTACTTTTTTTCAGACTGGGACCCAAATTTAGTACATTTAGCGTAGGAATGGATGGAATCCAGGCCCATTCAGACTTTGTCAATAAATAGACCTATTATGAGGCCTGATCCCTGGCTCTGTTCGATTCATAGTAAGAGCAGTATTTTAATCAGAAAAAACAATAGTGCTCTCTGGTGGCAGCAAAGAAACAGTACAACACACAACTCTATCATGAAGAAATACACCAAAAGCATGCAGTGCTACATTTTACCACCAGAGTATACTACATGTCAAGATTTCCTCAAGTTAAAGAGCCATGTCCTTATCTCACCTCACAAAACCGACACTAACCTGTAATTGAGACATAAAATAGGTCTATAAAATAAAGACTCCCTCTGGTGCTGATAAATTAGGCCAGTAGTCATTAAATTCCTTCTCTCTCAGGTGAATGTGCTCCACTAGACAGACTATATTCCAGAATATGTTGAGATACATGGAGAAAAAATGTCATGGACCAAAGTGTGTGAATGTTTTGCAAAATGGAGCAAAACTGAATCCCTTCTTATTGGGATGTTAATCCCTAAATCATTTATTGTGGGCTGCAAATGACTCCCCTAAAATCCCCTGAAAAGACTTTCAAGCTGGTGAAATTAAAGTTGGCTTTAGTGTTGATTGTGTTGCTATTTACCCGGGTGCAAAAATGATTCATACTATGTCTAATTCAATATACAAACACTTAACCAGCTTCTCAAGTGGCTGCTCCTGCACTGCTGTGTTAGCAGGGAGCAAGACGGGAGGCTGAACATAGCTTTCACCTCCCAAGGGTGGAAATTCTGTCCTAATTAAACACACCCTGACTGATCACTGTTCATATGTGTTTGTGTCTTTTTACATCTCAGTTTCTTCTTTCTGTATTTTTCTCATCAGAAATTAAACCCAAATTCCAAGCAAACATTAACTGCAGTGTGAGAAGTGGATGTAAGGATTTGCAGCTGAATAGGATTAATACATTACCAGCTTATTAAGATGAGTTGTGGCACAAGAGGATCTTCTTGCTTAATTAAGAAAAAGATCTTAAATCAAACCAGAAAAAACACCAGGCGGAGGCACTTTACTGGAGACAGGATGCATTTGTAGCTAGAAATTTGAATTGAAGAAATGCTCTTAGGTCATTTACTATAATTTAGTTTGTATTTGTATCTGTTAGAAAGGCCAAACTGTATTAATTACACTTCATTAGCACAGACATGTGTTGTTATTAACTGTGCCTGTCAAATAGAAAACACCATATTTAGACGAAGTTTTAGTATTTGTGAAGAAATATAGCAGAAGAAAAAGGGCTCAATGTGTTTTAACTGTCTCTTAAGAATCATGTGGTTCTTTGAAGCTCTGGTGCAGAGTCCCAGACCTTCCACAAGTCTTGTGCTAATAAAAGTGTTTTTGAATCTGTGTGCAGGCTCAACCATTTTTAGTTGTTTTTATGCATAATATTCACAAGAATGTACATAATCACATACACATTGCAGATACACATTTACACACATATTCTGTAAATTGGGCTTACAGGGATATCATGAGACAGCTGCTTTCTTTCTATGATGATGGCATATGAAGATGTAACTTGAAGATATTTGGTTGTTTTAGTTTTTTCGACTGATCTAAAGAACTCACAGTGTTAAAGTATGCAGTTAGGTTTCCTACACAGAGATATTGGTAATATGGTAATTTTCAACTTAATGATATAAGCCAAAGTTTTATGACACAATTTTATACTTCATTAACTGACTACTGTGCTTTTGCTGAGCTTTATTACAAGCAGAAAGAAAGCAATTAAAGTGATTAAAGTAACATAACTAAGCGGATGCTAAACACATTCCTGGCTTTAAAAATGTGTGCAAGATTTGGAATATTTTAGGGTTTGCTGAAGAGCTGTCACTAAACTGAAATACTGCTGGCTTTAATTTTACACATTAGTACACTGTTTCTGCAGGAACCTTTTTAAATACATCAATCTAACAAATAAAAACTATACTTTTTAAAATCAATACATTACATAACAAATGCTTAATTCAGTAATAGGTAAGTAAATAGGTGTCTATGAAATAACAATTTGGCTGTGATACACCTACCTGGTACAACCAGTGCTGTGAGTTTCAACATCAATGCCCTGGGAATAAATACCTGGTAGTAGTTGTGCTTTTCTTTGTCAACAGAGCACCAACCAAGACATCACAGACATAGTGAAGTACTCGGTGTACAAGGAGGGCCTTCTTGAGCTTTTTGAAATCTGCCCCACCTGTTCAAGAATCCTAACCTGATCCAGCAGGGAATCAGCACCTATCAGTCACTGTCTATTATGCAGGCTCATCTTTTGTCCAGACTGACAGGTTTTGGGAAAATGATGACGAATCTAAGAAAGTGTGTTGTCTCACAAAGCTTTCTTTCTTTTCCCCTGGTAGAAATATACTCATATGCATTTTTATTTCTAGGGCCAGTTCATCCCACATTGCTACAGTGGGATGTAGTATATGCTATGATCACTGTTTTAAAGGTACTTTCTGATTACAGGTGCTCAGTGCATTGCACATGAGACCTTCACCAGAATGACACATCACAACCATGTGCATAGATACATCCTAGGGAGGTAATGATAAATTTGTTTCTTTCGTTTATAACATTATCAAATACTGCAACAGGGACACACATAGGATATTCTGAGTAATAAAATGTTTGAGTTTTGTAGTCAGGAGTTAAAAGAAGTGTTATATCTGTTTATGATCCACTGAGCAATGAAGTGGGAAGCAGTTTCCTATGGAAAAGGAAAGGCTGATCAATATTTTGAAAGATGTGGTGTCAGAGCGATTTCCCTGGTGACAGACCGACAGATCTAGGTTCAAAAGTTTACCTGGGAACAGAAAACATGTCTGATTGACTGCTTTTCTGATGTGTTGCATTAATGTAAAGATAAGATGACTTAGAAAATGTTTTCCCCTCTAGCAACAAAGGCAACCTACAAGCTGGAGAAGGTGTTGTTGAACGAGTGTGTTCTCTGTGATAAAAGTGAGCCCTCTCTAGCAAACGTCTGCCTTGGAGGGGTTCTACAGTCTAATTCTGCGTTTTACACCAAAGAACCTGGCCTTCTCATTCTTAGGGATGCTCTGCAGATAAACTGTATATTAATCATGTTGTCAAATTAGTGTAGTAACAGGGCTCCAGAGTGCTACCATTTGACTTGTTTGTATGTGAGTAAAAACCCGGCCAGTGACACTTAAAACATTTTATTTGGTAATATTCTTGTTTTACAAATGACTTTTGTAACTGCTGCCTTTTTATTTGCTGTGGCTTTGGTACCGCTAATGGTAAACTTTGGCTTCTAGCCCTTTATAAATTATTGAGTAATCCCACACAAATATGTCTCATTTCAGACTTTATCTGGCTGTATTACATGTATCACATTGTATCCAGTGAGAATTCAGTGCACACCCAAGCGAGAACTACAGGAAAACTGTTCCAAATTAAATTTCCCAAGAGAAGGGAATATGTTGTGTCCGGTGAAGACCAAATGTATGACTGATACCACCCCGCCCCCAAGTTTGTCAACAGTTGAGTCCAGATTTTACACCAGTGTTTTTCCAACATGCGGTTGTCATTGTCTTCCGCCAGCATACCGCCTTCAGCCCCTCCCTGCACCAGAGCCGCACCAGCCTCCATTTCAAAAAGTTCTGACACACCTACATGTCATTACTCAAAAACTGATGGACAGCTTTCCAATACTTCTATGAAATGCATGAAATAATCGAACAGAATTAATGAATAAGTGTGTACATAACTATATATATACCATGTGTCATAAAACACACTTGCTCATTCAACTGAATGGCAAAGTGTGTTCAAATGTTTTATATGTGTCAGATTGTGGTTTTGGCTTGCACTGAGGGTGAGGAATAGTTTAATTTTCCCATTATTTCACTCCATAAATTTCAGTGGGGATAAATTCTATGAAAATGTGTGAAATGGAGAATCACTGTAGGCTGTGCTGCTCTGCTATCTTTATCTTTTTAATCTGAACCTAATATTATCTTTACAGAAAAATAGTGTCAAGTCATACTACCTCAGCTTTATGATCTAACGCGCCTGTGTGGTTATAGGACATAAAGTTTGGGAACATTTTCCTGTCCTGCTCATGATTCAAGGGTGTCAAGATAACCGGAGACAGCTACAATAGTTCCAGAAGTACAGTAATTGTTCCTTTAAATTAAAAGTTTGAAATATATAATAAGTATTGTAGAGCATTGGTTCACTGACACCAGAAAGGTTGAGAACCGCTGTTGCAGAGCATCAATCCAGTTAGTGTACATTTAATTTCCTGCATCTCAGTTTCTTTTTTTTACCACCAGTTCTAATAGATTAGATTAATCTTTATGATCATGAAAATTATTTGATTTAATATGTGAGTTGATGCTTTTTCTCTAAACCTGTTGCTGCAGTTTTATATTGAAAACAGCAACCGGAACTCACAGCATGTATTGTAGCTAACTTGACACTGGTCCTGATCTGCTTTTAAGGCTGTCGGGGAGGCTGGATTAGGATGAAGATTGTAGGAGTCACATGGATTTAACTTTCAAACTGGTGTCCAGTTGTTGTCCGCTCTGCAGTGACGCTCTGTGGGAAGCTGTCTGGTTGTTGTTGTAATTCCCACCTCTGTTTTTTTATTTCATTTTTGAAAACTTTGCTTGCCTTTCATGCGTTGTCATCCAGTATTCCGGCGTTTGTTTGTTTTTTATTTGGACTTTTCGTGGACTTGCAGAGCGCAGACCGGTTGCCCCTTCAGTTTTGACCATGCAGCAAACTTTGCAACACTTTCGCATCTGAAAAACCCCTGTTTTGTGATGTAAAACTTTGCCGAAGGAAGGAAAGGTTTGCGTTTATTTACTCACAATGACTGAGGAGAGCAGAAGTGAGCACAGAGCTGAAAGCGGGAAGGACTTGGAGAAACAGCTCCGGCTCCGAGTGTGCGTCCTGAATGAACTTTTAAAGACTGAACGGGATTATGTTGGGACACTAGAGTTTCTCTCGGTGAGTTTTGAGGATGTTTTTACCCTGACACCGCGCAAAAGTGCATGTTTTTTACTCAAGAGAATGAAACCCCAAAGCAAATAAACAAACAAACAAAAACAGCCAGCCTGTTTAGTATGCAGGGTGCATCAGGGTGCAGAGCAAGAACTCGTCCTGTTTCATGTTAATAACCTGCAGTGCAATTTCCCCTGCATGCGGCTGCTTTAATTAATGCGAGCGGGATGTCTTACATGAGAATCGACATTTTACATTATTACCTTTACCTTAATTATTATTATTTATTTATTATTATTATTATTATTACCTTAATACTCTCTGAACCAGTCCCTTTGATGGCTATATTAACTTTTCAGATTGCAAGTGTGAAATTGGTAAAGCAGGCACAACGAGGCATGGCACAGCTTTAGTTCTCGCACAGCCGGTGTGATGTTTAATCCTCTTCTCAGCCTGATCATAGCCTGTTAGAGGCTCATAGGGGTTTGTTTGGCAATGACTGATCAGAAGAATTTGGGGAAGTAGATCTTTTACAATTTAAAATGCAGATAAACCACAAAAACAACAAAATCAGACCAGTATTCTTCTCTTTTGAATGACCATATTTTCATATTTTTAGGCAGTGTTTACTATGGTGTACACCTTGGAAGTGAGAGTGCCCCAGTCCTGGTTGTTGCTCCCACTTTTACACTCATTACTTATATTACTAAAAAAATTGAATCCGAAGGAGAGCAAGAGCTCAAATGAATCAGGAAAACCTCTATAATGACTGCATTTCAGCTCACCGTTTAATTGTCACACTCAGGCTATTAACTTGTACTGCACACCATTACTATTCAATCCATATGATTACCCCACTTTCCACACAGCAGAGATAATACAGGAGAGTGCATTTTACTGCTTCATTCGCCAGCTTCTGATTAAATCCAGAAGTGGGGAGTCTTGCCAAGGACAGCACAGGTGGACTCAAATGAAAACCACAGGCGCTGGCACTCAGTGGGCAACACATCTCTGTCTGTACACTGAGCGTAACACTTGATTTCTGCAACACAGGAAGGACGTTCTGTCAGCTTGATGGCATAATATAAAATAACACCTAACCTCAAAGACAGGAGGGAAGGGGAGACTTTGGCAACATCTGTTGTTGTCACTTTTTGTAGTCAAGTCTTCTTTGACAAAGCTGTGGCTGTTAAGGATGTTGAAAGTCAACACACTGATATGGTGTGATCTGGATTGGGGAATGGAGGGCTTCCACCATGTTTTCTCAGCGGGTTTCAGCTTTTTAGTGCAATGGGAACTATGCAGGGAAGTCAGGTCAAAGGGGCACTGTGTTGTGTGTCATTAGGAGTGCTATTTCCCAGACCACATGTATGAATGTGTACACCCTGACCTCCCTCCCACTGCCCAGATGTTTCCAATGGAGGACAGAGGGACCAGGGAGGGGATCATGGAGCTCTATCTGGCCTTTCTTAGAAGTGGCATCACTGGAGAAATGGAGGAGGCGATTACATGAGGGGAATGTGTCCTCTGTCCTGGTGGTGGGGGTTTGGGGAATTCAGCCACCCCTCCTTCATCTCCCCTGTTGTGCTGGAACTGGGATTCATTTCAGAAGTGACTGATCCTTACAAGGCAACTCTGTTCTGGGGCCGGGAATGAAAGGACGGATGCATCAGATTGAGATCTGACAGTGAAAGATAACTATTGTTGGTTTAGCTGTGTGGTAAAGCTTATGGCGCTTTAAGATGATGATATTGAAGCTAGAAAGTAAGAGGAAGAAGACAAAAGAGTCCCTGTTATCTACTGTCTTATCATCTGGGGAGTATCATCGAAGATACTCAGGATGATCAAAGACAGCCCTACTGTGGAGAAGGGTCATACTGAAGACTTTCATCTGATCACACACAAACACACGCCTGCCTGCCCCGCTTCCTCTACTGCCAGTTACAAACCACACAAGTTTCTGTGTGTCTAGAGGTCAGAATGGAGAACAACCCGGCCCCCCTCTGTGAGACTCCCTGGTGGGATAATCCAGGGGAGCCCGAGTGCCAGCAGGGAGAGGCGTAGACGGGATATTGCTAGAGGGGTGAAAGGGAAAAGGGTAGAGCGAATCACGCAATAAATGTTGCCAGGAGGGTGAAGGGTAGTGGGGGGTGTCTCTGCAAGTGGCTGGGCTTGGTGCCTTCTCTTGTAAACCATATTTCCTGGAGGAGGAATTCCTCTGAGGTTAGGAAATGCTGGGGAACAATGAGTAGCCGAAGTTGAACAGTAGAGCAGAGATTGTGGCTGCTGATCCGTGGGACCCAAACACAATGCACCTCACACATACTTTACTCTTAAGGTAGTGGAAAACAACACGCAGAACAAGGATGATTAGAGCAATTTGTCCCAGAATAGTCTGAGCCTATTGTTTGGCCGTACTTAACCTCACGTGGGAAAATATACAGATTGCATCTTGAAGGTGTCCGTATTGGAAAGTCAAAATTTGACTTTTTTTGGATTAAGGCACTAAATTTTACACTGCATGTACTAAAGTTACACAGTAGTCTGACAGTGAGAGGAAGGCTTCTAGGGAAGTTGTCTGAAATATCTCAGGCCTATCTTACATAATGAACAATTATAGGGAGATAGTGGGCGGCGGTGGACACTGGTGTTTATCTTGGACAGCTACGAGCCAATAAAATGACAGTTATTCTTAGAAATGTCTCAATGAGGGGAACAAATCAAGGCTTAATGTAAACAGTCACTTTAATGAGGTGTTTGCCGTTCCCTAGTTTTTTTTGGTTAAAGTGTCAAATGAAATACTTTACATAATCTCCGTCATTGTTTCCAGTTTGACAGAGAGACATAGAAAGCCCTTTGCTTGCGTGATAAGCACTTAGGAGAGAGAATACAAGAAGGGACAATGGAGGGAACCTTTCATGTCCTGATTCTGGAGGGAGATCTGAGCCACAAGTTAACTTAATATATTGCAAAAAGCTTTGCAGTGCATTAAGTGGTCCCTCAGCTGTTGCCTTCCTCTCCCCAACAAAAGCCTGTTGAACTATGAAGCAAGCGCAGAGTGTAATGTTTAAAACATTTTTAATCCCTTGCATAAATTTAAATTAAATAAATATGGTTTGAGACATTATAATGCTGTGTAATCTCTGCTCTTGTCATTCTCTTTGGAACAAATTAAATTCAAGGAATATTGCATCTGTATGTTAACGTCTTTTGAACATGGCCGCATATGATTGTCTTTGTTATATTTCCTGGGCCTTCTCTGGAAACGTTATTGGTCAGCAAACTTGTCGGTGGTCACTTTAAGTCGTAAATTTCCAGTGAAAATGGCTGCAGGAAGTTGGGGAATCAAGCCTAATGGAGAAAACAGCCGCTAAGAAGGATCATTTGCCGGCTCTTAAAAACCCAGGTGTCCTGTGTGTGTGTGTGTGTGTGTGTGTGTGTGTGTGTGTGTTTGTATATAGAGGTTCCACATCTCTCTCTCGCAGGGTTTGGATTTGTTTACAACTTGGCTTGAACGGTCAGGTTGGGCTGGACCCAAAAAGTTTTCTTTTTTGCTCATAACGTATGACCAGTGGGCAGTCCTGATGGAGGTCAGGTCAGGGGGAGCACAACAAGAGGGTTCAAATGCTCTGGACAGACAGCTGATGACCCCCATAGGTCATGACCTCTTGTTCCTATCCCTTTCCTGCCTGTTAATCTGTTGACTTCATGCCAACTTCCAGCTCCCTTCTGTGTTGTAATGGAAACAGGAACAGAAGATGCTGATGGTCAGTGCGTCCTGATTTGATGAAAACACACAAACAAAACTGTGTAAACAGAGACAACACAAGCTTTCAGTGCGTGTGTTTGTCCGGTATCAGGCTATACATAGAGGCATGTTGTATTTATGTTGGAAAACAAAGCGCAAATAAGCTATTGCACTTTTCTTTTTAATAAATACTACATTAATTGAGATTAATTAATCTATAAATATTTACAATATGGTGTTCTACTAACATTAAAAAGCTTAAATTGTCATTTTAGGAGGATCTATTGGCAGAAGTGGAATTTATTATTCATAGGTATGTTTTCATTTATGTATAATCACCTGAAAATAAGAATCATTGGGTTTTTGTTACTTTAGAATGAGCCGTTTTTATCTCGTCTTCTACAGAGGCCGCCATGTTGAATTGCTGTGTTTCTACAGTAGCTCAGAACGCTAGTTTTGCAGCCACTGTAGTTTCCTACACGCATGGAAGGCTGAGCTGTATTCAGTTGATTGCAATCTGCAACTTCACTGCCAAATGCCTCTGAATTCTACAGACTAGTCCTTTAAGAGCTACTGCCTAGATCTGTTTGAGGAGATGCTGAGTTAAAGAGGGCAAAAGCTTTTTATGTTAGTGTAATTAGACACCATGTGATATAGCCCCTAGTACAGATTGTACTAAGCTATTTAAATAGTTTTATAAAAAAAGACAGATCAGACAATTCATATTCAGCATGTGCGCTCACATGATGCTGGTGAGTTTGGTTTGTATGGTTCTGAGGCTGAGAGAGATTAGAGCCCGCCAGTGGCCATTTACTTTTGCTTACATTAGCTTGTCTGCACAATGGGCTGCATTTGGTGATAAGAGATTCCACGGAGAGCAGTGTATTCGCACAGGCTGCTGATTCCGCCCTGATTGCCCTCTTCTTTATTCCTTAATTACTTACTTTATTCAGAGCTGATGATTGCTGCATCATACTGTCGCTTGCTCCATTCCTGCCTCTTATGCGCTGTACCCTTTATTATAATACCTACTAGGCTAGATCTGAATCTTCCCCATCACGGACCAGAACCTTGAACTTTAATTTAGCTTTATTCCATGTACATAGACACAAGTCTGTCTGTTCTTTGTGTGTGTTTCTAAAAGAGGTGATACGTTTTTCTCCTTGTCTCTTTTTAATTGGATTAGGTCAGTCTTTCCTGTCTGAGAATACAGACAGATTCTCTCTTGTGTCTGTACCCAGTGTGAGGCCCCTGAAGTGATGATGTGGCTCACATGCATTTCAATTTCACACCACAGCCACCACACAAGAGGCCAGCCTGATTACAAGTGTAAATGCATTCTATCTCCGTTTGGTCACACTGTATATTTATTTTGTTTTTGCATTATCAGTCGATGCATTGTGTGATATATATGTGTGTGTTAACCTGCTTAGCACCCAATCTTAAAGATAAATCCGTCTTTTAGTCAGCCTGAAGATGAATGATCGAGAGGATTAGTTCGACGACAACAGAGCCTTCTCCTGCATAGCATTTTAGCATCAACCTTCAGTTCCATATCAATAAAAACACTGAGTGGGATAATCCTTCCCATTGAGCAGTTCTGCTATGGGGGCCGCTGTGTTTTGCATGCCTTTCAATATTTTATCATCTTTACAAAAAACAAAAAGATGTAGCAATTTCCTAGATGGAGCAAATGTGATTACCATTGGAAAATATTCAGTAACATGCATGCCTAGCTATCAATATTTAATGTTGTAATGTTCAGTGAGAGGCGGGGTAGTGGAAGTTAATGTAATTCAATTCAAATATTGTTTCTGAGGTTGTTGACCTGTGTGTAGAACTTGGTGTTAAAACTATTTTAAGTTCTTGCTTTTCTTTAGACAAACATTTCACCTTAATAAATGTGGCTTCTCTTGTTAAAGGAATCAACATTTTGGGAGACATACGTTCACTGTCTCACAGGGAAGATACCATGCACCTGTCTGTATGATAAATATGATACCACAATCAGCAGCTAGGTTATGTTAGCAAGGAGCAGTGACATCCTCGAGTGTTGTCACTGTAACTTGTCGTTTTTACATTGCATTTCATGTTTATGCTAAGCTAAGCTAACCAGCTGCCGGCTGTAGCTACATATTTACTGTTCAGATATGAGAGTGGTATTGATCTTCTTGTTTAACTCTTGGCAAGAAAGCAAATGACAAAAACAATTTTACCAAATGTTAAACTATTCCTTTTAATAATAGTAATAATAAAAAAAACAGCTTTGTAAAAAAAATAACTAATTAAAGTAAGGTGTGTATATATATATATATATATATATATATATATATATATATATATAAAAAACTGCTGGGTGGCAGCACTAGTGTAGAAAATCTCTCAGATGCCCGCCTCTACCTGTGTCTGTTCTTTTCCTCCAGACTGCTGTGAAGAAGGGTTTGTATTAGTTAGAGAAAAACAAACTTCTATTGTATAGTCTCGTGTAGTCTACTGTTTGGTTACAGGCTTTTACACCTTCATTCTGTTAGTGTAAAAAAAAGTCCCTGAAGCAGGTTCTTGTACTGTAGAGAGTTCTTTTGCTTTTGTCTCAGAGGCCATTTTTCAAGCAGGATTTCCGTCCTTCCTGGCCCTCCCCGTCTTTACATTGTGCTGCATGTTTCCTGCTTTAACACACACACACTCACTAACTCACTCACTCACTCACTCACACACACTCACACACTTCCCCCACTGTCTCCGCCAGAGAAAAGGAGAGTTGCCCACTTGGCAACATGGAGCTGCATTGCATAGGGGATAGGGCTGCAAGGACCCCTGCATTGAATCCATAGAGTGGATTGAGCTTGGGGAGGCAGAGGCGGTGCTGTCCTGCTGCCCAGAGGAGAAGGCGGCCTTTGATTTGGCCAATGCCAGCTGCCTGGTCACATGGTGCTTACGTGCGACAAGTAGAAGAGTGGCGGGACTACGGTAGACACTTGTCAGGGCGGTTATGGAGTGTGAAGGGGTCATCATCACAAGGAGTCCTGTGTTTTAGCTGGCATGCTCTGATGCAGGGAACACACACACACATACACACACACATACACACACACAGACACACACACACACACACACACACACATTCTTGCTCAGATCAGCAAGTCTGCATTGTCGCTTTAGCACTCTCAAACCTGCTTCAGCATTGGCATAAGTCTGCTTGAGAGAGGAAAAATGTCAAATTCAAGTTGTTCATTTGCCAAATCAACGTTATTGTTTGATCACAAGCCGTGTTGTTTGGTGTCATAAACTCTGTTGTGCAGCACTCTCTTCATTTTCTATTCTGACTTTACCATTTTTGATGAAGTGTCCTCCAAATATGTTTAGACAAGTTTGCATGCTCTGTCTCGCTGTGGTATAAACTCACACTTTTCGAGGTATTCATGTCTCTGTCCATCCTGCATTTCTGGGCTCAGAATCCATAAACATCCATGTCTGCCCAGCCAGACATGATAGGAAATTCCACTTCACTCCAAATTATTTAATTAAGCACTTGAATGGGATTTGCTATAGAAGCTCTGAGAGTTAGACAAGTGTCTCTCTGTCTCTAAGCATGCCTTGTCCACAGGCATCCTTTTCATGTCAGTCTGTCTGTCTTTCTTTTTTTCTTTCTCTTTCAGTTTTATTTTGAAACGACTGGACCTTGTTTGAGGGATAGGCAATGGCTCAACTTTCCACTTTTTTTATATTTTAAATAGCTAAAAACATGTCATTGAAACTTCGGAAGAGGTGAAATGTTATTTTCTTTAATTATAACATTTGATTAAAATAGAATTACCAAATAAAATGTGTGAAACAATATTAATCCTTATTACTCTTCTTCACAAACATTTGCTGCCTCTGTTAGTGGCTGCGCTGCCATGTTGTTACTGATAATACTTATAAGCAAACAGGAAATTGCTAATAGTACTACACTTAAAAAGCTACTAAATTACAATAAGGAGTTAATATATAGTAATTAGTGGTTTCCATTCTTGCTTATTTGAAAGACTGAGGTCTGTAGTGCTCTGTTGCAGCCGTGTTGGCGCGGTGCCTCCTGCTCTGTTCATTCACAAACAAAAAGAAAGGCATGATGAGCAGAACCCTGAGGGGGGGGGTATTTGTACTGGTGGAAATGCTCTCAACAGTTGTGCTTGGGGAGGGTGACAGTCAGGAAGAAACTGGCAAGGTTGTTCAATTCTCAATTGACAGTGTTCGGTTTTATATGTGAGAGAGGCTGACTCTGCAGGTTTCCTTTTTTCTTGCCAGTCCTGCTGAGATTGATGGCAGGGGGGGCTTCCAGGGGACGATTTGGAAGCCTGAAGCGGTAATCAAATGAACAATCTGGGTGTGTGACAGTCATGCTTGGGAGTGGGCCACAGATTGGGAGACTGATGATTCTGCTTAGTCATGTTGTAGATCAATACAGGGTGCTGCTGTGTGGCTCTGATGGGAATTGCCAGCTATCAGTGGGTAATGGTTTGCTTGGCTGCACATGGAGATTGGGGAAACATGGCAGGTTTGCTCTCTAAAGACTAACTCTCTAACTCTCATCGACTGGAGGCTGATCTCCTCGCTTAATATCCAATTTCACAAGTCAAAAGATCTTCCTAATATACTGAAGATATCTACCGTTTATAGTGCTGTGATGGGTGAAATTGAATGGACCCACAACTGGTCAGGCATTGAGTTTAACAGACATGACCACAAGCGTCATTTTATGCTTATGTGCTCATTTCCCTCCAGTGTCAGCTGTGCAAGTAGCTCACTGGGAGTGAGAAGCAGACATTGGACACAGACATATTCATTAGATAAATTGCTTCATTCTAGCTGTTTATGTGATGCCTTGGGTGCCAGGGTCACTGGAATGACAAGAATAACATCAAAGAGAAGAATTTTTCTTTACCCCTCACAAGCACTCGTGGGCCTTCTGGAGATGCCTCAAAGCACATTGTTGAGTTGGTCTAATTTTTACTTTAACAAGCCAGATTGTTTTTTTCAGAAAACAGGCATTCCCTAAAATAAACAAACTTTCAAATGATATTCCAATTGCTCTCTAATTGTCTTGAGAGAATATTCTAGCTCTACTTCTACAGTATTTTATTAATTTGTTGGAGTCATCTGGTGCTCACATACAGACTGCCTGAGCATGTCCTCAAAATACAAATGAACTTTTGTTCACTAGAAAAACCTGTAAAATGAATACACACTATGTTCACTGTTGTTAATTAAAACCAGAGCCTTGCATTGAGATGTGCAGATGAGCCTTAATAGCCATCTCCCAAGATAGACATATTAACATTCGCTGCTGTATTTATAGTGTCTGTTTCCTGTATACATTCCCGGTGGAAAGAAACAGGACAGTTTTTGGAAAAGTAGCCGGAGGCCTAATGAGATGGGAAGCTTGGGATGGCTCCTGGAGGTGTCATCGGGACCTGTTGAAGACAGGAGGCTTATGAGAGAGAATCACTACAAAGAGCCTTTTCTCTCTCTTTCGGATGTTCCCCTGTGTGCTCACAGCATCAGAGACTGACTCTGTCTCTGGTCAAGCCTTTTTGGAGGAAGTTTTTTTGCTTGCCAGGAATTTGGTGTGTGTGTGTGTGTGTGTGTGTGTGTGTGTGTGTGTGTGTGTGTGTGTGTGTGTGTGTGTGTGTGTGTGTGTGTGTGTGTGTGTGTGTGTGTGTGTGTATAGGTGTTTGTACTGGAAGCCTCTGTGCTGGAGATTTAACCCTGTAACGTTGAATTCCGGCTTAAAAGCAGTTCCTCTGTGAAGGAAGTATGGTAAATGCACCATATCCTCCCTAAAGGGTTGTCGTGTTAAGAAGGCCAAACAAGGCTCTCTTTTTTCCGCTCTCTTCCTTGCCCTCTCTACTTCCTCTCTATCTGTTTATTCTGCCTGCCTGTCTGTGTCTATCTCTGCTGCTCTCTCATTTTCTCACCAGTGCGCACACACACACACACACACACACACACACACACACACACACACACACACACACACACACACACACACACACACACACACACACACACACACACACACACACAGTAAATCCAGAGACTCAGGTGTTTTTCAAGAGCCTGCCTGAGGGTGCTAAGCTGCTAGCGCACCTGTTACCTGCTGTCCTTTAACTGTTATCACAGTGCTTTACTTTTTAGTCTGCCATCCTGGGGGACAGCTGTATGACAGAGACACACACACACACACACACACACACACACACACACACACACACACACATGCTCAAAAAGACTGTTACGTTAATGAGCATACCTTCACAGTCTAGTGATTCACTACAGTGGGGTTTTTCGTGTGGAAGCTGTTGTTTGTGTCTCCATCTCTGGCTTTGAATAGTCTTTGTCTCATCCTTTCTTATTTGTTAACAAGAGAGGATTCTGTCACAGATGGTAGATTACAACACATTGAAATACCTGTACATGTGTTTAGTAATATCCCTATAGATTGCAATCTTTTTACACTTTTAAATGTAATACAATGTGGACCAATTTTTGTATACACTGGGTGGTTATGTGTATGTTTGTTTGCCAGCTCTCCAATCATGACAACAAAGGAAATCAGTGAATCATCAGTGGACAAAAGAGGTAGTATGTCCAATAGACTCTGAGAAAGGCCTATTCATTCTGCCAGAGTTTATACTGGTGACCAGTGCCAATAAACTGAAATTGGACCTCCATTGTAAGCAATAGATCCCACATCAGAGCAAAAGCAATTGAACTTTGGTGGCAGAAGAAGTTTTAAAATTGTCCTGACAGATGTGCTATTGAATTTTTTTTTTTTATTCATTTTAATATAACTGCTTCAGTACTTTTAATTTTAGGGAGAGCATGGTGTTCTACAGTCCAACCAATCGATCCACAGGGAGCTAAAATGGTTGTTTTGCGTGTAATACATCAAATGGGCCACGTGTTCCTGCCCACTCCTCTCCACTCTAACTAGAATGCATTAGCAGATGTTTGAGGCAAGCTTTGTACTTGATTCAAACTAATTTCTGTAGCACCGGACTAGCTAGAAAGCTTTCTTTCTTTCTTTTTTTTTATCAAAGCAATTTGCTGCATCATTTTGCTCTTTTGGGTCTGTTTAGTTTTCCTCTCCGGGTGGGATTTAAATTCCCATCACACCTCATTCTGCTGGGTATGTGGCTGTATAACGTGAAGAACAACATGTTTATTCTTCTCTTGCACTTTCTTGTCCACTCACTTGACATTCACTCTAGCATTTTTTTTGACACAAGCACAAGCTCTGGCTTGGCAGATGTACTGTACACATACTTTATTTCAAAGTGCAAGAATGTCCATCATTGTCCTCTTGTTATATCATTGTTACATGTTTGAGGAAGCAAGTGGCCTCTGTTTTTGCCAAACTCCTCTGGTGTGATTCATCTGTTTCATTGACACAGAGATCAACATATAAACATATACAAGGGGAGTGGCTAGCCTTCCGCTGATTGTATCTTTCCAATCTTGTGGAGAGATGCCGGGGGGGAGCGACGTTGCATAATGCCCATTCACAAAGTGTCCTGGACTAGATTGGCTCAGCACACACTCGGTCGGCATGGAAACAACCCTCCAGCCAGTCTCTTACCCCTCTACCTTTCTTTTCCCACCAAAGTCCAGAGGATGCTGGGTTTAATTTAAACTACCCTGCTTCTCAGCAAAAAGCGTATTTCAGCAAACTGCAGTTATCGTGCGAACTGTCACTCACATTAGATTGAGGCAGTTTTCCGCTCTGTCCAAGCAAATGCTCAGTCATACTAAGTCAGATGAGTAATTCTATCATGGCCTGCAGGTCTGCTAACTGAACCTGATTTCAGTCTTCTGATTTAAATTTCTAGTCTGACAGTAAAGGTCAGATTGGTATCACTTTTCTTTCCCCCCTGAACTTGAACATTACTGTGTAGCCATGATTTCCACCACCACGACTTTGTTGCCTACAGCATGTGAGCCTGTGTTGATTAATGGTAGGTAAGGCCACATGCAGTGATTGGACCGGTCTATTTATCACACCCATCTGCTCTGTGGAATTATGAAAACTTTAATGGGGTTTTAATGTGTAGTCCTCCCTCAGCCATCAGAGTGGCAATCCAGGTGATTATACCTGGGCCTCTGGGATCAAAATGACTTTCTAAGAGTTTTTTTCCCCTAGTGGATGCATGATTAAGGATAAAAAATGTGTGTATCTGATGCAGAAAAGAGCTGCTGCTGCTGCTGCTGAATTCCTATGCCAAAATAAATGTGAGGTTACACAAACGCATCAAATGTGTGTGTGTGTGTGTGTGTGTGTGTGTGTGTGTGTGCGTGTGTGTGTGTGTGTGCGTGTGTGTGTGTGTGTGTGCTTCTTGGTGTGTTTGTGGGGGTTGAGGAGATGCCATTTTGGAGATGAGTCTAACTTTCCCTGAATGGCCAATGGAAAGAACACTGTAAGAAAATCACTGCTGTTGTCCAACTCTTTTATCCTCTTTGTCTTCTGAGCTCATCACTTTACCTCATCCTTTTCCCGGGTATCTAAAAAATATGCCAATAATAAATAAAAAACACAATTTAAAACTTAAAAACTCACATTCTTGTGAATATTTTCTGCTCAGTTCAAAATGTCTGTACATTTTTGGTCAAAGAAAGCGTGACATGGATCACCAACAGCTCCTTTTGAGCTTTCCAATGCAATTGCAAAGTCGGCTTGTGATTCTGTAGAGTCCGGTGCCCAGGCATGTTGGATTCCTGCTAAAAAGTACATCCAGTCCTAGGGAACAAAATGTGTCCCTCTGGAATTCAATTGGTTATTACTGAGTATGAGGACAAAGACAGCAACCATGGTGGATGATGGCGGAAATGTGTTTCTTAAAAAATGGACTGAAGTCTGAGAAAGAGTCATGGTTGAGTCTTCAACAGTTCTTCAACTAAGTTATTTTTTCCTTTGAAACTGCATTAAATTTAATTAGTTTCTAGTAAGTAATTATTATCATCATAGACAGAACTGTCAATTCTGTCCTGCACCCAAAGCTTTAAACCGGAGAACAGATGCTCCACTCTGTGATGCAATCAAAAGACAAATCTTGATGTGCTCCACTGACACTGAATTACAATATTGGATTTGGATGACTCATGCAATGAAAAATTTAAATACAATACATTCAGGCTTTTACAAATGAGCTGTGCATTTATGTACTGCAGCGCTGTCAGGTGCTGTACAAACCTGGAAATGGGCTTATATTCACAGTCACCCTGGGTGCTGTTATTGTGTCCATAAATCCAGTCCGTCAGTCAGCTTTCCATTCACTGTCCATGGAGCCGTTCCAGGATTAGTCTCTTAACGACATCAACAAGGCAGTCTTGGCGGTCTCTTCGGAAGAGACATGTTCGTTTCCACAAATCAAGTCTGAACTGTCCACGATTCTAGGAATAACATGAACAGTGTCTCGGATGAATTGTTCAGACTTTAGTGTGGCCAAATCTGTTTTCTGTGTTGTATGCTTATCTTGAAAACTGCATGAAAGATGATTTCAATTTTACACCATCACTTCTGTGCAACAAAAACAACTCTCTTATCTTTTGGGTGATAACACAATTTATTATCTCCATCTATCCAATCAGATTTAGAGTCCCTGCACTCCATTATGCTACGTTGTTTCCTTCTGATAAGTATCTGCTGTGTTATATTTTGAAGCAGTGTCCCCCATATCTGTTTATAAACAGTATAATTACAGTTTTTCTGATATACTGATTATTTCCTGTTGAGTAGACTCTTCAGTATTAAAATTGTGGTGATAGACTCCCTAATGAGCCCATGTTTGATGTCACACATCCGTGACAGGAAGCAGGGTTTTTGATGCAAATTAGCACTACTTTTGCTCTGCTAAGGTCCTGTACTGTAAGCCCTGTCAGGCCTTTCCGGGGGCCTGTCGAAGTCTGCTCCGTGTTTGTACATATTAGACTTGCTAATCAGATGCTAATGCTTGTGAGTGGCAGAGTTGCAAGGCAAGGCAGCTACAGAATGGTAATCAGCGTGGAGTTGGCCTACAACAAAGAGGCTGATTATTTAAGCCTCCCCCTTTTTTTTGTACCACGAGCCCGGATTCAAGCATTCACTTATATAGTTCCCTTTGAAGTGTTGCTTGACGTCAATCCAATGTGATTAAGATGATTTCAGTTATTTTTTTTATGTCATTGTGTTTTTTAAAGACAGCATTGGCTTTCTAATTTGCTGGAAATGGAGATATTACAACTGAGTTAGCCAAACCGCCTTGCCATCTGTTTGCAATTAATCAGGTGTAACTTTTCGATAAGTTTACTCTAGTCACAACCACTCACTTAGATCTTGGTGTCAAGGAATAATTCTTGGCTTGTCCGCTCATTAAAAGAAACTGTTTACATGCTTTGTGGTTGTATTATGTGAGCTTGCTCAGGTCAGGCTGCCTGCTGTGTGGCTGCACCGGGCGACAGATGGCATTATGGCCCTCAGTGGGGCGGTAAAGGGATGCCCATGGTTAGGGTCAACTGCAAAGACAGATGTAACCTTCCTGCACTCACAGTCACTGTATGCATCACACTGCCTTTCAATGCGGAGCATGATCATGTCGGTTATGGGTTTATGGAGGTGCTGCTGTTGGTTTGTGTCATGGTGTCCCATGAAATTAAGCTTGTGTCAGAATGTGTTGTGCTGTAGCACTGTCTCTGTGCCTATTATGTTGTCTGTCATGTTGGGATGTTGGTGTGAGGAGGATTGGTGTGATCAGTGACAGGCCACTGATTAGGTCAGAATCTGTAGTTTTGACAGCCCTGCTGCATTCTGGGAGTTCTGTTTTGTACGTGGTTGACAGGTTGATAAACACAGTTGGTTAAAGTAATGTTTTTTTACCTCACTTTTCTTTTTCATTCATTTATCTTCAGTGTCATGAACATTACCATTGTGTGTGCGGACATGTTTTTACAATCCTAGTACATGCTTTATTACACTTAGAGATTTCATTTCTGCTTTTATCTTGTTTGAATTACTGCCTTTTATGCCATTTGGGGAATAAATAAAGTTAGTTGTTGTGTGACGTGGGAAATTAAAACAAATGTCGGCAAGACAAAACCCACATCACACAAGTGCGCTTTTGTGATGTTATGCCAAGGACATTGTTTTACTGCTGCTTAACTTGCTCTCATTCAAATTTGACAACAATATGAACATCAGGGACGTTGTTGTTGTCAGAGCTATTGAATGCAATTTCTCATGTACTTTATATTTGATGAGAGTTTTGATTTTTAAGGCTTGCTTTGGATTTCATCATAGCTTCCCTGAAACGAAGTGCATTACAGACATCAATCAAAATCAAAGTGTAATGCCGTCAATTTGTTTTCCGCAGAGCTTTTTACAGAAGATAGATTCCTGTCTGCCCAAACCGTAATCCAAGCATTGCACACATGAATATAAAGATTCTTGTCTGGTACTTGTTGATGGATGTCTTCTTCTTTAAAAGCTCTCCCTCAGGCGGAGTTCAGAAAATGACTAATTCTTCCTTAGTCACATTTTAAGAATACATTCAAAGCACACCTTCTTAATTTGCCATTCTCACAAAGTGCCCTGAAGCATTAAATGGGTTGTCGAGGGCTTGTGCAGTGAAGCAGCCTGGGAACCGTCATCCTTAGGGACCTAAGAAAGTAAGAGCACTTCCCATCCATCTCAATTCACACACTGTTGGCCTCTCCAACTCCCAGCCACTTAACATCGCCTTTGAAATACCATGCGCTGCAATTATTATGTTTTTTTTTTTTCACCAAGTGCAAAGATCGAGTTTCGTATGTATCAGGTGTCCATTGTGATGGTTACCAATTTGATCTGGCAGCCAAGTGTTGCAGCTGCACACAAGGCTTCAAATGTAGTCTTCTAATTGTCCTGTTAAAGGTACAGGCGATCAGGCGCCAAAATGTAATTTAATCCTGGGACCAGTTCAGAAGTTAACTGTTGCTTCTTTTTTTCCTGCTCTGCTTTAGGTGTTTCTACATCGTCTCAACCAGTATGCAGCCACCAAAATCGACAAGAACATCACAGAGGAGACTGTTAAGGTGAGGGTCAATCTGTGAGGTATGAGACGGCCTAATTAAGATTTGAAAAAAAAAAAATCAGGGCAATTGGCTTTTTACTCGGTCTGCACACGGAACTCTCATACAGTAACCTGATCCATGAAATGACTGGACATTACATTGGAAACTAAATGAAGTGGGTCTGTTGTTTGGGGTGCTCTTTCAACCTAAAATAGCCAAGTTCTGAATGGAGAAAGAAGTAGTGGGCGATCCAGGAAGTAGCCGTAAATATAATCTATTTATAAATGATTCCGGCTGGAGGATAATAAAGGATGCTCTCTCACAGTGAGCTTGCTTACTCTTGAAGGTAAATACACATTCAGTGGATATTTACTGCATGTCCCGTGTTTTGGAATATGTCTATCCATGTTATGTTTTGTTTGGGAACACGCTGTACAGACAGAGAGGGGTTTGGATAACGTAGGGGGGATTATTGGGTTGGGCAGCAGCAGGCTGTGATGTCACCAAGCAGCTGAATGACATCCAGTTGTTTGGAGCAGAAACTCATTGATCAAATTATACCAGATTTTTGGCTGTTGTTAGTATCACTAAAGATTATTTTTGCCTCGCAACGCCCATAAAAGACTTCTCTGGTTTTTGTGCTTTCATTTTATTCAACTAGCTTCTTTCTCCATCCAGAGTCAGCATATTGTTTTGTCCTTTAATATCACCACAAGAATGACATAAAAGGGGGCAGAAGTAAACACCACATGAAGGCAAAGTTTCCATACAACACATCCTAAAAATGTGCTCCTTTTTTTAGCTTCTTTGATGAAATATCTCTAATAATGTTTGAAATTCAAATATCAAAGACGTCTCAAGCCAAGATGCCCATTACAAAGAAACCTCACTCTCTCTTCTGTGACCTCAGAAATTCCCTCGCCTAGCGCCGCTCGCCACAAAAAAGCAGCATATGCCAAAGTATTGATTTGGACAATCTTTGAAATTCCATTGCAGGAAATAACAGCTGGCAGATATCCCACAAACAAATGTACACACTTAGTTTTATTTAACAATCCCATGTCTGTATGTACTTTTGCTCTCTCAGGTTTTATTCTCCAACATTGAGGAGATTCTGGCCATTCACAAAGACTTCCTGTCAATGGTGGAAGAGCTGCTCCAGCCTGACCCTCATGCTCACCATGAAATCGGGCGCTGCTTCTTGCACTTTGTAAGTAACACTTCTGTAAAACCACCATTACTTAATGCTTCCTCTCTTGCAAGATGAAAAGTCATCTCACCACCTTTTAGTATGATGTCACCTTCTTGTCTGAGCTCTTGTAGCTCAGTGGCATCAATGCAGGCTCTGTTCGTAATGATCCAGAAGAATTTCTCTCCTACTTAACTATAAGAGCTCAAATGCAGTTATGTGTGAGTACTGCTGCAAATAATAAAATACACCACATGTTGTCAATTTATCTCTCTGATGAGGGAGCGCACATGTGCGTTATGCTTGATAGGGTTTTGATATACAGCTCACCCCTGCTATATATCACATTTCTTTGATGCAGAGCCTGCAGGCATACTGGCATATAATAGGTTTCCAATAAATCTTACCATCCTTCTGTTACGTATTGCTCCTTCTCTGGCAGTAGGGCCCTGATGTAACATTTGGCTGCTGTTGGTACAGGCACAAGAGAGATGATCTAGCAGTGCAGATAGCATAGTTAGTTAGGTTTAGGATAAAATGACGTCATTGAAAAGAGGGGATGACCCATGACTCAAGACCATAATTCAGTCATGAGTGACCATGTGAGTCTATAGAGATAAGACTTGGACAAATTTTCTTTTTCTTTCCCCTTTTTCTTTCCCTTATTCTGCAGCCTTTTTTTTCTTTCAAAGTTTTCTACTCTGTAGTGATTTGTTGATGCTCTAAAAGTTCCAAGAAAGAATTACACAATCTAACTTTACTACAGAAACACAAATAGGTAAGTAAGCCAGCTGGACAATGGGCCGCTTAAATCAAAATCCCTCTGTGATTCAGGCCTGCAAATTGGTTCACGCTGACTAAAGACTCTACTCCTCCCTTTTGGAATACAGTAAAGTCAGTCCCCAGGGCCAAAAAAATACTCTTTTTTGGAGGGGGTTCATAAACTTCTTAGAAAACATGATGCAAGAAGAAGGGTATATTCTACAGTTAATCATAAAGTTGTGTTTTTGTAAGTGCCCCCACTTGTTGTTATGACAGTCATGTCTCTCCACATCACCAGCTTTGTCTTCTGAGGCAGATTAGAATGGCTGAAGACCGTGTACTATTTTTGCTGGAGTGACTTTGTAGTGAGAGATTTAAAAGCTGTGTGGTCTGGTCCCACTGCTGCGTCTCACAGACAATGGAATATGAATGTCATGAGAACTGCTTTGGTGGAACGTTGTCTGTCGGTCATATGGCTGCAAGGCAGATGACAGGATATGACTGTAGCCCCCTCCCTCTCCACACACATTATATACATTATGTATTTCATGGTGGAGAAGATAGTGTGGAAAAGAATACATACCCAACGTCAATGCTATACTTCATATGTCTGCTCTTTTGGGCTATTTTTGCCATCTTTTATCTTATTTTTCCTTACTTCTTTAGTCAGTATTTCTGTATTGTTCTTCTTCAAATTTGCCCTATATGGCTTAATTTATTTCTCAACGCCCTTTTTCTGTTTGACTTTGTTGGCCTCTTTCTCTTACTTTCTTGTTCCTTCTCACCTTGTCTTTCTCTGGCTCTTGCAGAGGAGCCGTTTCCAGATTTATGATGAATACTGCGGGAATCATGAGAAGGCTCAGAGGCTGCTGCTGGAACTCAATAAGATCAGGAGCGTCCGGACATGTTTACTGGTGAGAAATGGCTGTAAATGGGCACATAATGTATAATTTGTAACAGGACCCCCACTAGGGTTCGCCAAAGCTTCATGGGGGGTCGTGAGGCCTTCTTGATTATAAAGCGTGCTAGAAAACTTAGTAAATAGAAAATGCAGGGACAAGAAGACACAGAATTCTTCTATGTCTGTTTGTTCAAAATGATTAAAAAAAAATGTAACACAGTCAGATAATTGTAGAAAAAGTTCCCCAAACAGGAAATTATCTGCTCAAAATTAGTCTAAATCACTAGCTGTTAGTAGTTTGGGTTCATTGTATAATTTTTAATACAATATGAAATATTATATTATATTATATTATAAAATATGTCACTTATGTCACTCATCAGTATAGTCAATGATAAAAAACGGGTCCCTTAATGAAAACGGTTGGGAACCACTGCTCTAAATCGTGAACTTAAATAAGTTTGTGTCTTTGTTTATACATTGAAAATTTAACAGGTTACAAAATCATCAGTAGTTGTGTGAGGATATAATCCCCTTGTATAGCCTTATTGTTAAACATACATATGATGAGATAAAAATTAAGGGTATTTCTGAAAACATTTTTAGGGGAAATATTCAAGTCATGTGGGGTCATGAGTGATCAAAACTGGACTGCTCGGATATGGAAACAAACCACCACACTCTCTCAGACATACAAAGACACAGTCACCCACACATGGCAGCTGGACAGTATAAAACCCTGTACTTTATGTTCCAGTGTGTCTGACAGCTGATGTGACTCTGCCCCTTGTGTGGGCGGACTCCCTCTTCCTGTCCCGACACTCTGAGACACGTTCACGTCCACAGGGGAGCATCATGTTGCTAGAACAAAAGATGACTGCATCCCCACTGCTGGCTCGCTAAACTGTGTGTGTGTGTGTGTGTATATGTCTGTGTGTGCATGTGTGTGCACTTTAAGGGGTCAAAATGTTCGCCCTTTTCTTTTCCATTGCCTCTTACAGCTCTTCTCTTTATGGTGTTTGCAGTGATATTTTTCACGTTTTACTCATACGCTCTGACAGTTGGTAATGCTAGTCCTTCTCGCTCCATGCCCCTTTGCCTCAGAGTGGCACACACTTGAGTCAACCTACACACCATCACCCCTTACGTTTTAAGACTTCCATTAAAACAGAGCACTCTGAAATCGAGATCTACCACAGACTTTCTTGTATTGATTGGCCGGCTCTTTGGTGAAGCATATGACCTTTTTTCTTAAGACAGTAATTGATGGAGTGAGAATTGAAACACACACATGCACATACTATACACTCCATCAGAGAGGAGTGGCTGCAAGAGCTCTGTGTCTGATTTACTGTTCATATGTGACTTTAATCTGGGAAGCTGGAGGAGGCAAAGATATTAATTGACTTTGATTTAATAGGGTCTTTATAGCCTTGACCTTTCTGTGACCTAACCTTCCATCAGGGCTATATGGGTCTCATGTTACCCTCCAACCTACACTTAGCTGTGGGCTAATATACCTCAGGTCACCTCCCCGGCCCTGCAATGACCAGGGTGGGGATATCCGCTAACCTCCACTAAACCTTTGGCCTACTGGCTACTATTAAACCTAGTTTATTGTTTACCCCGTAATTCAGCACCTCATGGAAATTTCAGGTGAGAGGGAGGTGAGAATGGATATTAGCAGTTGACCTCATAACCTTTAACCTACCACATGTAGGTAAGGGTCACTTTGATCGACCTGAAGAAAAAGTTTATCTCTATTATGCTCAATCTAAAGAAATATTTAGGAATGGCCATGTTTGGCTGTCAGATGGTCTGGTGGTTGGTCCAGTCTGAGATATTTCAGATACTACTAGAGCAACAATTAGTCAATGAATCAATTAGTTGCCAACTATTTTGACAATCAATTCATCAGTCAAAATGTCCAAATAATCTTTTTTTGGTTTCTTTAGTCCTCTGTGATAGTAAACTGAATATGTTTGGGTTGTGGACAAAAACAGACATTTGAGGACTTTGGTCTTCTTTGGTCACCCAGCAGTAGCTAATATCATAAACTCTCGCAAGTGAATTAACCTTTTGATATTTCTGCTGATACTACTGATGAAGCCTTATGGTGTTGCCGAAGACCTTTATTCTAACACCGCTCTCTGGCAAATACATTATAATAATTACATTATTTTTTTGGGGGGTGGGGGGTTTCTTCTACAATGAGCATTACAATCGACAAACTTTAGCCTTGTTAAACCTCCTCTCCTCTTCTCCAGAACTGCATGTTGCTGGGAGGCAGAAAAAACACGGAGGTCCCACTGGAGGGTTACCTGGTAGCTCCTATTCAGAGGATCTGCAAGTACCCATTGCTGCTCAGAGTGAGTATGGTCTTGTGCATGCTAACCATGTATTATGGAGATACCACACCCTTGTGCCACCTCTGTAGGGCACCTTCTGCACCTCTTTTCATCCACAACCACCTAGTCATTAGTTAGGGCTGTCCCGTCCTATTCACATCAACCTCTCCCTCCTTAATGAAACACTGGTCTCATATTCTGACACGTCTCTGCTTTAGTTCCCCCAGCCCAACCACATCGTAGCATAACACAAGAAAGGCCTATCATCACCTCCCCTGCCCAGCTGCATATTCAGACACTTTGACTGGGCTCATTCATACCTGCTCTCCAAGTTGTTAGTTTTGAAATTTCCCTTTTCTCAATGTGAAACGTGAGTGAAATGAAATACACGTTCAAAGGCTTGTTTGAGTTGGTGATCTGAGCTGTCCCATCTCATTCATCTTGTTATGATCTATTAATTCACCCAGGCGTTCTCTAAACAGCCACCAGCACGGGCACAGAGATGTAATAATAATAAGGGGGTAATCTGACGCTCTGCCATTTGAAGTCTTCCAGCTGCTCGGGCCTCCTTCTCTAAAATTACACAGATAGCCATCACTGGCTGCAGTGTAAATCAGCCCTATAGTAGCTGACATGCTAAAACACTGTGTTTAGACTATAGACGCAGAGATTGCAATCGCTTTTGCTAGACCGTTGCATGCAGGAGCAGGGGTTTTAACCACTAAACTCAGAAACCACTGGAAGGTAAGCAAATGCAGAATGGATAGGAAATGTGCATTCATGTGAATGTGTGACTCTAAACTAGTTTTTCTGTGTGTCTTTACATATGCAGGAGCTACTGAAAAGAACCCCCAAGAAACACAACGATTATGCCCTGGTTCAGGAGTCTCTGCAGGTGATGAAGGCTGTGTGCTCCAGCATCAACGAAGCCAAGAGACAGATGGAGAAGTTGGAGATTTTGGAGGAATGGCAGTCCCATATCGAGGGCTGGGAGGTGGGCTTCAACTAAACTGTGTACACAGTGTTGAATGATTGAACTTAATCCAATGAGTTCAACTTAAACGGCTGCGTTGACTTCTTGCTGTGTCGTAACAGTTGGCTTGGAGGTTTTTTTGTTGCCTGTAACACACAGCTAAGTTTTCACCCTGCCAAAGCTCAAAGTCATGACTTATTGAAAGGCAGTTAGACCTATGCCAGCAATTCGACAAGAATTCCAAGTGGCGTGACTTTAGTAGCCTTTTAAGCTTTCTTGTTCTCTCTGGGAACAATGACTTGTATTCACAATGGCCAAATTCTTTCTGCCTGGATGAGCCTGTTGCTTGTTGTTAAAGCCGTAATGCTTTAGGGTGACGGATCCAATCATCGTCAGGTAGACCACACTCCTTGGTCTTCAGGGTTGCCTTTAGGTACATTTTCTTTGTGAGTTCTTGTATGCCTTAATATGTGTTCAGTGGTGGCTGGAAAGAAAAAAACACTGGTGGTAATTGTAAGGCAAAAGTCTGGGATGCTTATGTAATTGGCCTGGCTCCATGCAAATAAACATTGTCAGTGCTGATGCAGCTTCTGACGAAGGTGTAGGCAGTGACAACTTACTCAGATATGAGTAAGACAAGATACGATAGAGCATGATTGGACTTCCTTGCATGTGGCCGAGATGTTCCTGTGAATGTGTTGTTTTAGTGTCAGTGTTGTTATAGTACTAGCAAGGCATTTAGAAAGGCTTTTAGTAAGTTTGTTTAACTTTATAGTAAAATTTACTGCAGAAACACAAATAGATGGGCACGAAAAAACATCTTGAATCCATTAATGTAGAAAAAAACTATTTAGACAAATGATAAGGAATATATTAAGTCTAACACAGTAACACTTTTACACACACTCCCACACACACACACCTAACACACATTGTCTAAGTTTCAAGTCTAAGAATAGTGTGATCAGAATGAGGCTTAGTGCTGGGTGGGGTGACATGTCTTGTACTCGACATAGTCCTGGCTGTAGCTACTCTGCGGTTTCCCTTCAGCACTTTTATTAATTGTAAACATTAGCTCATTCTGGATCAGGACCCTCTGACTGCTGCACGCCAAGCACTGCAGCTCTAAATGAGATGGAACTAAAGAAGAAAATAAAAAAAGAAGAGGAGAGAGAGAGAGCTCATCAATGGTTGCATCTTGCCTTTTCTGTGTGGGTGTTTGAGGAATGATGGAGGGATGAGGAGTGATTGTGAGCGCTGCTGTTTTTTCCGTCCCTGCTCCTCCGCCCAGGCTGATTGCTTGTTAGCACTGACCTGCTCCACAGCTGGCTGCCCTCGGGGCATCCTGGCAGGTTCACCTCGCGTGGGAGAAACAGGGCGATGGCCCGCCGTGGTCACCATGGTGACGACTGCCAGCATTTGTCAGGGCGGTGATTGCCAGTTGGTTAGTGTTGCAAGTGTCTGTGTTTTGTCACTGTGCACCCTAGCAATATTTTAATTTAGCAGCGGGTAGTTTCCAGTTGTGTTTCACTTCACATTCTGTTCTCTTGTGGAAGTTTAATTAATGTTCTTAAAACCTATTTGAGTTGTGGAGTTTGCTTGATTTGGCTTCTTTACTTTAAATACTTTCAGTAACATTCTCTCATCTCTTCAGCTAATTGACAAATACCACTCCAGAGTTTAACACAAACTTCTCTACCGTACTTTTTCCGTAATTAATGGCATATCCTGCTTCGTCATTCCTCTTTTTTTTTTTTTTATCCTTTTCTGCAGTTGTTATGTCTGGCAGTTGTCTGACTGTAAAAATAGAGGGTTGAATTTTAGATGAAACAGATGACTGAGGGTTTAAAGTGTTGTTTAGGTTTTAGGAAGAATACACCCTCTGTGGAGCTTTGGCTTGGAACAGAATTGATGTGAAGAGTGATAGAAAAATGCTGCAGAGAAGAAGAAAAAGGCGACACCAAAAGACGTAAATGGACTGGCGGTTCTGTTAAAAGTGCATGAAACACAAAAGGGAAGTGTCGTTTCTTCCAGTGAGGAAATGCAGCTCTATAGTCTGGATCAGTGTGATGTTGCTATTGGCCCCTTCAAGTGGCCAAGACAAGTTGGCCTTTCCATGTCTGGTGTGCACACATTCACTGGCTGCAAATTAGTTTAACATCTGGTCATGGGCTGGGGAGTTAAAAGGCCCTGAAAGAGTGGAGCAGGGACTAAAAAGAAGTGTGGAGAAAGGAATGAAAGAGATAGAGGAATAGACTGGGGTGAGAGATGATCGGCGGAAGGGAAGGGAGGAGAAGGAGGATAAAAGGGTGAGGAGAGAAAGAAGGAAAAAGTGGGATAGGTTTTGGCCCGTTGATGTCTCCAGCAGGAGGAAATGCTTAGCACATTTTCCGGCTCTGTGCGCAAGGGAGTTATTTTTAGCTCTGAAGGGCCGATCAAACGTGGTACATAAATTCCCAGAGCAGGCAAGGTAAGGAAAAAGACAGCACACTTTATCACTAGCAGCAGGAACCCCAACCAATATGGTGACCAGGCGCGACAATGCAACACATAGTTTGACTGGACGGGATGTTATTCTATAGAAGCCATTAACGGCCATGCATTTTAAAGTCCCACAGCAATCTGGTCTGAGGAAGCAGGGAGTGTTTTTACAGACCCCTGAGAGAGGGAACAGGAAAGGCTGGGCTTTGTAATGCCCACTCCTGTTCAGACACTGTGTGAACACTGAATGGTATAAAAATCATTTGTAGAAACTTTCCAAAAAATACAATTTACTCCTGTATTCCCCTTGTGTGTCAATCTGTGTCCAAGCATCTGTTTGGCTCTTCTATTTTTTCTGTCTGTTTGACCTTTTGTCCACATGTCTGTTTGCAGGGCTCCAATATCACTGATACATGCACGGAGATGCTCATGCATGGCGTCCTCCTGAAGATTTCAGCTGGAAACATACAAGAGAGGATTTTCTTCCTGTTTGACAAACTTCTGGTCTATTGCAAGAAGAAAAACAGGTGTCTTGAACCCTCTTTTATCATTACTACACAGAAAAAATCCACAAAGCAGAAGATACATTTAAATTCTCATCAGTGTATATTTTTTAGGAGACAGAATAAAAATATTGTTAATGCTAATTTAAAATTTCCCTCTGTCTGTACTCCCACAAAACATTTAGAGCATGGACCTTATAAATAATTCACTGCGCCAGTTCTTTCACTTTTTTTTAAAGAAAAGGGAGCAGCGCACTGTGGGAAGCATTTTAGTGTTTTGTGAGGGAGTTGAAAGAAAAGTTATGCAGTAGACGAGACACGTGAGAAAAGGATTTGGGAGATTTTTTTTAACTTGGGGAAATGGGGACGTGAGTAGCCTATGTGGGGATCTATTACCATTTGTGGACCCATGGCTAGTAGATTTATCTTTGAAGTAGCTCATGTGGAAATATACCAAATAATATGACAGTTATTGTGATTAGTGCACGTTGAGTCAGGGAACTCTTGCTGATTGCCGACCATTGTTGTGCTTCTGCAGGCAGAACACTTGATGAATAGTTCGCTCTGTATAAACTAGCTTCGATTTCGCCAGATCTGTGCTGCTCACACTGAGCTACTGATGCAGCCGCTAACAATGCTCCTACAGCCATTGTACATGTTTTGGGCTTTTGTTTACACACCACCAACCAAGCTGCCACCTGCTTTGATTTCCTTTTACTGTACGTGCTGTATACAGTGTAGTGTCTGCAGGTAGTACATAAAAGCACATCCATTCACTGACTAAAGAAAGAAAAAGGAAAAAAGAAAAGAAAAAGTTTAGCTCTGACCTTAATTTCTTGTATTCTTGTATCTAAATTGGAGTCATTTTCCTCACTTAATTTGGTTAGTACATATGTTCAAACATCAGATGATTATAATTAGTCCCTGAAGGAACTGTGAGTGAGACTAATTACGCAGTAAGTAATAACATGAAATGATTAAACCTCACTGGCTAATTATTGTGGTTGCTTCTCTCCATCCAAGGCGTTTAAAAAACAGCAAGACGGCCACAGAAGGTCCTCGCTACCTGTTCAGAGGTAGAATCAACACGGAGGTGATGGAGGTGGAAAATGTGGATGATGGCACTGGTGAGTGGTCCTGCAAAAACATGCAACATTCAATTTGGACAAATAACTGTTTTCGCTAGGTTTTCTTTCTCCTTTCGTGCTCGCTCGTTCCTCATTTTTTAATTTTAGCTCTCCTGGCAGCAGGGGTTTAAAACATGCCATAATAACCCACACAGGAACGTTGACAACATAGTTTTTGGCCTGAGCTGTTGCACAACTGTGTGATTTTACTTGGATTGCCAATGGAAAAATAAGATTTACCTATAAACATTTTTTTTTAGACATCTATAGTTACACATCCTTGGTGAGCTCGAGCGCTTGTGTCTCTTGGCCTCACATAGCCACTGATTATCATTTATATTTGTAGAAGCCATCATTTCCTCTCCAGCAGACCTAGATGGCCAGTAATATTGGGTGTTTTTGGTGAGAGATGGATGAGTTTGGGTCTGGATGGGGAGGATAAACACGTGAAGCAGGCAGCGGTGCAGTTACTCTTGGGTGTTCTGCACCACAGGCGGGAGATCTCAATCTGAAATCCTGGGCGACAGGAGTATTTTAGCTTAGATTCCTACATAATGAAAGCACCACGACTTTTTTCCCAGGAGCACACTTGCTGCCTGAGGTTTGAAAAACGCCCTCAAGGCATACCATATAAAGGACACCACACTGTAGATGCTTTTAGACGTGATTGTAATTGATGATTGTAATGGTTTGCTTTTTGTTACACCCTCAGAGGGAGAAAATCAGAGGTCAGGCGGGGAGGCATTTGAAATGTTCCCTAAGAGATGAAAATAAGGACGGAGATTCAGCTAACGTTCAAAAGTTCAAAACTTTTTTTTACATTCAACGTCTATATTTGAGCCTGGTGGGGAATCACAAGTATCCATCAGCTCTGTGGGAGTATTCTGAACACTCAGTAGTAAATAATGCTGATGGATGGTCTTTCTTCTGCATGTGTGTCCTCTCGTTTATCTCATTAAAAGAGAAGAGCAATAATCAATGAAGCACTCAATAGAGAGGCTATTTAGGGCCGGCACTAGAGCTGGGTAAAATTAGTCTAGAGCGAGTTTTGGAGTAAGATAGAGTACATTATTCTCGATAGTTTTATAGTGGATGTTGTGTTTGCAAAATAGACCACACACTGCTGTATGAGAAAGCCTTAATTCATCAGATAATGTGTTGTCTGTTCTTGTGCATTTCCTGTTCTTTCCTTTATGAGCCCTACTGCTGCTATCACGTTATTTTGCTTTGCGTTCTCTGAAGCAAATCATTGGACTTGTGCCTCATGTTATTGCTGTGTTTTATGCGGTAACCCTCATTTACAGCAAAGCCGACTTCCAAACAACTCTGTTTACAGTGTCATGATCAATGCGACCACTAATTGACGGCCCTCCCCTTCAAACATGAAAAACTTCTCTCAGCTTAAATGAGTCAAAAAAGTGGATTTGCGTTGTTCCACCCCTCGCGGAGAGAGGGCTTTATAAAACCAGTGAAGTCAAACTCGTGGCTGTGCTCTCCACCTCTGTCTTACAGCTGACTACCACAGCAGTGGGAACATAGTAAACAACGGCTGGAAGATCCACAACACGGCCAAGAACAAGTGGTTCGTCTGCATGGCCAAGACCCCGGAGGAGAAGCAGGAGTGGCTGGAGGCCATCATGAAAGAGAGGGAGCGGAGGAAAAGTAAGAAGACGCTTCACCTTGTATCAGGATCAGGGTGGGGGTCGGTTTACTTTCAATGCAGTCTGTTAAGGAAACTCATTTCCCTTTAATCTTTTCCTCTCAACATCTGTCTTGAATCAAACTGAGAATATATGCTGCGTTTGGGAAAATCAATACAATTGAACCTGAATAAGTGGAAAAGTAATGCAGTAATATTTGCTAACAAGCCTTTGCTAACATATTTACAGGTTGTCACTCCCACAAGGTAAACACATAGTGAGGACAGCATGTATTCTGTTTTTATTTTGCCCATTTTGAAATTGTCTAGTCATAGTGTCAGTCATTAACCATGCTGAAGACTATAAGCACAGGCATTGAAAGGCACTGCTAATTATCTTGTGAAATTAGGAGATATTAACCTTTGCCAGCTGGTAATTGATGTCACATCTAGTCTAGGAGCTGAGTGCAAAGATTATTAATGCCACGATACTGACAGGCTTTTTACACCCTCTCTGCCCCCCCTCCCTCCTCTGCTGCATAGGTCTGAGGCTCGGCATGGAGCAGGATACGTGGGTGATGGTGTCAGAGAAGGGAGAGAAGCTCTACCACCTCATGACCAAGGGTAACCTCATTAAGGACCGGAAACGCAAGCTCACCACCTTCCCCAAGTGCTTCCTGGGAAGGTAAGATTCTCGTCGCTAATCACGACACTTTGGTTTGTCCGGTGAGGAAGCTGCTGAGTATGCAGTCCTTGTGGTTCCTTTGTGTCACGTCAGTGTAAGCACTGTAACTGTGAGGGAGTAAGTGAGTGTCAAAGTGGATGACTGTGCTGTGAGTTTCTGAGACAAACCACAATGAATATCTAAATCTGTGTGTTCTCAGATGTATAGACCTTGTACAGTGTTAAGTGAGTGATAGTAGTACGGTATATGGTTTTATCTCCAGAGCAGGTGACAGGTAGCACTTTTGTTATATAGCTCTCCATCCCTGCTTTTATTTTGAAATTGGCAAGGTTTTCTAAAGACAGCAGCTGGGAAGAAGAAAGCATCGGCTCTTTTTGTTCAGGAGACTGAGTGTCATGTATATCTGCAGTCTCAGTCATGGGAAAATCAAATCCAGCCAGATTTAGCCCATGAATCTTATTTAAGGATTATTGGTGTGGTGTCTGGGGACGGATCGGCCATCGAATGCCAGTCGTAAATCACAGAGAGATATCCCTGTGCGGCTCAGCTGAATGCCCGCTTTCCCCCTCGCCCATGTTAGATTACAGTAAGCTCTCTGCTGAGGAATCCATGAGGTAACTGCAGTAGAGGGCCCATTATGCCAGAGGGCAGCTGTGTATGTGTATGTGTATGTGTATGTGTATGTGTAAGTGTGTGTGTGTGTGTGTGTGTGTGTGTGTGTGTGTGTGTGTGTGTGAGAGAGAGAGAGAGCGAGAGAGAGAGAGTGTGTGTGCACTTGTGAGATGTTCGTTGTGTCCTTGAGTTCTCTCAGCTATGCCAGTGCTCCATGTTTACTTTTAATGAGTCTAAACATGTCAATCTGTCCTCCCTTTGCTGATAGGTGAGAATATTTACTGTAAAGGGTGCTTTGCTCAAAATCCTGTCCTTGAGCTATTTTAAGCATGCATGCCCCCGTTTCAGTATTTTACTTTCATCATGTAAGTTGTAGATGTATTTCTGTCATGTCAGTTTGCAAAGTTTTAATGCAAGTAAATGAGTAAATAAGTGAACTGAGTTTGCCCAGGGTATAATCTTGTCCAGGGAAACACTTCTTAAACACTCACATTTCTGGATCTCCTGCAGTCTATTTCAAAATCAAATTTTTATGGGGCACAGACTGTAACTCCAATCACTGATGTGTGTGTGTGTGTGTGTGTGTGTGTGTGTGTGTGTGTGTGTGTGTGTGTGTGTGTGTGTGTGTGTGTGTGTGTGTGTGTGTGACCAGAACCACCATCTTTAAACTACCTGTGGTGTGATATAATGTTATTTTCATTACGCCCTTTAGCTTTATACAGGAAATCTTGATGAGATATTGCACCTCTTCCTTTCCTAAGCTGGGGAAGTGCAGAAAACCTGTAACCTCAATTCATATTTCCATTTCACACATTCAACAAAAATTACTCTATTGCAGTAATGTGCTTTCCACATTGTAGGCCTATGTGAAAAGCACACATTGTGAGACTGAGAGGGTGATGAAGCTGGATCAGAATAATAAAATCTACAAACATCTGGCTGCAGCCAAAGAGATCTCCATGTTTAAAAATGAAAATTGTATGTGACGGGCAAAAGTATTTTTATGTGTGACAGCCAGAAGTATTTTTATAGAGTGATGAAACTATGCAATTTAAAAAAGGGCTGGAAATTAAATAAAATATTTTCACAAGACAGCCTTGGTTGGATGTTATTTAAACTGTGCTCCTATCTTGACTCTTGAAATCCCATAACAAATTTCCCCTTGTAAACGCCCCACTGCATTTCTGAATGGTCCATGTTTTCCATTTGTTTTAAATTTTAACAGGGATGTTTTGACTGGTAATAATCACACTGAAAATCACCCGAGCTTAAGCAGCCATTTCAAAATCCCTGTTATTTTTAAGAGCACGGAGAGAAAAAAACAACGACCAAAAAGTCCAATTGGACATAGTTGTGGCCATGTTATATCGCATGGTGGTTTGGAATGAGCAGTTACTTTCTCCTTTGGTCCACGCAGACAACACCAGATCCTTCGCGGTCTGGAGGAGGAATGGATCTGTCAGCTAAAAAGATTAAAAGGATCAAACATTGGTTGTATGTGGGCACCTCGGTGAGTCTGAAGAGATCATATGGTGAGAAAGCAGCTCGGGGAAGCTCCCTTTGGAAACCTATCCCTCTATATATAACTTGGCCAACACCTGGATGACCACTTGTGGGTGAAAAGACATCTCTAGCCCCTCTGTACTTCCCCTGTCTGAGATGACTTTGGTACTGATTACATGTAGGCGTAATTGGTGAATTGCAACCAGCATGGTATGTCTCTGATGAAAGCCACATTGCCTATGGCTTCAACTCAGCCCACTCCCTCCATTGTGAAATGCTTTTCCTTTATTCTCTTTCCACGCCTCCTCTTTCTCTTTTTGATTTTTTAAGGCCGAAGGCTATTTTTGGGTCTCGAACGACTCCCCTTTAAGTGGTACAATCGTATTTGTGGTTTGGTTCCTGTGACAGTGTAATTCATCAAAGAAAATGTGTGTGACAACCACCTAGCTTACAGTTATCATCCAATTTTAAACTTGGAATAAACAGAAAAACAAAGGAGATTCGAAGTGGTAGTCTTTTTCTACATATTTCAGAAAACATTGTCTGCTTGTTGTGATGGAGGTTGATGAAAAGCCCTTTAAAAGCTCAGTGGAAAGGTTAGGCATCCTGTAAGAAATGCCCTTTGTCTTTGTCTTGGAATACACCTTTTGCTCTGTCAGCATACACAAATGATAAAGCTGAAGCAGAATAAAAAGCCTGCTGCTTTTGCTGCACCTAGATGTGGGCAGCATTTAATACATAGAGCGCGGGAGATATATTCATACATCAGTTAATATACTGTACCAATATTGTATAAGAATAGATACTATCTGGGATTTGATTGCCTTAATGTAATGACGTAGAGAAACTTAAAGTGATAGTTTGACATTTTGCTTTCGCTCAGAGAGTTCGATGAGAAGATTTATACCACTCTCATGTCTGTCTGCTGTTAAGTTACAGCCAGCAGCCGGCTAGCTTAGGTGAGAATAATGACTGCAAACAGGAGGAAGCAGCTGGCAGGCATCCGAAGGTAACAATATCCACTTGCCCACGCCTCCAAAACTCACTAATTGACACATTATATCTTGTTTGCTAAACTGAAGGGTAAAAAAACGACAAGTTGGGGCGCCCCGGTTGCTCACCCGGTAGTGTGGTACCAGATATCAAGGATAAGCAGTGGCCTGGGCTCTTTGCTGCATGTCATCCCCTCTCTCCATGCATTCCCTGTCTCTCCTTACTGTTACTAAACAAAATTAAGTGAAAACGAACCAATGAAAAAACAAGATGTACCATATTAATTAGCCTTTAGGCAGATTTTGTTACCTGATGGAACCAGGCTTGCTGTTTCCAGTCTTCATGCTAAGCTAAGCTAACCGGTTGCTGGCTGTAGCTTCAAATTTAGGAGACAACTTTCCAAACCAGTGAGAGTAGCACAAACAAAAAAAACACATACATACAGAACTCTCTCTCCTCTGAAATACCAAAACGTTTCTAACTTTGGAAGAAAAGTTTGTGTTCAAGAAGGACCCCATCGCTCATAATAAAAAGTTAATTTACAAAATACTTATTTGGGCCTTTACAGGTTAGATTAAAGTATTATGCTAAACACTGATAGGCATTCATACATTTATTGATCTCTACATGAATGGGTCTTAAACATTGGGATATTTAATTTGGTCAGTTTCGCCCAGCTCAACATACAAATAGCATGAAACTGTTTTTTGCATATGTGACCCTGATCAGCTTGAGGCCATGAGAACTGCGCAGTCCAAACTTTCAGGGTGTTTTTCCTTCCATGGTTAAGGTACAGAGGTTGACAAATTGACGTTGTTATAGACTTGTGTTTTTCCCCTGTGGCCTGTTGTGGAAAGAAAGGACGCCAAGGATGAGTGGTTAAAGAGCGTAAGATGTTGAACGGACAGAGGACGGGGTGTTTTCTTCAGTTGTTGCTCTGAAAACTTTTGTAATTGCTCCTGTTGGCTCGACGCTGACACCCGGCCACCTCCATCATGGTCTGGAAGTGAATTCCACAGAATTCCAGTGGTGCCGTTGGCCATGTTTGTTTATCTTTAAAGGGGAGAGAGGACATCAAGAATGTAATCAGATAGGCTGCTGCTACTCTGCCTACTTTCTCTCTTTTTATTTTGTCCTCTTAGTTTCTCTCTCTCTCTCTCTCTCTCTCTCTCTCTCTCTCTCTCTCTCTCTCTCTCTGTCTGAGTCACTAAATTATGGAGAATTATCCCATTTACCTCGTTTGGGCCATCAGAAGATCGGATGCTGTTTGTTGTTCTGGCAGTGGGTTTGTTTCCTCTTTCTAGTTGTAAATGATGCAGAACAAAAAATATCTTTCATTTTCCATCATGAACTTCCCAAGATCCAATTAAATCCTGCGTATTTGATAGTGTTACGATGTATGTCTAAAATAAATAAAGTGAAACTGGACAAAAGACACAAACTAAAGCCTGCTGGTTGTTTTAACGGACAGATGTGGCCCCCAACAGTAAATAAATCATTCCTCTTTGCCAAGATAGTGTTTGTTGCCATAGTCACATCAATTTAGAGTAAATGTTGTTTGTGGCAAGTTGTAAAGGCTCTCTGTAATGACAGCAAAGGCAACCACTTTTTTTTCCCTATTTACAGATTAGTAAGGATAAATTCAAAGCTCTCTCCACTGATCACACACATTCTCTTTTATGGAGTGACAGGATTTCCCTTGGGGATTTTGTGTATGTTTGTCGTGTTGTCCCTGATTGAGTGTGTGTGTATTATTATTTCAGTGTTGTCTTTTGTGTCTCTCCAGTGAGTTTGTATCTTGGCTGATGGAAATCGGCGAGACAGGCAATCCAGAGGAAGGGGTTCACCTGGGTCAGGCTCTGCTGGAGAATGGCATCATCCACCATGGTTGGTTCTCACAATTTTCTCCTTTTTTCTCCCTCACTAAGACCTGCTTTAACGTCTTTTGCTGTTCCATATCTAAAACCAAATCTACCACAGTCTAATTTACTTTGTGCTGCGCAGCGGAGAGCATGCAAGTGCCTGCCATTGCCTGACCTAACCTCTAGCCGTGTCCAATGAATGTTCCTCATTCAAAAAGCAGAGTTTCACAACACTTTCTCTCCCTGGCTTGAGCCTACAATGTAGATGCAGCTGTTTTATTTATGTCTTAGCAGGTGTCCTATTTAAACACTCCCTTGACACAATGTTTAGGTTAGGGATTATAATTATTAATCTCTTCTTGCAGTAAATGTTTGTCATATTTGCTCAGTGGCCGTTCTGTGGCTTTGCGTAACAAGTGTATTTAGCGCATGAGGCTTAAGCCTAATGCTTTGCATTCACACTAAATGGTGCATACTGCTCTGCATGTAGTTTTTCCTCAAAAGAGTAGGGCCTCAAGCCAAGTTGTATCTTAAATCACTCTGGGGGTGCTTTATTGCTTCCTCACAGAGAAATGAGATTGGGCTTTAGAGCTGTTCCTGACAGAAAGGCATAACTCCGAGCCTCTCTGAGCTCTCTCACAGTGCAGTTAGAAGTCCCCATGTGAAAAACGATAGAATATCTTTTCATAAAAACCTTTAATGGAACCAGCACGCCTACAGCCAAGAATACAGAGCCAACTGTTATTACAGTTAGGAGGGTCCTCGACAAAGTCCCCTAAAGCAAGAGGAGCAGGGAGCTATGAGCAGCTGTGTTATCTGTGACCACTCTGTATGAGGTTTGAGTCTTCCTCTTGTCTTGAAAGCTTGTTTTACCATGCAGCCCTGCTTGGCTTGAATGTGTTTTTAAACCTCTTATACTTTCAAACTTGAGGCAGGATGAATAATGTTCCCTTTAGGGTTGAGACTTTTTTTACTTGTTTCTTCTTTCATTCTGGCACATCTCCTTTCAGAAACCCCCTCATGTTTTGAATTGCATTTTTAGTCACAGACAAATACCAGTTCAAACCTGAGCCTGTACTGTACCGCTTCCGCTACGACGATGGCACCTACCACCCCAGAAGTGACATGCATGATGTCATATCTAAGGTAACAGTGCAACAGTAGAGCCTAATTAAATATAAATTACATTTTACACACCAATCACTGACCTAATCAAAATCTGCTCGATTTTCGCAGGGTGTTCGGCTCTTCTGCCGTCTTCACAGCCTCTTCACTCCTGTCATCAGGTAGGCCGCCATTTTCCTTTCTACTCCATTGCAACCCAGCCATGTGGGGCTCCAGTAGCTTAGCATCTGGCTCTTGCTCCTAAAATAGCTACACCACAAAGCAACCAGAGAGGAGGAGAGAAATATCACGGTGAACTATGAGCTCATTGTTTTTTAAAGAGGAACTGACTTAGGAGGAGTTGGCACAGATGGTGATGGAGTGCGGTGGGGCCTGTGGGTGATCGAGCTTGGCAGGTTTTTATCTTCCCCGGTTTCAAAACACAGATGTGGTGAAGAAGATGGAGTTTATCGGATGTTACAAGTAGTTTGGGTACATGTGGGACACAGATAAATGGCTGACATTGTGATGAATCTCTCTTGATGCTTTTGAGAGTTAATTTTCTGCATAAATAGTCTGTTTGAAGATTTTGGTATGCAAATAATGTCACAAAGAAAAGGTCTCATTCTTGACCTTGGAAATAGTTATGGTAAGCAATCTCAGGTGTGCAGAGGTATTTTTCTGTGTATTTTTCAGGGTCTTCATCAGCATAAACGTTTCATTCTTTATCAGCCGCATCTCCAAATTTATTGTTGACCTTGGAAATAGTAGCGTGACAACACAATCTCCACCCAAGGCATCACTAGCTATTTTCTGGAGCTTTTGATTCCATCACACGGTCTTCATCAGAATGAAAGTTTGTCCTTGGCTGCGGTCAAGCCTTAACTTAAAGCCAACATGATGAGAAGTCCCAAAAAAGCTATGAATGAAATTTAAACAGCTACTGAGCTTGCATGTCCTCAAATCCATCTTCATGAAAGCTGAGCAAACTCCATTCTATGATGAGGACTGTGTAATATGTTTAAAAGCTTGATAAAGGCTAGTAAGTGGACTTTGAGTTGTGCTTTTTTGTCAAAGTATGTTGCTCCTGTTTCTGAATCCAAACCTACAGGGGATTTTTGGTCATTTTTTCCTCCTTTGTTATGTGTCTGCACTATGTTTGGGTCACATGGCTCAGTCCATTCATCACAGTTACAAATAGCCTCTATTATGTTATAAAGCATTTTACAGGGACCATTCAGTTACAATACACAGGTCTTACACATTTCACTGAGTGTGACCGACAGAATATTGATCCTGTGCTCTGAAAGGTCCAACTAGGAGTCGTGCAGCTGGAGGCAAACATTGATTCCAGTTCTTCAACAAATGACGTGATGCAAAATAGCCATTTTGCTATTTGAAGTTCAACACTTTTGTTCTCGAAGTTTCAGTACTGAAATCGGAAGGAGTTCTGGGTTCCATTATATGTTATTCAGATATACACTCGGTAATTAGTGTAAACATGTAAAAGCAAAAACATCCAGCATGCCCATGAAATACTCACTTAAACCTAAATGTGAAACAGGTGCTTTTTGAGAAATTTTGGCACACATGATGAAACATCTCTTTGTCTTAGGGAGTTAGAAGTGGAGCAATCACATTTTATAGGGAGTAATTTGCTAGCATTGCTTTGGTTTTTGGTGTTTTTCTTAAATCTTTATTCCATTTGATCAGTGTTTGAGGTGCAGGCTGCTAATATGTTTTACCGCAAAGCACCACATCAATGTTGCCTGTTTATGCTGGATTTCAAATGGCCTGATGAAAAGCTTTAATTTCACACCAATAAAACTGTGCCATAGCTGGAGGGGGCACACTGATACTGAATGTATTCCAGCTTAGAAGCTTCTCTGCATTTCTGTTTGATCCGACTACTAAAAAGCCTAAAAGTGATTGTGTCTGTGTGTGTGTGTGTGTGTGTGTGTCAGCATTCTGTCCATTGCCGTTTGTATTGAGGCCAGACCTCTTTACGTAAAAACTCTTGTCGATGTTGTGTGTGTGTCGTTAGCCAGAATATCTGTGCAGTGTGTTCTCACTGAGAGCCCAGTACAATGCATCACAGGGCTTGGGAATGCCAGAGTTTAATTGGAGCAACCAGCCCCTGCCTAATTAGGTATAATTTTCTGGCATAGCGAGAGCAATGAAGCGAAGGGGGCTAACGTACGCACTCCCCGCACCCCCCACTACACTTCTGTGCCCCCCTCACACCCCTACCTCCCTCACAAGAAAGCTGTGAATCCATCCACTCCAAAGGATCTGATTGCACAGTTTGAATTGTCCACTAAAGGCTAATACTGTGTGCACACAGTTAAAGTTTAATAATGCAATAAGAAGTATACTATTTCAGTATGTGCACAGAGAGGCTGCAAACCCACACAATAACACAATACAGGAAAGGAGACTCATGAATTATCTTCGTTAAGATTGGAAAAACTGGCATTTCAGTTCAGCTTCTCAGAAATATTGACAAGTTTTCTTCATTATGCTAAAGAGTTCTCCTGAAACTCAATATTTATAGATGTAGGTCTAGGATTTCCAAAATAACTAACAATACGGTACACTGTACTTGAGTAATTCATCAGGACTGAAACAGTTGATTAAAGCTTCAACTTTCAGCATCCTCTGTATAATATATTCCGAAGAATGCATTAAGAATGCAACATTTGCCTTCATCATCCATTTACCCCGAACAAAATGTCAAGGCAAACTTTCCTCTTTGGACAACAAGTTAAAAAGCTCTCTGACCTTTCCCTCTGTTACTCCTCACACTGCTGTTTCCTCATGCTGAACATATGGCTGCCCACTGGACCGCTGTTCACCCCCCATTTTTCACTCTGACAGCCTCACTGTGCACCAGCCGCTGAAGCCCCAATCTCTACGAATCCATTCAGGGGAAACAGGGTTCCTTTTTGCCTCTTCTGGTCCAAGTGGTTCATGCATGGAAAGGGCATGATAATATGTCTCATCAGCTAATATCAGCACAAGGTCCTCATCAGAGACTGACACAGGCTGTCAGATACAGATACCCAACAGAATTTTTCTTTAGGAGGAAACATGGCAGCAATAGGCCTCTCACGCCTGACATTTCTGAAGAGCTTCAGACAGCTGAGATTGGACTTTTAACTTCGCCCACATGTCAAGTTTGACTTGTCTGAACTGTGTGTGAATGCGGTTACGTGTGTCTGAGTGAGTGTTTGCATGTGGTGGAAATGGTGAAGCGCTGTAGGTCACGGTGGTTCTGGACTTTCCCGGCCTGCAGCTCGGCCTCTGCGTGTCCCCGGGGAGGCCCCTGTGTTCATGGGAAAGTCACAGCTCCATTTCAGATGGCATTCTCGGGGTCTGTGCGTCTGTGCGTGGGTAACACTGAAAACAGCAACACCGGACTGACATGGGGCACCCCAGTGCCAGACACTGCAGGGGCCGTTACCAGCCATGCTCAGAGGAATGCTGTTTTGCTGTCGCTAACTGTCAGAAACTCGCTTAGATTTATGATGCAACTGCCAGTGTTTGAAAAGTGACCACGCCTTGCTGACAGTGGGAATTATTAGTCCTCTTTTAGGCCTTGGGTTTAAATAGACCAAGCAATTACTGCTCTGCATGTTCCCCATCTGGGTTTAATACAATTTAAGTGAATCACAGAATTGAATAGTAACATGGCACAGTAAAGTTTTAACATGAAGTTTTCTGCTCTTATGTCCATCCAGGGATAAGGACTACCATTTGCGAACCTACAAATCAGTGGTGATGGCCAACAAGCTGATAGACTGGCTTATCGCACAGGTAAGCCCTTAAACCGCTTCATCCACAGTTATGGATAAGCAATATTAATGTATATCAAAATTCAGATGAATCATATGAGAACAATATAAAAATATATTGTTTAACAGAATTCAAAGCAAAATGTAATTCAAAAAATTTCAAATTTAGCTTTGTTTTACATGTGTGAAAAGTTTTTTCCTGAAGTAAAACATAACTTGAAACACATCAATATGTCATTTTGTGGGTCACTTCAGATGTGCAACAGAGGAAAAAAACCGAGACAAAGTGTTTCTTGCCATCAGACTTGAGGATCTCAGCGGAGTCAAAAGGAAACAAAGAAGGAAAAGCAGAATTGATTCGACAGCTGAGCTTTATTGACTTTGACAGGAAGCTTTGAGGTTGACAGATTGATAGTCCTGTTCAGGATGACAACAAAGAAATGAAATGTATATGGCGACCACCACAGAATCAATGGCAGACATCACATTTTTGTGTGTGCATATATGTGCATGTGTGTGGTAGTCCATATGAATGTGTTTGACCCAGGCCAGCGGAATAGCTCTCTCTCTCCTTTAGTGGGACTTCAAGAGCTGTCACACTAGGCTGTCTAGACATGATTTTGGCTCTGTTTAAGATGGAGCATGGAGTGACTCTGCTGGCCTTGGGGTTTGGGATGCAGGAACAAAGTGGGGGGGGATGAGTGTCACATTTCTCTAAACACACAATGTCCTTTGTTCTGTCTCTCTTTCTACTTCATTTTCTCTCATCCTCTTGGTTTTTACCCACTTGACTCATTTACTTTATCCTCTCTTTTTGCTTATATCTTCTATCATTTCTCCACTGCATCCCTTCTTTCCTGTGTCTTCTGGTGCAGGGGGACTGCAGAACCAGGGAGGAAGCGTTGATCTTGGGGGTGGAGCTGTGCGACAATGGCTTCATGCATCACGGTACAGCAATTTTCACTGCTGAGGATTTCAGCAGAGCAAAAAAAAATAAATAAAAAAAGGAGAGTTCTGATCCTGCTGTTCACAAACCGTGGAATCCTCTCCATCATTGACTAAATGAGAGTTGAATGCTTTGGAGAAACCGCACAGAGGACGCCTGGCATTTAGCATCCTGTTTTAGAACACAACCACTCTTGTTCTCTTTCCATTTCTACTTATAATCCCTTTGACACGCTACAGAAATAGAACTTTTTTCCAATCCAGTGAATGAATTTGTATGTATGCATGTGTGTCTGTTTGTGTGTGTGTGTGTGTGTGTGTGTGTGTTTGTGAGGTTAGGGCTATGACTGTATTCATGCATACTATCATTAACTTCATGCATACTTGTGTGCTTATGACTTAAGTAGCCAAGTTCAGGGCACATGCATGGATTGCTTTAGCTGTGAGAACCAGATAGCACATGGATGTTTGTCGGTTTAAGTACAAAATGGTCAGTAACTATGGTTACAGTTTATGCGAGTCAGACTTGTTTTCAACTCTGCGCTTCCCCCGTGCCAGAGTCCACATCATACACACTACTGTATGAGTCATGTGGAGTGTCTCCTTGTACCTCCATGATGTAACTATTCCAAACTATCCACAGTTCTAGCCTCACACTACAAATTACCAGCATCTATGGAACATAGCAGCCATCAAACTTCCTCTCACTTCCACAGCCTTCAGGATAATTTTACCACTCATGCCAGTGAGTTATTTGGCCTGACAATGTAGCTATTAAAACTATTGCCCCTATATCTGATTTTGAGGAGAATGAAGTGAGAGAATGTTAGGAGAAAACTCTGTTTGTCCCCTCACGGCTATTTTTTCATTACAAAATTGAAGTCTTGGTGAAGGCATTATGTTGCTCTGGAGACTGGGTTCATTCAAAAGTGATATCTTGCCACATAAATGAGGTCTCCCTTTCTCTCATGGTGTGTATTTGTGGATTTTGGGTTACATGGTGCGCATGTGTTTAAGTGTTTGGGCATGTTCCATTTGGCATGTGACTAATAATGTTTAAATCTCTTAACTTAATGCAAAGTGATTGATTGTTAATTTTTATATGTTCTGCATGTGTTAAGAGTTACACACATATTCTCACATATTCTCCCTGTGTCCGTAAATGAATGAATGCCTGAGAGAGTAAAATTTTCAATTAACCATCGGCAGTCTTAGTAATTGAACTAGAACATGCTTTAATTTAATTTAAAGTTGTCATACCATCATAGTGATTTTGCATGTTTTAGCACCTTTTTACCACAAATCATGTGTGCATGTTCCCGTGTTATAGACGTTTGAATGCATTTTCTAGCTATCCAAGCCTCCATTGGTTTCCATTAATTTCCCAACAGTTTGTCAAGTTTTCATAATTTTTTTGTCAGGGTTACATGATAGTTGAGGAAATGCTGTGCACACTATCAAATCTATGAATCTAACTGCTCTCAAAATTGCATTACCATGAGAGATAAGAGATAATTTAACTTGGCTGCAGACTGGATGTTCACTGTGATGAATTACACAACTCGCACAAGAGTGTGTTCATTTATTTTTATACTGTTTAAATGGAAGCCAGTGGCCACCCTAAGCATTAGAAACTCATCCAAAAATCATCCAAGAATCTAAAACTGTATGATATACTTTTGAAAACTGTGATTTATACATTATTTGCAGTTAAGGAGCTAAAACTTTCAAACACACTGGTATGAACTCTTAAGTCTAAAAACAATCTATTTGCCAGAAATATGATTATTCAGCAAGTTTAATTTAGTTCTTTCTCTGACATTTATTCATCCATGATTTTGTTGTTGCCTCCTTCAGTGCTGGAAAAGAGTGAATTCAAGGACGAGCCCTTGTTGTTTCGTTTCTTTGCTGATGAGGAGATGGAGGGTTCCAACACCAAACACAAACCTATGAAGCACGACCTGAAAATAGTTGAGAACGTCATCTCCAAGTCTCTCCTGGTGAGCACTCACTTACAGTACTCCTTGGTGGCTTTTGATAGATGGATTAGCTCTCAGTCTGTCTAATAGACTGCAACTTTGCTTTAACGTGCCCAAAACTCAGAACAAACCAAAGGCACAGTAAATCATTAGGAAGCACACAGCTGTGAGAAGGAAAAGCCATAACACTGCAAAAGTCCATTTTATACCTCAGTAAGCATTCTTTTCAGAGGAGTGAGCAAATACTACCATGGCTGCTATCTGTCTGTACCAGTGTCTGCTTCTGGTGTGTGTGTTCGTGCTCTGTGAAAATGGTTTGGTTTGTTGGCTTGGGATTTTGCTGATGGGAGACGTGTTGTTTTTTTCCCAGATAAGGCCAAGTGATGGAGGCTACGGCTTTACCCTGGAAGAGAGGAACAGAGTCCCCATCATCAAATCTGTAGAGAAGGGCTCCCCAGCTGAGGTGAGAATACACACATTTTTGTTTTGAAGCAATCTTCCACTCAATTGAAGATCTCTATTGGCATCACTTCTCATTCAACAAAGCAGGGTTATATAAAATTAGATGGTGCAACCCAAATAATGTGATGGCTTCCTCCATTTAGGAGTCTCCAGACCTCTCTGTTACTTTAATGCAGTCGCTCTTAAACTGAGTAGCTTTTCCCCCCAGAGGAGCATGTAGCCACTGCAGGGGGTGCGTGGATGACCAGGGAAAAAATATGGAGTGAAACAAGTTAAATTAATATAATTTATGAAGGGAAAATAAACAAACACGAGTTTGCTGATGCTGTGGTGGTAACCTCTATTTCACTAAAATTCAATGGGATACTTTTTTATTAGTTGCTTACCATATGATTGTTAATGACATGAAAATTGTATGGTGTGGGGGGAATTACCTTTTTCAGCTTGTGAAGCGGGGGATGTCAGTATAAACCACAGACTTAAGTCCTGGCTGTTTAAAGTAGACTTCAAAGTTGCATCAAAGTTCACCACAAGTTGAACTGTGTTCCCTTTGTTTCTTCAAATCCACTGAGTGCAACAGTTTTATTCAGTTAATTTATTTCCAAAATGGTGTTGTTATTAATTCTGCTAATTCTTACTGAGTTGATTTACCTATTGTACAGAGCAGAGCAAATCCATGCACTCTTTGTTGTTACAGTAGGGCCCACAAGTAGGGCCCACAATCCAAGGGTGTTTTTGGTTTTATGGTGTTAAGACTGTTCATTCAGTGTATCCCCATTGCTAATGAACATCATTCTGCTGTATTTGATTCTGTTTTTCCAGAAGTTTTTCTGCAAAGCTGTGATTTCAGCAGATGAGTGCAAGTCAGCAGAAGCCTTATGTTGTTAAAATGTGGTTCGATCATCAGTCATAAAAAATATAAATCTCTAACTGTTTGCGCCTAAACTAAACCTGCTTTATGGTGATGGACACTGATGCTAACATTAGAAGCGTTGTCGTGCAGAAATAGAGCGCATTAAAGGGCGCCATATTTTTGAGGTCTCCTTTGGTGTTCAGCTTTGATCTGCTAGATGAAAATGGGACAGAGAAGTCTGAAGGCAAATGTGATCAATCTGAGCGTACGACCCATAATTCCCTCCAGCCCTGAAGTAGTGCTCAATGCGCCTGCAAGGTCTGGATTGCATAGAGTCTGGCGTTGTGTGTGTTGGCTTTTAAATATTCAGTCTAGTACAATGAAATCCACAACAGGATCCAGATGTATACTCATAGAAAAGTTATCGCATATTGTCTCCTATGACTGGGCATGTGTATGCTTTTCTTTCTGATATATAGAAATCCTTTGGGAATTTGGGAGTTTTCATACCAAAAAAGTTAACTTGAAGCTAAAAATTATATTTCCTTGTGGTTCTGCATCCCATTAAAACCTGACGCCTGACTCAGTATTTTCTATCATCTATTCTTTTCTTTATTCTATTGTAAGATGGCTGGCCTGGAGGTGGGGAAGAAGTTGTTTGCCATAAATGGAGACCTAGTGTTCCTCAGGCCTTTCTCTGAAGTGGAAGTTCTCCTCAGGCAGTGTTTCAACAGCAAGGGACCCCTCAGGGTGCTGGTTAGCACCAAACCAAGAGAGTAAGTCATAAGCACATGCATGTATGTGTGCACATGTGTAAGGGTGCCATCAAAGAGAGAATGTCAAAGTCACGTTTTATCCCTTGCCTATTTTCCCTCCCCTTGTCTCCAGGACGGTAAAGATCCCCGACTCAGCTGATGGGTTGGGTTTCCAGATTCGTGGCTTCGGCCCTTCTGTCGTCCATGCTGTTGGGAGAGGTAAGAGATCGCCGCCTCTGCCACTTGAGCTGTCTGGCCTCATCAGAAAATGCCCTCCCATCACTTTTCTGTTATCGTGGCACAGCTGGCAAGCAGCTGCCACACCAGGCTTTAGGGGTGTGCGTGATTTGGACACAAGAGACCAATTTCCCCCCCCCCTCATGATCTCCATGTGGTTCAGTTGGTTGGTTAATGGTGTTGCCAAAACTGTGAAATAACTGGTTATCAGTCATTTTCCACATCACAATAATTCCTGTGTACCTATTCACATTTTTCTTAGTGGTGCAGTTCCTCCGTGTAATGGAGAAGCATTCAGCATTTTTTCATCCCTCTTTTTCTTCAAACACAGCATGTTTAGTAGCACTTCTGTCAGGGCTGGCACAAGATTGGATCCAATCCAAAAACAATCCATGGCCTTGTCTGGCTGTTCTCAAGGGAATTGAATCTTGTTTTTTTTCCTTAAGCAATCTAAGTGGGATAGCAGGGTAGAAATGTGCTGGGGTGTGTGTGACTGTGCTTGTGTGTGTGTGCATGTGTTGGCCTGATGACTTGGTTGCCTGGGAACCTGCAGTGTGTTTAAGTAGATGCTCCGATCCCCCGGGACAAAGCTGATGATGTAGGAGGTGTCTAATCCCATGGATTGTCATAACAGCTGCTGTGCCCTGGTGTCTGAGGTCAAAAGGAGCAGGTAGTACCAATTAGAGACAGAGAAACTGAGAGACAGGAAGTGGTGAGGCAACAAGTTAAACACATAGGTTTATCATTAAATTAATTTTAGGTGGCAATTCATTGTATTCTCATATTATATTGGCACTATCATTGGTGATTATGCTAAGCTATCAATCCAGTGATGTTTTTACAGTTTGTCAAGATCACTTTGCAATCAATGTGTCTTTTTCTTGATGCAGTTTGTTATACCAGTTTTAGCCAGACTATAGCCAGTTGGTTGGTCCACCACTTATACTAGCGTAGATGCTGCTAGCATCAGTTATGTTGGAACTGGATAGCAAAGAACAGCACTGAAAGCTTTTCTTGATGTAAAAGATGCTTATATGTTATTACATATTATATGTTGGTTGAAGTTTTCCCGTGATAGACAGATGGTTCATCCAATCACCTGCCATGTATTTTTTCAAAGAGCCTGCTCTTTTCCTATGGCGACTTTGCAGACGGTTCTGTGCAACAAATCATTTGCTGTGTTTGAGGCTTTAACTTTCCCATATTTTTGTACATATTCCCAAAAAACATGTTGTTTTTGTTGTAAATATTGAACACCTGTTTACTGAAGGTCTTTTCCTAAGAGAAACCTACCTGAGAGAGGGTGAGACTATTGCGTTATAAAGCAAAAATAGATAAACGTACACACACGAGGAGAGGCAACCCCAGTAATGTGAATGTGTGTGCACTGTATCTTGTACCAGACTTGTCTGTATGGTATCGGCCCTGTTGTTGTTTTGGACTGTAGCCTGTTTTTCTCTTCTATTATTAAGTTCAGGGGACCTGTCTGTTGCTATACTTTTTTTTAGGATAGTAGAGAAACTACAGCGTAATAATTCCATTCTTACAATACTTGGTGAGAGGAATGCAGATTGTGTATATTGCGATGTGAGGTATGCATGGTGTGTGTTTAAGGAGCTATGAAAACAAATGGGAGGAATATTTAGTCTGCCATGCACTTCCTTCTGATAGCTGTAAACCTTGAAGTTCTCTTATGGACTGAATCACATCCCTCAGAGAGGCCCTCGTCTACCCCAGATAAACAACTTCCCTCCTCTCCACGCTCTCTCACACTCCTCTTGAGCTGCCAAAACAGGAAACTGAAATTGCAAATACAAAGACGAAAAGGAATGTAGTTCAATCCAATTTTTTGTACAGGATGTGGAAGATGTGACAGTTGTTTTTTTGGGATGTGCCGGTGTTTGGTTCATCCTGATTCCGCTTTCACCTGCATGATGATGTGCAGTTATTATTGCCCTTGACGCATCTCCTTGTTCTCTTTGCTTGTCTCTGTCTCACGCCAGGCACGGTGGCAGCCATCGCCGGCCTCCACCCGGGCCAGTGCATCATCAAGGTGAACGGCATCAATGTGAGCAAAGAGAGCCATGCCAGCGTCATCGCTCATGTCACTGCTTGCAGGAAGTACCGACGGCCCACCCAGGTGAGACTGGAGGAGAAGAAGGGAAAGAAAAAAGGGAACAAACTGCATGGGAAAGTAGACACTGCAGTTTTCAGAAAGTTTTACTTCAGGGAGAAAGAGTTATGTCAAATGTTCTGTGTGAGCACTATGAAGATATAGTCTCCTGAGAAAATAGGAATTCTTTTCTGCAATTATGTTTGATTTGGAGGTCACACTTTAATTTCCCATGACCTACACTGGTAGTAAGTTGAGATAATTTGAATTGTATGTTGATTGATCTTGATAGTTGTGCAACAAAACTGGAAGGACAAATGTGGGAGATCATAAAAGAGCAAAAGGCAAGAAAAGAACAAAAAAATGGCAAACAAAGACTAGTTTAAACATAGCAGACAGACCTCCTAGCTCCCGTTTACCTTCATATCTCTCACTCTGTCTGACTCCCTCTTTCCTTCTCTTGGGTCATTACTCAGAAATAATAGTAGTTTTGGCTTCTCCAGCGCTGACCTCTGGCTCACAGTGGTGGGCCTGCTGTGGGAGACTGGCAGGCTGCAGAAAGAGGTGGGAAAGGATCTGGGGGTGGCTGGGGCTCAGTGTGGGTGACATGAGGGAGGGAGGAGAAAGATGGAGAAAAACATGGAGGATATGCCAACCAGGTTTTTTTTCCCTGGGAGAGTGGTTGACAGCAGATGAGTGTAGGGAGAGCGAGTAAGCTCAGTCCACCTGTTGAAGGTGGGAAAATCGTGTGAAATTAGAAACTCAAGGGTGTGTGTATGGTGTGATTTAGTGTAATGTGTCACTATAATTGAGCCCCGTTGGGACTTCAGGCTTAATGAGGCACTTCAGGGTTCCAGCACTACTGGAGATCTGGTTTACATCAAGTATGGACACAGAGGAACCGCCCTCTCTCTTTCTCTGTCTCTTTCTCTGTGTGGTTGTACACTAGAAGACCACAGACCAGTAGGCAGGCACAGCATGTAGGCTTGGCAGAAAACCCACTGTGGGCTTGGGTGTGGAGAGGACTGAACAAACACAGACAGATACACGGACACACACAAACACACACACACACACACACACACAGGGCTGTGTGGCACGCTAGAGTGAGTTGATGAGATTGGCATGGGTTTGCTTTTGCGGTCTCACCAAGCACCATATTCCCATATGTTTGTGAAGGCTTTTCACTGCATGCTTTGCCAACCCAACTGTGACACTGCACACCATATCTGGGCAGAATCAGCTAAACATGCTGCATCAAACCCAAACCTCAACTTGTGTACACACACACATGCCAGAGTTCTGTGTGTTCAGAGTTTTATTTTTTCTCATTTTCCATCATTTTAGTATAGAAATGCCACCTGTTAAGGTATGAGAGTGGTGCTACAACAGACTGATTTGTGTTGACAGTTATGTGACAGTCATGGATCCAGTGAACTTAATTCTAAGTGATAACACATTTTACAGTTCAATACAAGTTCAAAGTATAAATAGAAAAATCTAACACTCACTCATCTCACAACATCCTGTTGCAACCGTTCTCATAAAACTTCTAAATGAATTATTTTATTGTAATCCTTTGCAGCAAGACACTATTAAGTGGGTGTACAACAACAGTGAGAGCGCCCAGGAGGACAGCCAGAAAACTAACCAGAAACCAACCCCCGAGGAGAATGGAGACGGCTTTGAGTGTAAAGTAGAAGGTGACCACACACACAAGCACATGCACACATTCACAAGAAACTACACGGGAATTACTCCTCTGGGAAAAGAAATTCCGCTCAAGGTGTCTGTGGATGTAACGCAGGCTTGTTCGCAGGAACACAAGCCCGCCATATTCTCCAGTTAACAAGTAAGACGCAGCTCCAAACAGGCTCATCTGGAGTGTGTTAGTCTGAGAACAGCCGCCTCCTATGGCTCATCAAGTGTTAATTCTCCCTCTACAATTTATGGATCCCAATGAGAAAGTAAAACAGGAAAGCTATTCCCTTCATAGCAAACAGCGCCAAAGCAGGATTTATTGTCATATTAAGTCATTGCCTTAGCATAGGGCCGGTTAACTTAAGGCTCTTGGAATTGCTCATCATTTTGGGGTGATGGGAAGCCATGTGCAGAGGGTCTTCCTCTGAAATTAACTGCAGATTTGGTGGTCTGAGGCCTCCTACAGTGCAGAGCTTGTGATGATGAAAACACTTTTTGTGGTGGAAATCAGGATTCTTTCACAGACCATGATCAGAACATTTATGGTGATTTGTGCATGTGTGCTGCCATGTTTGCGTGCAAGTTTCCAGAGATCCGTTTCACCACTGTCTCTTTGTTCTTCTGTATTTCTACAATCTCAGAGGTGATGGACAAGTTCAACACTATAGCCATCATTGATGGGAAGAAGGACCATGTAAGTCTGACAGTTGACAACGTCCACCTGGAGTACGGAGTGATGTATGAGTATGACAGCACCGCTGGCATCAAGTGTCACGTGCTGGAAAAGATGGTGGAACCCAAGGGATTCTTCAGCCTCACTGCTAAGGTATTCTGTCTGTTCAGGTAGCCTAAAATTTAAATGGGATGAATATAGGACTAAACAATATGACCTAATATCTAAATAATGATATAATTTCACTTTTATCTTTATAACAATACATCTTCCTTTCACATGCTGGATTCCTTTGTATGTCAGGATTAATGATAGTCTTTAGGCTGATTGGTTGATCATCTGGTTGGATGTTGGTTTAATTATATGGGATTCAGACTATTTATTTCTTTAAAACAGTTATGCTGGTAATTCCATACATTTGGTTTGTTTGGTCCAGCCACAAGGCTAGATTACCAACTAGGCCCCAGACTCCATTTGTTCAATGTTAAAGCACAGAAGATTTGCACTTCTGCCTAAATTTGATGCTTGGGCCCTGTGTAAAAGGCTAGTTGAATACCTTTTATTACTTGAGTTGATATTATGCTTTCCTCTCTATGTTATTACATATTTCTCTCTATATTTGTGTTTGATCACATGAACCACTTGTATTCCAGCCAAAGAGTACATGTTGCGTTTGCTTGCTATGTACATACACAATTCACAGAAAGTGGGAGGAACAGAGCCTAATCCGGCCAGCCTTCCTGAAATATTCTATTGAACTAATGGCAATTATTTTTATGAGAATTTTTTAATCATGTTGTTGTTTAGTCTCTGACATTTTGCTTACCGTCTGTGGATAGCAGAGAGAGAAAGAAAAAGAGACAGAGGGAGAAAGTTTTATTAGCTTTTAGGTTATGAATAGTGCTGTTGGTGTTCATCACCTCACAGCTGAGCCTTGCCTAATGAGGGAGAACAATAAAGACATAAACACCACAATAAAAATGCCTCTGTCTTACCAGACTACAGAATAGCAGTAGACGAACTTGACTGATTATGACAAGTCATCATCATCATTTTCTTTATATATGTTTGCTGTTTAGATGAAAGTGAAATCTCAGCAGAATTTGCAATCAATCAGATTCTAACTGACAATTAAAAAGAAAGTCATCATGGCAGTTTTTCTAAAAATGGTGCTCAAAAATTCCTCAATATAATAATTTTATATTTTTTTGCATTCAAATACCTTACTACAGAGGAATAGAGCCAACATCTCTCCTGCTGTAGATTGAGTGTCTTGACGCTGGTTAAAACTGACAGCTTTATTTCAGTCATGTTAGTTCCCAGCTGTGTTAAGTGCATGCTTTTTGCATCCCAGTGGTGATGTTCACAGAATGATCATTATTGATTTAAGACACACAGAGGAGAGAAGATTCACTCAGACATAGATGCACACATGCTGGTGTTTGAAATAAATAGCAGTTTGCGGCCAAATTTCATGATGAACAACATCTTTCTTGTTCATGGTAAATTAGCAGAGATCACAAGTTGGGTTCCTGTCTTAAACTGATCTAGATTTACAGCCCTTGTGTTTCAAAGTAGTTTTAAGTCTTTAAAAGCCCCATCTTTAAGTGAAAGCCAGTGACATGTACACAAATAAAACTTGCCATATCCCCTCCGATTATAACTTTCCCATTTCCCATTCGTCCAAAAGTTAAAGTAAGAATTTTAATATTGCTAACGCTGTCGAGGCGCGTGGGTTTTCTTGTGCTTCAGTCTGCTATTACATTTCCTCCCTTGCTTTTCTCTCTCCTCCATTCGTTATCTCATTAAGAAGGCTCAGAGATTTGTGTCTCTCTTCCTTCTCACATCTAATCTTTGATCAGTCAGAGTCTACATACATGCAGCATATGCATCACAATCTGGGTTTATCTCCAAGGATTTATGAATAGCACATGCACATTTTTGATATTCGAGTTTAACGCTCATGAAATTCTGTCGAGGAATCAGCCCTCCAGCTCAATTTTATTTTGTTTTCCGATGAGAAAGAGCTTCGTCATTAATTTACATCCTATTATTTGTTCCAGAAGGGATTTTAGAAGCATTTGCCTATCAGTTAATCATCGCTGCCTTTGTTTGCCCTTTCTCTGACCAGATCCTGGAGGCACTGGCGCGTAATGATGACATGCTGGTGCAGATGTGTGGCAGGTTGAGTTTTAGCTGTGATGTGATCCCAGAGGAGCTGCAGGTACGCTTCAGTGCCATGTGTGGTGAGAGGGTGGAGCACATCAACCGACGTATCACCAACTACAGAAAGGTAACTATCCTGCATGGCTCTGATGACAAACGATGAGGCCTGTCATCAGTGTCTCTCCACCTTAACCTGCATATATATATTTTTACACAGCTTCGAACCATAAAAATGGTCTTCTGCAATTCTCTGTAGACTGACAGTAATAGAAACAGGATGCAGCCAGTGTAGAAATACTACTTTTACATAGTTTCACTGTGGTTCCACACTGTGGTTCGTGTCCTAATAGAAAGAGTGAAAATCCTGCTGAACCAATTCAATGTAGTTGCATTGCAGGAGCTAAGAGGGGAAAACATACCGAAAATATACTAAAAAGACATAGTATCCTTGATGGATGCTTGTTTTCTCACTGCGCTGACATCAACATGTCAGAGTGCATCAAATCAATGACACACTGCAAACAAGTTGAACTCAAGTGTCAGCGTTTGAAGGCTGTTGTGCTAAAATGTAATCGGTTCTTATTGACCTGAGAGTGAAAAATAAATATTTAGCCAACAAGTCAGTCATTGACTTGCAAACTTGTCACTGACTTTGTGAATATGTGTGCAATATGTAGTATTATATGGCGCTTTGTTTGTAATTAGGTTACAGCTGGATGTTGACAGAGCCAAAGTATTTTCATCACTTTTCATTCACATCTGTAAGCATGTGTCTATAGGCCAAACTTCCCAATGCGTGCAAATGTGCGTGAGAGGGAAAAAGGAAAAGATCTGACTCAACATTAGAGTGGGCCTTGGATTAATTACCAGTCACTTATAAATAGCCCTGCACAGCCACAGCCAGGACTTTTGTTGTGTAAGATCCCCGCCTGCACTGGAGCATTCCTTCTCAGACCCCTAGAGAGAAAAGAGGGGGGAGCGAGAAAGTGGAAGAAGTGAGAGAAAGAAGGATGAAAGAGGGAGGAACTGACATAAAAAGATAGAACAAAGAGTGATATAAGGAGGGATGTTAGCCTGAGGCCTGGAAATAAGAGTCCACAAACCTCTAGAGACAGACAAGAGATGTGGTAAGACTCTTTGCTCTCGGGAGAAGGTCAGCTCGTGGTCCATCTGGACCGTATCATCTCGCTCCTAGCAGCAGCTTCATTCTCCAGCTATCTGAGATAACTGAGGAGACATGTTTGGTTTATGTTCTTTAGTTAACATATACATTATATTATGCTTGTGTTGCTTGACAGCCTAAGTTGCTAAAAACTGATCCAAAGGCTTATAGCATCTGCTGTATAACATCCGAGACAGGATGCAGGCCCTGTGATGGAGGGTTCAGGCAAAGTGCAACCAAATGTTGCAAATAAAAATGTGTTTGTGATATTCTGTATCAGCTCTATTGGATCCAAGCAGTCCTTCAGGCTCCCTGTGTGTTTTGTTTTACATGGAGATGCTATCTCGTAGCATGTTAGAGAAGTTTCCTTGCACAGCGAGGTTGGGTGGACTTAGATGTCCTATAGAAGTTTCCATAGCATTAATTCCCAAAGGAGGACACTAGTGTACACAGGATCACTACACACTACACTACACTAGTGTACACAGGATCCATCTATTATCTGAAAGAATTTCTATTTTATTTTGTCAGCGTCAGTGTAAGTGTGTTTGATGTCACTGTTATAAAAATGAAACCACAGTCCCTCTGCAACAAATTCAAAACATCTCACAACTCACATTCTGGAGGTTTGTTGAAGTTACAAATCAAATCATGAACAGCAAAACCTACTTTCATCATATATTTTACCACATGATGATATGAGCTGCTATACATCCGTTTAATTCAGTTCACATCAATATAAATGATGAACGGTCATGTTGGGGTCTGGAGTTCTTCACATATGTGAGCAATGAGGATGTTACGCATCCGTCTTGTTCTTGGATTTGAGTCTGCCACAAAAAAAAAAGAAAAATGTAGAAAATGTGCAGTAATTTGTGTTCTAGTGCCGCTCGCTGTCATATATGTAAAACAAAACAGCATGTTTAGTTGACATATATTTTCTAGTGATTTTCACATAGAGCCTTTTATTCTTGTGCCAGTCAGGTACACAGACTTTTGAGGCCTGCCAGCTACAATTTCATTCATTTCAATACTTATTCCCTACTTTTGATTACTATTGATTATAAACCTACCAGCCAGTAGTATCATAGAATGGTATTCTCTGCAGTAAGTGCTATTATAGTTCAAGGTCTCTGCTCATATTTCGAAACAAATTATCATATATTTTATCTCTCTCTTTAAAGTTTGCTCGGGTACTGAAGAACAGAGCATGGCCAACCTTTAAGCAGGCCAAGGCTAAGGTGTCCCCACTCCATAGCAGCGACTTCTGCCCTACAAACTGTCATATCAATGTGATGGAGGTGTCCTATCCGAAGACCACCACCTCCCTGGGTAGTGCCTTTGGTGTGCAGCTGGACAACAGGAAGAACACGCTGGAGAAGGGAGGACGCAGTAGTGCTGAGCAGGGTGAGTAAAACACCTGTACAGTGGAATAATGAGGCATATTCACCTGAATCTGATGTGAAATTTCAGATGTTTAACTGGCATTTTTGTATTTCCTCAGGTAAGCTGAACCCCATGGTTAATGTCCAGCATACTATCACTACTATGGCCGCACCATCGGGTCATAGCCTGGGCAGAACAGAGGGCCACGGCCTTCGCTTCCTGCTCAGAGAGGAAGACCTGCTCACCCTGGATGCTTACCAGAAACTTCTCTACAAACTTACCACGGTTGTCAAGGAGATGGAGACGCACGGTGCCCATATCCATGAGTGAGTGGCTATATGTTCATATCACAGTATATACATCTGTACTTGGGCAGTCATGTGAATGTAGAGATTTAAATGGTAAAAATGTGTGAACAAACCCACACAAGTAACACATGTTTTTTTAGTTGTTTCTCATTTACACAGCCCCTTGCAAATTCCCATGTGAGACACAGTATTGTGTTTCCTTAAATGGGCTCGAGTTTGAGATTAATCTATTCTAACATTTTGCCCACAAATTGCAAAACAAAGGGCGAAATTGATATTTTTTTAAACAATTATAATGACTTTTTGTTTATGATGCAAAGAAATACCCTCCCTCTGATTCTATTTGATTTGATTTGATTGGAAATGTTCTTTGAAACCAGATTGCCTCATATAACAGGCTGTAAATTCAGCAGCTTTCTTGCTCAATCTGCTGCATCTAGCACTGGGCGGGCATACATTTTGGTCATTACTCTAGCACCTGTGTGTGTTGGTGTGTGTGTATGCGGTGTGATTGAGAAAAGAAAAACAGATTTCAAGAGTCATTTTGGTGGATTTTCTCTGCCATATGTCTGCAAAGGTATGCTCATGCTTCATTTATGCTCAGGATTTTAAACCCGATATGGTATTTGTGTGTTAGATCAGTGTTTCCTGGCTGGCTGCTCTGTGTTCAGTGTGGTCGCTGGGTTCATTGTTTGGAGGCGCACGAGGCTACGGAAAGGAAAGGGGAAACACTGCTCCAGCCCGACATCCCCCACCCCCAAACAGGAAATACAATCTCAATGAAGTAGAGGGTGTGTCATTAGGCCAGGTGCCCTCTGGAAATGCCATTCAGCAACAATGGGCCACTGATATATGCATGCACAGCACAAAGAAATGCACCAGCACACATACACACACTTGCTTATGTGTCAAACCTCTTAAATGACCATAGTAACTCTTTCTGAATAAGCCTTACTCTTCCAGATTTCCCTTGCAGTAATTATTGGTGTGCAGCTGACTGATTACAATAGATGTATGTGTTGTGAATCTTTATATTATCATTTGATTGATTTAGTCATTAGAAGTCTCCTCAGCGAAGACAGCAACATTTGGAGAATGACATTAAAAGTCAGTAGATGAAGCGAAGCTGTCACCTAACCGTGGTAATAATGAGTCGAGTCCACAGCAGGGCTCTTAATGACTGCGTCTGGACAAATTTTGCCATGCTCCTGTCAGTGCCAATTAGCGTAGTCGTGTCCACGCACATTCAAATGGTCCGAGACACGGCCAGCGAGGGGATAATGACCTTTACCATCCGCTATCTGTTTAAACATGCAGACGTACACACACATGCACACTTCAGGAGATTGTTAAGAGTGAGTTGTGTGGGTGGGCATGAGTGTTTCCCAGCAGTTGAACTAATATGGGTTGTAGTTGCTGTCTGGGTGCATTGCTCTGACCTCTGTGGGTGTGTTCAACCCTCCTGAGCTCTTTATTAAATTAGTTTGCATATTAACCTGTTTGTTGACCGGCTAAGGGTCACTACTGCTTGTTTGTTCATACACCCTACCGTTTCTCTCTTAGCTGTGCAGGTTTTTGTCAAAGTCTCTCAGTGTCTCTTTGTCCTGTTTCATTTCCTCTATGTCTTGCTTTCTATACACCCATCTGCACAAATAGACACAGACATTCTTCACTCTCTGCGGCTCTTTCTTTTTCTGTCCTGCGTGTGACTTACTTTGACAGCAACACTTTATAATGACGTAATAATGAACTGAAGTGGCCATATTTATGACGGTTGTTTTGTGCGTTGTGTCAACCCCCCCTCTTCCCCTGTTCCCAACCCGAAGTCAAGAGAGGAAGTCTATGGTACATTCATCAGAGATTAGAAATGTCCACAAGTAATTCAGGAAAAGAAAACAACTGAACATAGAATGATACATAATGATTACATAATATCTTGGCTGATTCTAGAGGAATCCATTTTGAGGCAGCAACCTGTGAACCTTTCTCTCAGGGCCACAAACGAGGGGTCACAGCTGCCTGTGGATGTGCCCCATGGCGTGCTGTATATCAGGACCTCCTCCCTTCCTTGATCGAATATCTACCCTCCCCACTCTCCTCCTCCATTCTCACATATATTCCTTATTCTGTGCACATCATTAATAGCAAACTGACTGGCAGCGGTTTATACAGCTATAGGGGTCCTCTGACTTATTACCTCAGTATAGATTACAGCATGCAAATTGCCTGCCTGATGTGGAGCTTTGTGATGCAGATGCACTCATGGCTGCAGTGAAGGCAATTGATGTCTAATGGTTTAATGTGTCGAAGTGGGTTAAAGAGCTTCCTGTGAGAGATTAAGAGATCTTTCTGCGATAAGCAGTGGTGTACTTTGGCCTATTCTCATCAGTTTTTTCCCCTTTTTCTGTTGAAGCCCAATCTCTGATCCAGTCATTGTTATTCTCCCTCTCTCCCTCCGATAGTTTGCGCCCCAAAGGCCCCAAACTGCGCTCACTTCTTTATTAACCAATAGCCAATCACAGAGCCTGGAGAGCTTCTCCATGGTGATGGAATGCCACTCTGCTTTGGAGGGGCATTGTGGTGGCTCCTGGAGTGGACCATAATGAGGGCATCTCTGTGGCCTAGTCAGCCTGTGAATGGGAAGAAAGGGGGTCAATGGAGAGAGAGGAATAGTGTGAGGGGGAGAGAGGTGTTTAAAAGCATAAAGAGGCATAAAAATCTGAGATGCATTTGGGTAGCATGAGGGAGACAGGTTGTTTACTTCACGTAGCGCTGAGTGGCCTCGACCAGCCCCTCCCCACTGCCTCAACTTTAAAATGTCCTCAAGGCCGATGTTATGACACAATGGAAAATGTAAGCGGACACAAATTAAAATAAGGCTGAAATGTAAACAGACATAGTGTGTCAGAGGGTGTGCGTGTGGGGAGAGAGATCAAAAAAAGTCCAAGCCTAGCATTTATTGGAATATGGCTTTAAATGCCACCATGTGTTGCTGCAACTGTGAAAATATCCTGGCCGGCCTCTTCCTGCTCTTCTGATAGTCGTCTGATACAATACAGGCCAGTGGTAACAGTAAGAGGGGAGCAGGTCTTTGCAGTGGAGCTGCAGCATATTGACACAGCTGTACCCAGCTACATGTTTGAACCTATTAATATGATGTGGATCTCTGACGATCTGAAGCTGTTGTGCGGAAGCCAAGCGCAAACAGGTTTGGGTTTTGTTTGGCCCGCTCGCTCAGCTGTTGGAGCCCACGCACATGTTGCACATACTGTATGTACAGTTCAATATGTTACACTGTGCCGGGACACATGTAAGAGCTTCCTGTGTAGCGGTAGTCTGATCAAAGAAGCTGTTTTTGTCCTGCTGTGTCAAGTGTTGAATGTCATAGCTTGTTTGTAAGTGACTCCTCCTCTCTTTCTTTCTATCATTTTTCTCCTTCACTACACCAGCCTTTTATCCTCCATCACCCACCCTCCAGCAACAGAGGTGAGGACCCCAGAGAGCTACATATCAGCAGAGAGTGAGGGGGAGAAGGGGGAGCGGAACGGGAAGAAAGTGTGTTTTAACGTGGCAGGTGACGAGCAGGAAGACTCAGGACACGACACAATCAGCAACCGAGACTCATACAGGTAAAACCAAAGTAATATCATAATAAGTGAAATGTGGGTGCATACTTAGAGATTTCATTTATATAGTAAATTTTCTATACAATACTTGCATACAATACAACATAATATACAATATGCTGTGGTAACTGATGGCCAGAATGACATAACGGTTGAAAAAATAGATGAATAAGCTAATAATTTATATTTTTTCCTTAACATGTATCTCCCTGTTTCTTCTCAGTGACTGTAATAGCAACAGAAACTCCATTGCCTCGTTCACCAGTATCTGCAGTAGCCACTGTAGCTCCTACGTTCACAGCGATGAGATGGACTCAGGTATGCAACACATCGGACGTGACACACATAAGTAAACTAATTTTGCAGATTGAAATAATATAACTTACTTACCTAATGCACCGAATAGCATATATATGGCCATAGTAAGTACACTGTGACCATGTGACAGTAAGAAAGAAATCAATGTTCCCATCTGAGTGTCGTAATCCATAACCCCAATCAACCACAACGTTTCAGAATAGTCCCTTAAGTGATGGGTCATGATTACAATCTTAACTGCATCATTATACCTTTTTAGAAGGCAAGAACAAAAAAGCCTGAAGTTGAATCTAATTGGATGTGACAGGCGTTTGGCCACACATCTCAGCTGGATTTGTCATTAACATCTTACACAGCTGTGTATCCTGTCAAATATCCTTTCCCTCTGTCTCTTAGGATATGACACACACAATGCAGCTACATGTGACGTTAGATATTAGCTCTTTTTCTTTTTCCTTAAGGCTAAGAACTTTTGAAATGTATAAGTTTGGAGTCTGGATTTCCCACCAGGCAGTAAACTTGCATATTTTATACAGTATTTTAGTGGACTAAAGTTGTAACCACACCTCTGCAGGAGATGAGATGCCCTCCAGTGTGTGGCTATCCCATGATAAGCAGAAGAAACTTCACAGCTTTCTGGAACATCTGTTTAGCCAGGTGGGTCAGTTAAACATCTGTACAGAAGTGATTGTTGTCGATTTTTAAAAGCTTTTCTCTTTCCTTTACACTGCTTAAAACCAGTTCATCTCGCAGATTATTATTGTTGTTGTAATGTTATTGATCCTCCTAGGGAGTACATTCATTTTTTTTATAATCATGTTAAGGTGAAAGATCAGTCATTGTGTTTTCTCATCGTGCCGTGTGATACTTTGCAAATGGCTGTGATTTGATTGGTCTTTTACCCGCAGTCAAGGTGTATGAGCCTAGTTAAACAAATGTGCAACATTATAATTATTCAGCTATTTTCAAACACAAAACTCAAATAATTTTTTGTGTGCAACTTAATGTTTTCAAAGGCCAGATAATAATTTAGACATTTTTGTATGGAGAACAGAAATTGACTTTTGTTTTTTAGAGTGCTCAGGAAGGGAAAACTGTCACAGCCTTAAGCTGACCTATGACCTCTCTACAACCTTTGAAGCAAGGGTTGACCATATCTGATTACACACATACACTCATTAACACACACACACACACACACAGATACACACCTACATACACACACACTTGTATACACCATCTACTAGAAACTTTATGAGGATGTCTCCATCGGCAGTGGAAAGGCAGTAAAAACTATGCTTTGCTGTCTCTGCACTTTTTGGCTGCTTCCTGTCATTTGTTTTATTGTAGAGCAGTTTTCCCAGCTTTGTTTACACACTGCATAGCAAATTGTATTCACTGGGGCTCTGTGGGATTGTGAGAGTGTGTGCGTATGTTACAGAGAGAGAGTTAGAGAAGCAGGTGTTAGTTATGTTTGGGCAGCAGTTTTTGCTTCCCTCCATGTACTTTTGATCTCAGCTTAGTGGGAAACTGTACCATTTAAGTGCACCAACTTGACCCTTGTGCTTTCTTCAGGTGGACTCAATCACCAGCATGCTGAGAGGAGCAGTGGTGGCTCGGGCATTCGAGCAGACCAAGTGCTTCACACCCGGAAGAGGATTACAAGGTAAAACACCAGGAAAAATATAGATTCTTTCTGTCTTAGTTTCTTCGCAAAATATTTCACTTTTTACTGTAGCAGTATGAAGGAATATTTTGGTTGGTGTTGTAGCTCTGCTTCCTGGGCCTCGCTGGGCGGCACAGCAGGCCTGACAGAAGAAAGATAATATTGGAGAAACTCCAGAGGCCAACCAGCACCAATACGGAGAGAAAATAGCTCTCAGCTCAGAGCACACGCTGGAAATGTTGCAGCAGTCGCCTGCGCATAGGGGCTGCAATTTCCTGTTGTGTAATATGCGTGTGTGTGTAGGTGTGTGTGTGTGTGTGTGTGGGTGTGTGTGTGTGTGTGTGTGTGTGTGTGTGTGTGTGTGTGTGTGTGTGTGTGTGTGTGTGTGTGTGTGTGTGTGTGCGCAGATATGATTAAAGAGACATGGGAAGTATTGTAGTTGGATTCCAGCTCCTAAAAAAAAAAATGTTTCCCATCCATATTCTCCTCCCTTCATTCCTCCCTTCTCTTTTTCACTTCTTTTCCCCTTCAGCTATCCCCTTGCCCTTCACTCTGAAGCACCTCATAGTGTTGAAACAGCACCACTTAGTTGCACACTCATCTGCACTTTATGGTTATTGTAGTGCTACTTACTAGTCAATGGAAAATGTGACCCTACAGCAGCTCTTGTGCTTGAATGCTATCTGATCGTTTTATTTTAACTATGTGTTTATTTGCCACCTAACCTCATCTTGGCCTTGGTATTTAACCACACTAGTCTATTGTTACATTTTATCTCTCACAGGAAAATGTAGGAAATGTTGCTGGAAGGAGCTAAATGCATCCTTATCATTTCCCACTACAAATATAAACTAGCTTACGGTGCCCTTTCATGATCTGTGAAACTCTGTTCAGATGACTCAACCCATTTTGAAGATTAGATAGAAGAAATCTGAGCTCAAAAGCAACAATCGCTTTCTTTCTTCCCTTGTGGTGGAAGCATGGTTCCCAGACTCTGGAAAAATTATAACTGTATGTTTTGCATCCTTGTCTGTATTGTACTAAGTAAGGCTTTATAAGCTTTGATATAAAGTTTGCTTATTTTATGTCCTTGAAAGTGACTCTAATGGATTGTGATGAGTACTATGAGATAAAGAGCAGATTACCCAGTTATCCTGTATGTTTTGATATGCAAAGCTTCCCAACACCCCGACCCATTTGGCGCACAGACTCCCCTCTCATCTCAGTCTGTCGTCAAGTGGGCGCAGATATGGTTGAACTCAAAAATAGGTCTGCTTGTGTTTGTGTGTGTGTGTTTGTGTGTGTTTGTATGCATAAATGCCCTCAGGAGGGACGTGAAGGCCTTGATCATAGCTGATCCATCTCCACTCCAGTAATGTGTGTGGTTGATAACAGAGCAAATAGGATTATCTAACAAGTGGAGCATTCCTGCATCTGATCTCTCACTCTCTCCATCGCCCTCAGACTCACACACACAAACACACACTCCAAACCCCCTTGAAGCCTCTTTCTTCTTTCAACTCCAAAGTAAACTTTATTACAAGTCTTTGTGTCTAGTTTTGAGAGGGGTTACATCCGATTGACAGACCTTTACACTCATGTTTTGCCACTGCAAAGACGAGGAAGATTAGATTGTAGGCGGTCTAACACTGGTGGCCTGTGGGATACGCAAATAAAATAGGAGAAATATTGCTTGGTTCTGGGTCAGTCTCATTTTTTCATTTCATTCAGAGAGATGGAGAGAAAGAGAATGAGACCAATCTGAAGAGAGTGACATGAAGAGTAACTGAGATGTGAAAGAAATAGAGGATGAAAAGTGAAAGATAGAATAGAATAGAGATGGTTTGGGTGTAATCTTTTTTTGGCATATTTTTTGATTAACCATTTTGCTTAAATATTCTATTGATTAAATAATCAATCTCATAAATAATTTAAGTGTACTTTTAAGGAGTTTGCTGAGCTGTAACTGCTTTAGCAAAGTAACAGAGGTTTTATGATGCCAATAAACATCTGTGAATAGAGTTGAACAGAGAGTCAGGGAGACAGAGAGCGGCAGAAGAGAGAGAAAAGAAAGAATCATGAAGATGATTAAGGAATCTGTTTATGATTCTTCCCCCACTGACAAAGGCAGTTTGACTTATAAATCTCATGCGAAATGTGCTTTACTGTTGAAACACATACAATCATGTACCTACACTAGGCCTGTGCTAATTGTGTGTGTGTGTTTGTGTCTGTGTGTGTGTTTCTGTCAGAGTTTCAGCAGGAGATGGAGCCCAAGGTGAACTGCACCAAAAAGTTGCGTCTCCACGTCAAGCAGGATCCCTGGAACCTCCCCAGCAGCGTTCAGACCCTCACGCAAACCATTGCTAAATACGTAGAGGGTCAGTGTGTACCTGAACCACACACACACACACACACACACACACACACACACACACACACACACACACACACACACACACACACACACACACACACACACACACACACACACACACACACACACACACACACACACACACACACACACACACACACACACACACACACACACACACACAGACACAACACATAAAAGCAAACAACACAAACATATTAATGTTCTTACATCGTTTGGGGCTTTTGTTCATCATGAAAAAGCATGCCATGCTTGGGAGGTAATGCACATTAGATTGACCAATTCTCCAATGCGCCTCATCATATTTGTTAGATGCAATAATAGCCTCTGTTACAGTGGTGTGGGTAAAGGGAGTCCCAAACCGATAACTGTGCTGCTCTCTTTAAACTTTAAATCTAAAACCCTCCTGGGGTTCATAAAGTGGAGCTACAGACATGGAGCTGAAAACTTGCAAGTTAAAGAATCAAAGAGCTGCTCACTGAGATTTTTTTATCTACATAGGGAGTTCAGCCTCATTTATTCGCAAGAGGAGTGTGTGGCTTTGTGTTTGTTGGCACACAGATTGAACACACATGAACATACTGACACACCCCAAACACACTGAAATACAAACAGCACGGAAGAGCAGTCACATGACACTCCTGGGAAAGGTGAACGGGCGGTCAGAACTGAGAGAGTACAAATAAGCAGAGTTAATATTAATGTGCATCTTGGCCTGTGTGCACCACTTTTTTTTTTTACCTCTCCCCATGATGGCTTTTTCATGCAGTACAGCGTCCTGCCAAGCTTCCCGCAGCTCTGATATGACTATAAACAAATACGGATTTATGTTATTATCTTTGCCTGTGGCTGGTTTTTATGATTTCTTTTCGTATGTAAAGATAAACAGCTGTGGAGCTGGGATGGAGCAGACAAGTTATACAGCATCGTCATATTTATGACTTTAAGGGGTTGAGTTTATATTGTAGGTCATACTTCTGCAGTCGGGGAGAAAAGCTCTTTGGGAGTGAGTGTAAGGTTGTTCATTGGATTGCTTTTGTTTGTCTTTTTTCAGAGGTGAAGACACGGCTGCTGTTGGTCTTACTACAATATACAGGTTTGTCTTACTCTCCCCCTGCAGTAATACAGAATCGAGCACCAACTGAAATTTTAATGCATTTTGCACAAAAAATAAATAAATAAAACCATACCCTTTAAAGTGCACCCTGCACTGGTGAACCAGACTGTGAGCTCTATTCGAATAACAGTGAAGAAAGAAGCATCTCACTCAGAAACTCACACGGAATCAGAGAGTTTTATAAACAAGAAAGGACAGTCACTTAAATAGCGAATGAGTAAAACATCTACAACACATTTTTTTAACAAAATCTCTACTATATATTATTCTTACAGGCACTAAGAAGTCTGACATTACTTAAAAACATGACAGTATAGTTTGAGCTAAACTAAAATAATGGCCTGACGATCAATATCCTAAATACACATATGAGTACATTTTATGAAACATAAAGTTGAAAAGAAAAGAAGAAAGCTTACTGTCAGAGTTCCATGTTTGTATGAGGACACAGACTTTGACATGTTTTGTTTTTTTAACTGAAAAATGGGAAATTAACATTAACATACAGTGAATCCACCCTCATTTTGTGTGAACTTGTGCATTGCCCTTGGTGACCTATTCTCTTCCATTACATTATTCTGTGTATTTATTTTGCATTTTGTTTTTCATCTTCTGTTCAGGTTGTTTTTGAAAAAACAATGCTAAGAAAGTGCAAAGTTTATGACATACACCCAAAGACTTCCACAGCACTAATAGATACTATGGATGAAAGTTCTTATCAACCCTTGCAATGGCACTAGGCTAAGGGCACTGCTAAACTCAGGTGCCAACTCCTTAAGAGAAACTATGCTGATAAGATAAGGTGCTGTGTTCCTTTACGTACCTCCAGGAACTGTACATTAATAAGAAAAAGTAGAAAATGGTAGATTTTTTCTGAGGTTGTGGTGGGATTGGTTAATAGTGTCACAGAGTTTGCAGTCATTCCTTATGACACATTATTCATTTCTGAGGGGTTCATGAACTCATTTTTAACTTGGTGGATTGCTGAACTTTTTCAAGGGGCCTATTTCTCAGGAAATTATGGCAGCCAATTATTTTCCACTCGGGCACACCTGTCATTTGCTCTCTTTTCTTTTTTTTTTAATACAATATTTAATACCCAGCAGACTTTAAAAAAAAGCAGCCAAGTCTTTTTGTCGTCTTATTGAAAGCTTAAAAATTGCCATAGCATGGAGTCTGACCTAAAAAGTTTAATTACCATAACAAACTCATGCCACTCATTTCTGTCACTCCTTTTCTTTTAACCTTTTACCTTACCAGATTTTAATCTTCACTCCTTCCGTTTTGTACTCCTTTCATCTCTTTCTGACTATTCCTCGTACTTTCTTGTACTGTTTTTACTTTACCTATTTTTTAACATGAATTTCCTCTCAGCCTCATGTCCTCTTTGTTACCCCTCCAGACTCAGAGATCCAGTTGCGTCGAGATATGGTGTTCTGTCAGTCTCTAGTTGCAGCTGTGTGTGCCTTCTCAGAGCACCTACTGGCTGTCCTCAACCAGGTAAATATTGTGGTTTTTTTTTATTTGTTTTATTCTTTACGTCATCTCACTATATAATATGCTAAATATTTGTGTCCACTCCCAGTTCCACAATGTAGGCAGGGAGCCGGACCAGGACAGCTCAGACCCCCAGGACCTTCAGGAGGCCCAGGAAGCCAGCCGCCGTTGGCTTGAGCAGATTGCCAGCGCTGGGCTGCTCTTCCACTTCCAGTCCCTCCTCTCACCGAATCTGGTGAGCAGCAGACCAGCTCTCAGTTAATCTGCTTTAACAGACATCCTAAAACTGGGGTTGCTGTCTGTATACACATATAACCATATTCATTTATTGTAAACTGACCAATCCTGTAGTTGTGGACGGGCAAAGAATTGCCACTTTCATATAACTATACATATATTTGGATTACACATAGTGTGTAATGGAGTATTAGTCTATTATTACTTGTTTTCCACCATGTGTAGCAATTACATTCTGATATGAAATACATACAGTGTACCACACAACAATCATATATCATACAATATGGATCACTGGGGTACAAAACTTACAGGACATGAATTATCCAACATTCAACTTTTTTATTCTGCACTCTGAATCAGTGTAATGGTGAGCTATAGCTGTGAAAATACAATAGGATCTACCATACATGCATTTGGATTTTAAGATCATCAATCAAGATGCCACTACCAAGCTGTATGGTGTGTGCTTGAAAAAAAAAAAAACACTAAAATGTGCTGAGCTTTACACACAGTCTGCCCACAGTGACTGTGTGGGGATGTGGTCTGAATCGCTGAGGTGTGCTGCTGATTTGCAAAGCCAGATCCTAAAGCCAGCCTCCCTCCTCATGTGTTACTCAAATAACAGACAGTTTCACCATCATCTTGATAGTTGCTGTTTGAGCTGGAACTGTTGTCGGTGGATATTGTGTAAATATCCTAAAAACCCCAAAACACAAAAAACACAAGAAGACATGTTGCGTTAAAGATTCATTAAAATTTTTCAGAACTGTCAACTATGATCATTTGTGAAGTGAACTTTAGGCTGTTTCAACTGATGCCTGTTATTGTATATCAGTTATTCACTGAGTAGTGACTGAGAGGACTGAGATTTTACAACCTATTATTTAACCTACAGTAAATTAAGCTGTTCTGGTGTACTGTCACACAAACTCTGCACTTTAAACTATCTAAAATTAAATGATTAAATCCAAAACACAACAAATCAATCAATCAAGTAAATTTTTCCACCCAAATGCCCCTCTGTACATATAACCTATAATGCTGAGTTTTGTATATTCATGTGAATAATTAATCTTTCATTTTACTTTCAAAAAAACAACTTGGAAAGCTGTTAGCAGTAGTCTTTTGACTTTATTCTCCTACAAGAATTTAAGTCTGTCCATTGAAAAGACCGAAGTTCATTATGAAAGCAAATTTCTCAAACTGAGCTGAGCACTCACTGAGATCACCTTTACCTCCAAGATGTTTTAATAATTTCAAAGTTTTAACCAAGTTGGAGAAACTGAAACTCAAGTTTAAGCAGCTAAAGGACTGAAATATAGTCCTCCAAAGCAGCTATTTCATCAGTGTTTATTTTCTGCATTTTGCATCATCAACCACATAGAAAAACATTTTTTTATTGGGATGAGGTATTTAGATTCAATTTCTATTTCTGTCTTTGTTCACTGGAAACTAGAAACACAGGAAGTGCTTTAAAAGTGTATTTTGGTGGCTTACATCAGGTCCCCAGAAATCATTGATGCTTTTCCCTCTTTTTTCCTGCAGTTTTGTGTCTTTTTCCTGTCTTTTTCTCAAGATATTTCCCTTTCAAGTGTCCCTGTGGAACAAAACAGGGTCTCAGTACCTGCAGGTGATTCCAGTGAAATCTCAGCACGCTCCTTTTTAGGGCACCACATGAAAGGCAGCGTGAGACAAGCTGGGGATGCTGTGGATGTGTGTGTGTCTCTATGGTTCGGTTTTTGTGTAGTCTGAATGTGTGTGTGTGTGTGTGTGTGTGAGTCGGTGTTTATGTGACACCCTGTGAAATAAACTTGCCCACACACAGCAGGCGTCACTTGGCAGGGCGGTGGGTACCCTTCTGTCACATGTTGGGCCATCTCAAATGTGTCTTTAGAAAAAGGCCATAATCCTCTTTCACCACTGCTGTGGTTATCCCTCCGCATGTGGTGGATGAACAGAAGAGAAGAGGGAGGGGGGGGGTATGACAGAGGAGTGCAGGGTGTCACAATCCAAAATATTCGAGGCGCTATTGCTGTGGCCGCAAGCAGATGTACTTGTTTGTGTGTTAGGATGCTGAGTGCACGTTTGAGAAGGAAACACGTACACACAATCGAGGATATAAACAAACACAAACAAACTAAAGCAAACAATAAAAACAGACTAAGATGTAGGCATGCACACTGCTGTCATTTATGCAACCACAAGCGAGCTCCTCAGACCAGCATCTCGTCACAGAGTTGGACAAATGGTGACATTTCTTCCGTGACTTCTTTTCTTAAGAGCAAAGAAAAAAGCAAAGAACAAAAAGGGGCTTTTCAGTGTCTCAGATGTGTTTAATTACAAAAAGGATATACAGTATCATAAAATTAGTGACTGGTGATTTGTTTACAAGAACATACAGTGTATCACACAGGAAAAAAAAACCCAATAAAGGACGCTGACACAGACACACACGCACTGTCAAACTAACCACAGCCAGCTCTGGAAAAACGAAACTTGTGGAGGAAAAAACTTGTGGAAGAGACAGTATGACTTAACTAAGTTGGTGATGAAGGATAAATGTTTGTACTTTTCATCACCAGTAACAGTTTAATCTTGTTGAACTGTACAAATGTGTTCCTTCACAAGAACCTTACTCAAGGTATTGTTCAACTCATTAAGCCACTGCTTGACTGTGGGAACCTCCAGAACATGTTTTTTGACTGTAATTAGCTGTAAGAAAGCGCCATTATACGCAATGTGTACTTTTAATTTGACAAGTACTCTCTTGATTATATTTTTATATTTAAACCTTTACTGGTTATCAAACTGTCTTAACTGTCTTAATACTGATGCCTCTGTATAACCTACATAAGACCCTCAGCTTGTTATTAGTTATTCTTAATGCGTACCAACAGGTCGGCTTTGGTCAGATTCCTCTTAAGAACAATAAAAGGTTTAGAATGACTTCACATTCACAGTATTTTCATAATCATCAAACTATTCAGTGAGCCCTGCATGGAAGCATTTGCATTTTTACATTTCTACAGTCATTTATTCACATTTTTTCCTTTAAAGGAATACTCCACTGATTTAGTATTGCCTTACTCTGACATTGTCTGACTCAAGATGGACAGAATAAAAAGAAGTATCTAAATCAATGCAGCAGAACCAGAGATGTTGTCCTTCTTATTTCCCAAATTCTTCTTTCTTGTCGAGCCTTGATCCGCTAGCCTCAAGCAGAGAGGATGAGTGGGCTACAGAGGTCTGGTAACCTCACTTCTAACCTCACTCTACACACCCTACACAGATTTTTTTTTCATTTTCAGACCTGTAGTCTTCAGCTGCAACTGATGCTGACTCAAATGACATCTAAAAGCTTTCTCCACCACCACGCTCTTACTAGTATGCTATCTTTCTCCCTTCAGACTGATGAGCAGGCCATGTTGGAGGACACACAGGTAGCCCTCATTGACCTTGAGAAGGTCACATTCTACTTCCAGCAATTTGAAGGGGAACCACTGGTGGCCAGTATGTACACTGCAACTTTTCACTTACTTTTTTGGCTTTTTTGAAAACATCATTATGGGCTCATCATTGCTACTGCTACATTTTATGAAACTGATTCAGCTTTAAATTGTGCTCTTATATAATATGTCTCTTCGCCTCTCTTCTTGCAGACATGCCCATGTCATACCAGGTGGAGGGCACCCGTCAGACCTTGAAAGTTTGCTTCTACCTTGAGAGTTTCTACTTCTCCCAGCTGCCCCACAGGCTGAGAAACGGGGGAGGCATCAAAATCTACCCTGTGCTCTTCACACAAGGTATAGTGAGCCTGGTTTGGGAACAGAATGTAGAGCTCAGATGATTGTAAACACTGGCAGATAGATGTATACATACAGTGGCTTAATCGCTTTATCTTTCACTCTTTGGTTTGATCCCTCTGTAGCGCTGGAGAGTATGGAGGGTTACTACTACAGAGACAATGTGTCAGTGGAAGAATACCAGGCCCAAATCAATGCTGCCTCATTGGATAAGGTCAAACAGTACTACAAGAGATTGAGGTATGTTATACAATACATAATACACACATATAACACTTTAAGGCTGTATATCCTGTGCAATCTGGAATTTTTTAGATCTAATATAAATCAAGACGACCTCCCATTCAGCCAGGTTTGACTCTCAACGCCCAGCAGGGCCTCAAGGTGATTGGCTGAGATACACACAGTGGGAACGTTTTATGATTGGTTGCGAACACACACAGCAGGGGCAGCAGTGATTGGATGAAAGTACCCAGCGTGTCACCAGCGCTGATGTAGTGCTTCTGTACAGCTGCTGCACTCCGTTACCTCACACACCATTGGTTTGCCGCACACCCGAGACCCCCTGTGATTGGCCAGGCGTGGATAATTTAATGAGGTGGAAACAGACAGGAAGAAACAGACACTTCTGGGAGTTGAAAATAATGGCTCGGCTTTATTTAATATCTCCTGAATGTGTGAGTCAGTGTCAGATAGCAGATATACAGCATGCTGCCTGAATGTCAATTTAGTTTCACATTAGTTGCTACCTTGTGATTTCAGAGAGTAGAAATCACATTTTAAACCAGCTGTGTGTAAAAGGATGTGAGTGCCTGTGAATGCACAAGATACATTAAGAATTCATATTGAGAAAATGGAGACAGTGTAATTAAGAATTAAAATGTGGCTTTAGCAAAATGTCCTATATTGGTGTTCTGTATGCAAGCTCAGAGCCTGATTTATAGACACACACTTTCAACTCATCCTTTTGAAGTCTACTAATTGGACACTCTGTTACCATAGATCGAAGCCTTCTTACCATCTATACATTGGAGTTTGGTGCCAGCTCAGTTGCCAATTTACTACAAATACTGTAATATCAAGAATAAGCGATATAGGCTGATACCATCTTGAGAGAATCAGTGCTACTCTTGGAAAGCTCATTGAATACCTAGGAGGGCAACTGGTCAACATGTTGGCTTCTACTAAACATCTGCTGCTGATTGTGTGGATAATTAAACGCAGAGCAGAGCTCACAGCAAAACTTAATCTTGTTATTTAGGGACAATCTGCTTTGGGGGGTTGGATGATTTACAGCTTGAGCAGTCATGTGTCACATCAGTGCCGATCCTCCGCGACAAAACATTAATTTACTGGGATTGCTTTCTGCGGAGAGTTTTTAATTTGTTCGTAGTGTTTAGCTTGATGAGTGAAAAGAATTTCGAACATTAATTTCTGTGAGTGTCAGATTTCCCAAAGCGCAGTTGTGGATACTAAATTGTGCTGGGCCATTTAATCTTGTTTGTGCATCAGGCCTTTCCAATAGTCCCTCTATCTCTTTGTGTAGTGATATTGTCTGCTAGATCTTCTGGGACTCCACAACCTTTTAATAGTGAAGTATTGGCATTTTGTGGTATCTCTTTCATTTTATTGAGTCCTTGCTTGCAGACTGTAGTTAGGACTTCATGGTCCGTCTCTAAAATGTCACTATTCTAATTAAGAAACACAGGGAAAGATATATTATGTGCACAGATGAGTTAGGGCGCCTGAAGCACCTTTGAACATGAAATTATCTTAATAAGCTCTCACGATTCAAACCGTAAATGCACAACCTTACTGGAATTCATCCATGTGATTCAGAATAACCTGTGTTATTGCATGTACGCACGTGTACTGTACATGTTCTGTACAGTTTGACCTGAGCAGAAAGAGCCTAATTGAATTGACAGCAGAGGCTGCAGCAGTAACATGTAGCAGATGTGGGCAAACGAGTGAGGCTGGTGATGTGGGGAGCGTTAGGGGTGATGTGTAGGGATGTGGGTAGGTGATGGGCTTCAAAACCCCAACTGGAGTGAAACTGTTAAAGAGACTGTTCTCTTTTCAAATACCCAATCTCCTTTTCAATCAGCCTAACTGTTGTAGCCCAAAACTGCAGATCATTTAATTGTAAATCTAATCAGCTCTCTGAGCTCTCCAGACAAATCTCTGGTCTTCTACTGTGTATGTATATATATACTGAAGATCTGAATCTTTGGTGTGTTTGCTTAAAAAATAACTGAAACAGTAAATCAATTATGATTTAATTTGAATAATTGCTGATCTTTTTGTTTTCTGTTGATGGACTCGGACTGGTGGTTTCAGCTGTAGGGTTATCCACTCTCTAAATAGTATTTTTAAATTCAACATTGCTGCTGAGTCATTCATGTGCACTTGGAATGATACAGAGAACACTAACAAAACCTTACCTAAGCAGAATACTTGCAACAGAAACATGTTGTTTGCTCCCACCCAGAATATTTCCTTGTATCAATTGTAGTAAGTATTCCCAGCTGTTTTTCCACAGTCGGTAGATACAGTGTCTCTCTCTGTGTAATATTACCAGTAGTTTTCGTTCGCCATGTGTCTTTCGGCTGACCACAGACCAGCCTGTGATGTCACTCCTCTCTCCATTGCAGCCTTCCAACCTCAGGCACCTCGTTATCCTTGGAGCCCGGCCACTGCAGTGTTGGGTTAAACCCACACTATGAGCCAAAGCCAGAGGCTGACTGACAGACAGAAACAGTACACGCAATACTGAACTGAATGAACTGCAGGGCCCAGATTCTTGACCGTTTTTATGTCGTCAAGCCCCTAAACGCACTCCCATTACATCTTGGGCCCCCATATGCATTTGGGAGCCCAGAGATATTGTTGTTTGGAAGCAGAAATAACATTTTCTAGCTATTAACATTGCCTGTGGAGAAATAATAGTGATGAGGATGAAAATGAGCCTTTGTGCTTGCAAATGTTAGTAGTGGGATCATTTATATTCAATTAACTTAAGGGTTGCTCATTATGTGGTGGAACCCCAGCACCCGCGTCAAAATGAAACATGCTTTTTCAAAAGTTTCAGAAGTTCAAAAGCAAAAAGAAATCATGCTTTCTGTCTCTTTCTGTTTTTGTCTTGCTCCTCCACTGACACCTTTGCCAGCGTGCATTGTCGGCATTATCCAATTTCGGAGCAGTAAATGATACCACTATCTATCTCTGGCTTACGCTTTCTTTTCCCACACCAAGATACAGTATGATCTGAGCAAACCCATAGTTCCTGATGAAGTCATTCAAGTCTTCTGCAAAACATAAACTCACGGGCCAAATCACAAGCACATGGCTGCTGCCACAGGAGTCAGCGGTATATAGAGCCAAAACACACACCCATGTCTTCAAGCTTTCATAAACTATCTCAGCTGACGCGTGCATTTAGGTAAAAGAGGTTTGAAACTCTGACATGTAGCGATTGACATTTACCTTAGTCATAGCCTTGTTGTTTCTCAGCATAAAAAGCCGGAAGACATTGTTGACCATCATCAAGTAGACAAAGTAATAGAGATAGATTTGCAAATGTACACAGTTGTCTCCTTTCTAGTAGGGGGAAGCAACATCTAAAAAGGGGAAGAAATAAAATGCTCTTAACAGAAAGCGACTTTTCCTTTAGGACACAGTCAGAATGGGAGAGGGGAAATTGAAAGGGGAATATAGATCGCCAGAGCAGGTTGGAAAGATGGAAAGGATTTCAGCAGAGGGATGAGGATGATGGGTCGAGAAGGAGAGTGTGCAAGGGAGGGTTAGTCGAAGAGGGCAGAGTGGAGATGGGAGAACCAGAACGAATGTTTTATTCAAAGGGAGAGATTATTGTGGGCTTGTGGTTTCATCTCATTTTGCTCTTATTGACAAGAAGTTTCAGGAGGGAATCGTGTTTTCCTCGTGCATGCTCCCCCACTATTGATTTTAAGGAGCAATGGTGCATACAGCATTGTGAAAGAATAAAGGAAAAAGTCCAGCATGTACTACGTGTGTTAGAAGGCATGTTAAAATCAGTATCTTTTGGCACAGCTCAGACAGAAAGCTTGCACTGTAAGCATTAAGCTTTTCTCCCTAATTGAAATGCATTTGGCAGTAGTAAGGAAACGTTTGGCACTGTTTCAGAAGGCAGTTGTGAAATTTCCACATCTCATGGTACACGTCCCTTTGATAAAACTGCCTGATTAATGTGGATATTAAAATTCTACACAGTCTGACAAATGGTGTATAATGATGGCATGGTGGCTGAAAGATAAGCAATAAACTGGGATGTATGGCACTGTCCAACAAATGCTATATATAAGTATTACTACAGACTTTTGTATTTCATGCTTTGTTAGTTAAATAGTCATCAGTCATCACCACACAGCACAGCTTCTGGGTCATTTGTGCTCGCAGTGTTTGCTCTAACATCAGCTATAGGGAATTGGTAATCACAGTACTGCAGTGCAGTTTGTCTTGATTAAGCAAAAATGCTGGACGCTTATTGCAGGTCAGAGTGTCAGTTTCAACACAGTAGTGAGCGGCTTCACTGCTTCTTTTATCTCTGTTACCCTGCGGCTGGAGCCTCTTGTGACCGAGTGTTTAGCGTGAGAACATGCAAGATAAAGTGCTGCATGCACAACAACATGATTAATGCTACCAGCTGATCAGGTAATGGCTGCTAACTCATATATATATATATATATATATGGATATACACATGTAGCCTCACAAACATGTTACTACAGCCTTATATATGAGTCTCCCTGACAGCTAGCTTTGCGTAAATCATGTTTGTTTTCCACCTCCACAATATATGCTCGACAAGAGACGATAGATAGTGTGACATCACTTAAAGGTGTTCAACACACAAAGATGAATCCCACTGCTGTCACCAACATCAAAACAACGCCACAAGTCTGTAGCTCAAACAGCATAGTTGCTTTGTGTAATTGATGGTATTTCTCTTCCTCCCTGGGGCAAGGCTATGCAGTAATGATTAATATAGCAATAGCTTCTGCAGCAAGTTCCCACATCTCCCATCTGACATCTATTAGTATTGTAATGTAGCAGTGCAGCTAGTTTGCTAAAATTGAGAATTCTCAGCTGACTGCATCTGTAACCAGAGAAGTCATTTTAGAATGAAAAATACTTATTATTTGAGCAATCATAGCTGATTATGGATATTATGCCAGCTACAGCAGGGAGGCAGTGGCGGTTTGGCCATATATTTTTTGTCTGCACAGAAACAGAGCTTTCTTTCTCTCTGCGTTCCTCCAGTTTGGGGAAGTGATGAAAATGCTACAGCCTTTGCACAGGCATTGGGAGTCCCAATTCACTAGAGCGCTGAGGAAGGTGGTGGGGCTTCATTCTGCTTAAGCTCATGTGCACTGAACCCCTGTCTATAAAGCCTAGTAAGGTTGAGCGTCAGAGACCCAGTTCCATTTATCATTTCCCTTTGATTCTATAATTGAACGGCCATAATGACGACAGTTCTGCACTTAGTGATGCTTGATATTGTAAAAAAGACCTTGACTCATCTTTCAGCAAGTTAAGGAAAGAGCCAAGAATACTTTGCATCTACTTACGTGCACCATCAGGGTCGTAAATCTTTTCACTATTTTAAGCCAGTTGCTATTTTTGCATTGTAATATATGCAGTAATTGGATGTGTGTCTTCAGTGACAATGATTTAGTGATAATATGTCTTCAGCTGGCTCTGACATTGAGACCCCGTTAACATTAATCTGCTGTTTTGTGTCAAGGGCTGTTGTTTTTTTTCTGGTCTTGACTGACACTAATAATTTTGCAAATGAGCCTCGATTTAAATTTACTCAACATATGCATGAAATAATGCATTTTTATTTTATTATGTCTTTAGTTTTTAGCATTAAACCCCCCAAAAAAGGCTTGCCATTGTTACCTACATAGAATATATTTTTCCTGCTGCCATATTCTTCCATATTAAACTGTGGTTGACATATAGCTGGTCATAAATATTTGCCTGGAAGTGTAAATAGGAAGGAGGCGTGGGGTAAGAATATGACCTCCAGCACAGTTCACACGCAGTATCTCGCTGGTGTCAGTGCAGAAACATCACCGTGTGGCATGTGAGGGCTCCTGGAAGCCCTCATTAGCCCCCAGGCAGCTCTGCCACACACTGCAGGGGTTTGTGGGGGATTTAATAACAGTGAGTGTCATTCATCATGGCAGTGTGAGTGATTTACATGGACCAGCATGCACCTCTGCAGGATTACATATAATGTCATAAATCGTAGACACTTTACTTGTGTCCTCAAGAGTGAACGGCTATGAAAAAAAGAAGATTCTCATTTTGAAACGTTTTCTCAAGGTATTTCAGGGTTCATTTAGTTTTCTTTTGTTATTTTTGAATGAAGGATGTCATGCTAATGTGCCCATTCCCACACTGCTTCTCTGAAAACATCTGTGCCTCAGATCCTTCTTCTTTGACGCCGCCGCTGACTGCTAATGCTCCAGTGCTGTAAAGGGCCTCGAGTGTCCTATTGTCATGAAGGAAGTAGAAACAAAGAGAATTAAGTATTCTCACCGGCCCAATAAAATAAAACCAGCTACACGCAGAGCAGGTCATCTCTGGCCTGCAGCCAAATCCTCCATTACAGTCTCCTGTAAAAACCTATTGGCTGTGTGTGTGTGAAATGTAGTTATTGCAAAAATGGCTAGAAGCAGGTTGCACCTAGATTTTTTATTTCTACTGAAAACCCAAATATAAACAAGGGAAATGCTTTCAACAGAAGAAACAGAATAACACAGTTTTCTGTTTTGATACACACTGGTTGACAGATGGTGGGTTGGACTTTTGATTGGTGTAAAATTCCTCTGAAAAAAAAACATGACAATTAACCATAGAAGCTGTTATTTTTTTAACTTTTATGTTAAATGAATGCCAGCGGGTGAGAAAAAATGATAACAAGCTTGTGCAATAACTTGCGGGGGCCCTCGATGTCCTGCCATTAAATTGGAGCAGATGGAGTCCAGGGGCTTAAACCTGAGAAATAATAGACACCCAGTGGGTTTAGACCTTATACCTAAGGTGTATGTAATATGTGCTTAGCCACACGGTTGTGTTTGCACACAGTGTGTGGGCTTAAAATGTAATTTCCCATCCATAATAAATGTTTGTAAGGTGTTTGGTTTCCAAACCTCTGACAAAACATCATCAGCTCAGATGTAATGCAGGTTCTCTTGAAACCACACATCACTTATTTCGTCATTAGAGACCTCCAGGAGAGTCAGCCCTGCTCCTCAAGCTGTGGCTTGTATTTTTAGAACAACTCTTACAGTAAGAGGATGAGATAATCAGTGGGTATTATGACCTTGCTTCTGCAAAGGGGTGTGTGCAAGGGCAAGACATGGTGCTTTTATTTAGCCTGAAACCGATAAACAAATGCGTGCAGATGAAGTAGAGTCGAGCAGTTATATAGAAGTCAACTTCTCTCAGACAGATTCTATTATAGACCTTTAAGATAAAAGTCTGAGCAGCCGACCGATAAGCGCAAGGGACAAGGGTGAGTGGACTCACAGTTGAAGGAGACAGATAACAGGTCATATCTGAAGTGAGAGTCAGAATAGGAACTATTTCAGGACAAGGTTTTGATTTCCAATAAACTTCCTTTCGTGTTATGTAGCGTTTTATCGCACCACTGAATCTCGTCTCTCTCTTTGTTTGACCTGTTAAGCAAATTATGTTTTGTTAGGAAACGCTTGGATCCAACTTTCATTTACTGCAACTGCCTGTTTTTCCACAGCACACTCTCACACACAGACATAGAAGTATGTACACACATACAGACACAATGTGGATGCCAGGTGTTTACTGTAGAAACTTTAATGAGGAAATCAAACATTTAGAGCTTTAAACTGTCAACCCAACAAAATGCTGCAGTTACCCCAGCAGTTTTGGCCATTATGCTCTTTATGAGAGGAACTTTAGAGGTGTGTATTCCATGCTAAGGTGCGGTCTAACTTGTGAGCATCTTTTGAATGATAAGGCCATCTTGAACCAATTACATGGGCTGTTAACTCCATCTGAACCCTTAGCAAACTCTGTTCATAGTCATTTAGTACAGCACGCCACAAGGTTAAAGGATAATTTGCCGTATAGGGATTAAATACTTGGAAACCTTCAACAAGTGAAGATATAAAATGGACAGATTACTCATCCATATCACAGAATAAATGTGTGTTCTGTAGTAGATTTATATGAGCTAAAGTTAGTGTAAACATGCAGGTGGAGGCATAAAACATAGCCTCATTAACCTAAATGGATGAAGGAAAGTTTACTATGAAGGTCATATGTACTGTATATGCACCGGTAGCCGGTGCAGGTATGTTTCCTACAGTATGACTTTGGTAAACTATAAAGTTAATGTTTGTGTGTGCATTTGTGTGAGATCTCACTGACTTTTCATTTCTGACTGGTTCATAATCACTATAAAATCATGAATCAGGGATGTGGTAACTCTGCTCTGATTAATTAATTTCATTAATATTATGTCAGGCAGAAATACCACAGTCATAATGAATGCCTCCTTAGCCTGATTTTAATCACTTAATAGCAGAGTGAATGCAGATGAATGAGCCGTGCTTCACTGATTCTTGTAAACAATCTCCCTCCCTCAAAGTCCTTGCAGCATCTCTACAAACTGAATTTTTCCCTGACAATTTGCGATTTCAGGAGTGTGCGCTGAACAGATGACCATATGTTGTGCTTTATTATTGCTTCTGGCAAGAAGTAATGGAGTATGTGATTTTATTACAAGGGGTTTAATGCAGTGTAGTGTACCTATTTTTAGCACACCGCTGGATTACTGAGATTTGATGGAGTCACAGACTGCTGAGTTTGCACCAGTAGCACTCCACCTCAGATGGACTCATTGCGGCATACATTCTCTGTTGCTGCATAAGGACACAGTGCTGCCTCCAGTGGACGAAAAAGGAAAATAACACAAACTCGACTGTACTGTCCATGAATGAATGAGGCAATGGCATTTGGAGTGATGCCCAGGACAAGAGATGCTTAGTCTGTGTTTCTGCTGAGCTGTGCCCAAGTTACTTTCATGATTGATAGTCAGATGGTGAAGCTCCATAATGAGCAGGTGGCCTACTTTTCCCAGAAAGGCAGCCAGTGCTCCTGATGACCTAATGGTACAGGGAAAACAATGCCACATTATGTTTTTTTTAAGCAAAGGAGCTTCTGAATAAAAAAAAACATCTGGACGGTTGTTAAATGCAGTCTACTGCAGTATGTTGCTACTTAACAGACACAGTTTTCTCTCCCACTGCAGTGCAAACATCCAGTTAGATTCACTCCATATGTGAACTGTTGTTTCTCCCCTAGGGCTTTCTACCTGGATCAGTCAAACATGCCACCTAGCTCTGCACCCAAAGCTGCCCTCATAGATAAGGTAAGAACAACCTCATGCTGCATTCATGACATCATGGAAAAACTGAAGTACTGGTTTAGATCTTGCTGCCAATGTGGAAATACTTGCACGTATTACATGTTGGAACATCCAGAATGGCAAAGTTAACTGATATGATTATTGATTATTTTAGCACGCAGCACTGACTGCAATAGTGTGAATATAGTAGATCCATCAAATATTTCCCAAATCCTACCTCTATGAAACCTAACATTACCTGCAGCAACCACTATTAAGTTGAGATAAACATGTTTTCCTAGTGGGCAGCTTTTTTCTATTGTAAATCTGTGAACACTGCATTACTAGCACAGTGTGAATCTACCTGACAAAAGACCAAAAACACCTCATCATCTGCAGATCTTTTTATGCACTGCTTTGCCCATAAACAGCTAGGCAGTGTTTTTTCCCCCTCCTTGGATCCAGCACTAACCCCTCTCCTTCTGTTTCTGCCCAGTTGATGCGTCCCCTTAATGCTCTGGAGGAGCTGTACCGTCTGATGGAGAGTTTTATCAGCTGTCGCCGCACTGCTGCCTGTCAGTACACTGCCTGCGGGGCTTCTGGAGTGGGGCTGCTTACTGTGGCCTCTGAGCTCTGCTCTCGTCTGGGAGCCACACACATCGTCATGTGCAACAGCGGCGTTCATCGGTGAGTGTCTGGGCACGTATACTATACAACTGTACATGTCTCCCAGCACTGTAGAATCCGCCTCCAGTTCAATTATGAATTCCCGCTTACCAGTTTGCTTCTTTTGACAGCTCTCTTGCAGTTTCTTTTCTCTTTCATCTTTCTTGGATTAACACGTCTCTCACCTTTACCATTTCTACCACACTGGTTCGGTGCACCTTCTTTTATCCTCTGTCTACCTCTCAGTTTCACAAGAACCCTGCACTCCTCACCGTGGGGATTTTCTATTAATACACATTTCTCTGCATTAATTACTAGCAGGATATTGTAGTTAATAGGGCCCATTGTTTCTCAGTCCAGATTAGGGACTTTTAAAGCAGGCATAGCACTTTACACAGGAAGGAGACAGGTCAATTACTTCTCATTGAATTCTATATATGGCTACCTAATTCACCTGCTACTGAGGGCACCATTCCTCAACGTGTGAGGACAGAAATATCCTGATCGTTTGTCACCACCGATCCCCTGTTCCAGCTTTCATCTCTCATCTCCTACACTGCTCTTTCCCTCCACCCGCCCACCCATCGCTCTGATACCCTCTTTCTTTACCCCCATGACAGTTTCCATATCTTTTTGTCTCAGTCACATGCACAGGCTCACACACACACACACGCGCATGTGGGTTAACGCGTTTGTGGGATGTGACTGATGGCTTGATAAAGTGCAGTGGATGGAGCCGCCTGGTTGCCTAAGCTCTAATAGAAGTTCCTGTCTGTGCAATGACTGCTGCTACTTTATTAACCCACAGGCTGTGCGTGTATATGCGCGTGTGTGTGTCTGTGCAATTATACACACTAGCCACAACTCACCCAGACAGGCAGACCAAGTGTACCATGACACAGCAGGTGACAAGGCCTGCCATATTTAGGATTATTTGTGAACTGGCTTTCTCCTTAAACACTGTTTTGCCCTCCCAAGCTGCAGACCCAGGTTTATTGAGTGAGTTACTTTGTCTGATGCAAGTGTACAGAAACATTATTTACTTTGACAGTCAATGTTTTTTATGAATAACCCACTTATTATTGACAGAATACAGATTATATATGAATGAACCAATTGCACTGCTTTCTCTGTATAATTTCAAATATTAAGAAATAATCTCAGTATTTCTCATGTGAAATGGTGAGCACACAAACTAAATCTGGTATAATTGAAAAACCTATGAAACCAAGCCAGTAGATTAGTAATGTGGAAATTGCATTATCAGTGTGGCAGCCTTCTCAGGCACTATTGATTGGATTAGTTGACTTGATGGATGAGTTTTAATAACAGTGAAAGCGTGATATTTTGGGGGCATCAGCAGTTGGCAATACAATGCGCTCCTCTAGTCTCCAGATTTTTTTGTCCATCACCCCCACAAAAACCATTAGAGAGGCAAAAGGAGAGTTCACTGTCTGACAGCAAAACAAAAACGATAGCAGAGGGGGGGGGGAGTATTCCAAGCCCAAAGCCTAATCCACATTCCACAAAACACAAGGCACTAACTTGCTCAAATACTTGACATTTGATCCTTGTTTCTATTCCTTAAAGTCAAAGTAGTAATTTCTCAGCTGTAAATGTTTGGCCTGTATATACTTCTCCTCTGCTCATCCCTCCTTTTTCTGAGTCCTGCATCTTCTCTGTCATTCTTTCCCTTTCTTTGTGTTTGTCGCTCTCTTGTTTCTTCTCATTTATCAGCATGGACTTGGCTCTGGAGGAGTGTAAATGGGAATGGGCTGGAACAACATGAAACAGATGGGTATAAATCACCTCATACTATCTCACCAGCCCTAATGAAAAGGGAAACCGTGCAGCCTCACACACACACACACACACACACACACACACACACACAGATTTTGTTCAGTTCCTTCATCCTTTTCCAGCTGAAGAGATATTTAAAGATCCTCTGTGGGTGACTTTTTTCCCCCCTCCTTTATCGGTGTGGGAAGCTCAAAATGGGTGCTTAAAATATTCCGGGGTGGTCTGCAAAAGGACATCTTTTTTCTATTCTCCACTGGGATATCTTTCGGCACATACTGGAGATGATTGTTGAGTTCATTACTTTTATCACATCATGTTACGCTGTCATGAAGTTATGCAACTGGAACTCAAGGGGACGTTTAAATCATGATCTGATTGACTCAAAGTAATGGCTTCTGGCAGCAATAAATCCCTCAACGCACACCTTTTTTTTCTTTTTTAAAGTTTTGTTCTCAATCAGTGTGAAACCCTACCATGAGAGAAGGAGATATTGAAGCAAACAGCTCAGATTTTTTAGCAGCCCCATGGCACTGTTACTCAATGAAACCAAGCTTGGCAGCGTAGGAACTTTGGACAGTTCAATTTGCAGTGAAAAGGCCCTGGATCAATATACTAGTACAGCTTGTTATCATAGAAAGGTCACCAGCAGCCTTGATCCCTGTCACTGGCTCTCTAAGGATTTATCCACATGCTACCTTCTTCTTTGTGTGTGTGTGTGTGTGTGTGTGTGTGTGTGTGTGTGTGTGTGTGTGTGTGTGTGTGTGTGTGTGTGTGTGTGTGTGTGTGTGTGTGCGCGCGCTTGGAACAGAGTTTGCTGTAACTAATGAATCACAGACAACACGTCAACACTCATTTTACACACATCACACCCTTATGACAGTGAGAGTACATCGCCTCTGCCACAGGAGATGTGCTGACTTGTCCTTGGAACCTTTTCTCTCGGCCGCAACAAGAAGTATCAATCCTGATGATGAGAACACTGGGAAGTCTCCTCCAAGTGCTGAAAGTCCAAGACGGTGTTTAATCCTTTTTTTTCCTCCTCGGCCTAAAAGCAATGATCAGGAGGTTTGTTATTCTCCTGATGCTGTGTGTTTGTTTGCTGTGAGTGACATTTCAGCAACAAGTAAAATGATTCATTAGCGAGGAGATGAGTGAAGGTGAAGCAGTGGGAATGCGATGGCAATGACAAGGAGTCAAGAGGTGCAGGGAGATTTGATATAGTTGTACTGAATTCTGCCAGAGATTCATCATATCTGGATGACGCCCAGATTTTGATATTTGGCTTGCTTTTTTTCTTGTTGATGTTCAGTCTTAAGATCTCGTATTCAATCTCCATCTGTTGCAAAGACTGCTTTATTTCCATGAAAGCATGTTGAGAATGAGTCAGTGTCGAGTCAGAGAAGAAGGTGTTTCTTGTCACTGTAGATGATTGTACTGTGTCAAATACAGACTGTATGCTTTGATAGTACAGCATCTGTGAAATAGGAGGATAAATATGTGGCATAACAACAACTGCATCAAAAGGAGCAATATTCTGCATTGATAATGCATGGTAATTCAGCATCATCCTTTCCCTTGGTGAATCTGATAAATACGCAGATGGGGAGCGCATGTTTAAGGTTGACCTTATGTGTTTCCTCTCTGACCAACAGCTGCACCCTGAGTGTGACACTGGAGCAGGCCATCCTGCTGGCCCGAAACCACGGCCTGCCCCCTCGCTGCATCATGCAGGCCACTGATGTCATGAGGAAACAGGTATGTCGTTTACACACATACACAATGTTGCCCTTGCATATCCTCTCTCTTTAGTTCTGCCTCCTGTTATTACTGCTACAGTCCCCACTGTGACATTTTCTAACTCAGAGTGTATTTGTGCTTCAATCCACAGCAGCAATTTCTGCATCCAAAATCATTAGATAAACTGTATGCTTCACTGAGTCAAACTAGGCTTCCAAAACTATATTAGCAATGGATTTAACAGTGCCAATAGAGGAGCAGTTATGTCCCTCTAGCTTCTGTGGTCAATGTTTGACAGAATATTACTTCAGTAAGAATGTAATTTTTAAAGGCAGCCAACACTTTTTGCTGACGTGTTTTCTGCGCTCCCTACCTAAAAATCATTAGCTCTGCTTCTGTCGCCTCTTTCCATTTCTTGCTAATCAGCTATGCATTCACTGCAACCCTAATATGAATATGACCAAATGAGAGAGTAAAAAAAAGTATTTAGAAACTGAACAGATTGGGTGAGAGTCTGGAGTTTGTTTGTTCGGCATGTCTATTTGGGGTCAAGGGAAGGAAATTCACATTACTTTTCTTGCACGTTTTCACCCCACAAAAGGCTTCAGCCATGACCGGATCTTGGCTCATAGCTCAGACTCTCATTAGAAGTTCTGTGAGTGGTGGTTATATTGCTGTTTGCAGTGAGAGGAGAGGTTAGTCGAGAGGCTGAGATCCTGTGGGAGCAAAGGCATTTAATTTCTATGCTCAGAGAACTGGGCTGCCAGCCAAGAGGATGCAACTCTGTGCATTGTGTGACCTTGAGTACTACTGTATGTGGCTGGAAGAAATATCCATCTTGTGGAGGGTGTGGTTTGAGATATTTGTAATGGAATATGAGAAGATGCAAGTATGGAGATCTGCAGTTTTGGTTAATTTGTTTTTTTATGCCTGAGATATCACATTACTGTTATTCTTGTGAACGTGATATCTCAGGAACACCCCGAGGGAATTACTTGAAATTTTCCACTTGGACTCAAGAATAAACTGATTAGAATTTAGTGGTAAAAGGCCAAGGTCACTGTGACCTAAAAAAACACACTTTTGGCCATAACTTAAGAAGTGATGACCATATTTCACAATTGATCCAACAAGAATTTATGACACTTTTGACTTAAAGTTCAAAGGTCATTCTGACCTCAAAATGATCTTGATTAAACATGTTTTTGGTCATTGCTCAAGAATTGTGTGATTTATGACAAAAAAATTCACAGAGCTGTTTAATGGAATAGAATGATGTGGAGTGATGACATGTTTTACCCAAAAGGTCAAAGGTCAACTTCACTGTGATGTCATAATGTCTTGGGAAAAAAAAATTCAGGCCAAGGTTGAACACCATAAGTCAGGAACACAGGGGAGATTGAGAACATATTTCACCATTGGAACTGGTGACATTCAAAGATCAAAGGTTGTTGTGACCTCGAAGTAGGTTTTTAGCCATAATAAAAGAATGAATTGTGGGATTCCAGATTACACACACACACATCTGCGCACAATTGGTAAAAAAAAACTAGCACAGTACAGGTTGTCATCTTTCCATCTCATCCATTCTGCATTTCGCCTAATGCCTCATTCTGAATTCCATTCGACTGCAAACAACATATTGGAGCGCGCCTAGCTAATCGTGATCCTGTGAGTGAGTGAGTGAGTGAGTGAGTTTCATCTACAGCTCAAAGAGAGCCATTGAATCTAAAAATGCCAGGAGAAAACACTGGAATCGTACATATTTATCATCAATATTATGATCTTTATATCCTGCATTTAGCCCAAAAATAAAAAAAAACAACATTTTTATTTAATTCCAAGTACCAAGTTCACATTTATTATGAGTCTGGATAGTCAAGGATGAAAACTGCAATTTAAGTTGTTGGGGGAGGCATATGACTACAGGGTGGTAATTCTAGTTTTCTTCCTGTTAGAACAGAACTTTTTCCCACTATTTTTTCTGTCATTAGATATTTTGTGTTTTCTTGCGTCATCATTGACCTAGACATCACTGAGAAGAGATGATTCAGTTCAGATACAGAGCAGAGGGGAGTCTGCTCTTCTGTGTCTGCCTCTGTGTGTGTGTGTGTGTGTGTGTGTGTGTGTGTGTGTGTGTGTGTGTCCTTGCTCTCAGACATCAGCTGATGAATCTGATGAATATGAATATCGCACAGGGTTTGGATGATGCCTCTTCTTCCTCGCTGAATAGTCATATTTACTCACAAAAAGGCTATCTGCACAGCATCCTTTCCCAGCAGGACTCATCCATCAAGCCCAGTCAACATCATTCAGAATGAGAATGCATGAGTGATTTGGGCAAAATGGGTCCAATCACAGCTTGATTTGTAAAAGTCTGCATAGCAATTTCCAATATTCAGTCTGTATAGGAAGAGTATATATAACTATCAAAACTAACTTAAGAAGATAAGTCATGGTATCACTTTTTTGGACTTTATTTTTCCTGTTCCAACATATGAAAGGAACACATTGTAACTGTTATGACTGTTATATACATTTCAACTTGCAAATCCAGAGAAAACTTGGCACGGCTGATCAAGACAGATCAAACGGAATAAACTAAATCCATCATGCAAAATAAAAATGTCCTTCCAGGTAATGTTTTCTCACTGATGTTTCATCCATTAAAGCCTCAGCAGAATAGGAAGTGTCAGTTATAGGTGCAGGTGCATCATCTATTAAACAATCAGCTCCCAGCTAGTTATTTATTAAAGCCCCGACGAGGAGTGTTCATTTTGTGTTGATTCTGGAGGCTCCTTTGGACAAAAGTGTAGTGTTTTGTTTCATTTATCTATATATATTTGAAAACAATACAAGATACATGCAGCATTTTGAATGCATGAATGAATCAATGTTCATTATAAACAAGCGTGAACAATGCATGCACAAATTGGCACTTATGTGCTTCTTGGACAGTGATATTTGTTTTTTTTTTGTCCAATATCTTTAAATGCATATTACGGCTCTATGGCAATATTGGTCAGTCAGTCTGTTGGTCAGTCATTCACTACTTTGGTCCAGACTGAAATATCTCAACTATTGGATGAATTGCCAATTTAGTACAGACAGCTGTAGTCTCAGGAGGCTGAATCCTAAAGATGGTGATCCTCTGATGTTTCTTCTAGCATCACCATGAAGTTTATATTTTCGTTTTTTTGTTTAATTTCTTGACAACTTTTGGATTTGTCCAGTACCAGCATTTTGCTAATGTTAGCAATTGGCTAAGAGCAACACTGTGCCTAAGTACAGCGTCACAGAGCCACTAGCATGGCTGCCTCTTATTCGTGTTACTTGTAAGCCAAGTCCTTGTAATGGAAAATCATAAACTCGAATCAGGAACGTTTTTTTTCTAGAGTTCTTCATGACTTGCTGATCTAGAGTAGTAGTATATCATCTGATATTTTGGGTTTCAGAGATATTAGGTATATAAATCAAGTTCCAAATAGTTTTGTTTCCACTGTTGTCTCTAACTGACCAGATCTACCCTGGGTGCCATGTCCTTTCGGGACATTAGGGGGCATCTCTGTCTGGAGGCATCAGAATAGATGGCTGTGATAGGCATCGAATAATTGCTGATGCTATCCTGCTATCTTCACGCAACTCAGGGCAGACAGTAAGATGGCAAACAGCAGAGTTGAAACCGAGAGGTCAGCTAATGCACTTTGGCCAGTCGCTCCCTTTCTATCTGCACAGGTCATCTGCGTCTCGTCTTTGAGTAATGATTCAATTGTGTATTTTTGCTTGTGTGTGTGCGTCAGAGAGGGTATATGTGTGAGTGCAGTTGTTCGTGTCTCTGAATTCAGAGGCTGAGTTGCTTCCTGCCCCCCCACAGTTGTGTATCTGCCGACGCTGTGCACAGCCAGCAAACTACAGGAACATTAGCAAAAAGCAGACATGCTCCTGACTGGGTATAATCAAAATCTGCAACAGGAACCATTCATCTTCCAAATGCCTTACTACTCACTTTTATGTCCTTACAAAGACTTTTCTGCATGTGCTATTTTGTAGATGTAGTTGAAAGAAGACAGATACTAAAGATAGACAGCACACAGCACAGTAGTTAAAATTTTAGGGTCTCAACATGCAACATATGTCATTCATGTCAGACAACAGGGGTTGTTTATACTACAATTTATCAATTTTCTCTCACAGGTGACCACCAGTCATTCATCTCACTTGAGGGGAACAAAAAACATCATAAGAAATGTATTTTGACCAAGATGGCGTCGAGTACTTCTTATGTTTGTGAAGCATTGTTTAAGCTCTTCAGTCCATGTTGTCATGAATTGTTGATGTGTGTTTGTCTTTTAGGGGGCCAGAGTTCAGAATTCCGCCAAGAATCTGGGAGTGAGGGATCGCACACCATCAACAGTCCCAAGGTAAAACCGCTGTCACATCCTGTTCGTGGAGCAACTTCAGCATTGTAAATTGAAGGATCTTAGTGAGCTTTGCTTTGTTATAGCTCATTAACTATAAATACATTTTTGTCATTACTGCTGGCAATTTTGTAAAGCATAGTTGTTTAAATGATTTCCCCCCTTCCAGGCAGCCATTTGTTTCCATTAATTTTACTTGGGCATTAAAATCAACTTGCAGAGAGACCATGATATGTAATGACTCAGTATTAAGATGTCTTTATATTAAAGTTATGTTGTCAAATGTTAATGCAGTTTAGAATTTTTATGAATTTTTAATTCGTCGCTGGTGCTTTTCCTAGAGCATTTGAGCGACAGCAATCAAAGCACAAAACTACTAGATCATATTGTAAAAGCTTTTTTCACACAACCTTTCAGGCACCACTAGTGATTTTCACTATTCATATACACATGAAGCTTCACTCAGAACATTCAGTCTTGCCCCTTTTCACCTTGTAATGGATGGTTATAAGTGACTGGCTAGCTATGCATTTGTTATTTTTACACATGAAAAATATTAAAACAAATAGTACGTCATGTAAAATATAAGATAGAAGCATATTGTGCACATAGTACTCATTACTCAGAAGAACATAATGATATGCGACTCACAAGGACATGCAGAATATTTCAGGGATAAACTGCTTGTGTGAAAGGATTACGACTGCAGATGGACAGAGATTGTTTGGATACTTTGTGATAGGAGCCCTACTATTTTTTCTTATTGTGTATCTTTCCACGTTTTAAAATCCCAGTCAGATGTTGTAGCTTATTTGAATGTACCATCAAGGTCTTTTAAAAACTGACTCTGCTCTCAGTTACTCTACCATGTGGCAATAGAATAAATTTGACCCCAAAAATAAGTAAATTAATACATAAATAAAATGGTCTAAGTGTACTCTGAAAGGTATGACGTCAGTCTAAAAACCTGTTGTATAGGTTTGCAAATGGCAAATGCATTTCTGTGTAGTTAGTGTAATTCAGCTTTTTCCAAAGTGCATGTATTTGTACAGTATTGCAGGTCTGTGTATGTACTTTTTGTGCAGGACTGGGGCCAATTGGTTCCATTAGAAGGGAGCTCCCTGCACTCAGTAGCCCCAAGATGAGGACGAGGACTGCCTCAGCCATTTGGCTGTGACATATAGGCTTTTGTGTGACAGGCAGCCCTTTTGAACCTTTTAGTGAAATTGACAAATACGATTAAGTAGTGGGATGATTAGTGTGGTCGGAGAGCAAAATTGCTGCACTCTCAGTAGGTTTATGTCATAATTGTTGCAGTGTGAGTGACTGCTGAAGAATGTATAAGCTTGTGGATGAGGAGACATGCTGGCTGTTCACTGATCTGCAGATGAAAGGGACAGTAAAATTTTAGTGTGAGTTTACTGTGCGACCATGTGATGTGGAGAAGATGTGAGTGGTGCAATCGATATTTTAAACTGCAGAAGACAGCAGTGCTGTATTAGAGTGCAAGAAATGTACTGAGATTCGAAAAAACACTGATCAATTATGAATAATACAAAATAAATGTGCTATTAAAGTGATGTTTGCCATTCATTAAAGCAGCAGAACAGACCATATAACGCTTGCTTTAGAAGGAATTAGAGTTTTAATGGACTTTATAATGGTTATAGTAAAAAAAATGAATGCAGTCAACCTTATCTTGCAAATGCAAACAACTGTAACTACTGCATAAGTCATATTTTTAAAATTTTACCAAGCCATAGTATATATAGTTTATTTTGTACCACCAACCCTTGTGGGGGGGAAAACTAGATTCTGAAGTCATTTCCTACTGTTTGAACATAATTAATGTTGTTTAAGCCGGATGTGTGCTGCTGAGGATGATTATTTTCCCAGTGGAGACAGTTTTCTTCCTGAATCTGCAGCATAATACCTGGTTATGTGTTCTTTATTTTCTTGTATTTGCTTTATGCTTCCACATGTTGTTCAGTGTTCACATATACTAGGACGTTATTAAATGCCATTTTGCATGTGTGTTTCTCTGGTCAGGTTGTACAAGTTGTGCCAGCCGCCACCCCCGGATGGTGACCCATAATGCATTGCATCCAGGAAGATGCTGAAGAAGTCTAGAGGAGCTTTGAGTCCCAAGCATCCTTTTTCCTCCCTCCACCCATGAAGGATCAACCTAAATAAAGACATTTATTGGGTCCATTTTATATATCCAGAGTAGATGCCCTAAAGTGTAAATAGGATTTTAAAACCGTAAATAGTATTTTTAATACGTTATATTTTTCACTGTTGTACTTTATACATATTTTGAGTTTTTTTTTTTTTCATGTAATGCATCTTACAAGACAATGATTCAGAGTTAGAAAGGAAAATATTTTTAGCCAGAGAATGCATTTAAATTAGCCCAATGAAATTGAGTAAATCCCATCAGTTCACTGTCTGCATATAATGGGCTGAAAATCATGTTTGCTTTCACGAGGGACATTTGCATTTCATGTTATTAGTTTAATTTGCATATGAAATAAGCAAGATAATATTGATTAAAAGGATACTGGATGAAATTTGGCTTTCTATTGTGTTCAAATTAGCCAATAATTTCTCTGCTTCTCTTTAGCTCTGACTTCTACGCTTTATCGAATTCTGTCAGTATTGGATAACCATATGAATGTGTGTTTTGTAATGTTCCTCATGATCTTTATTCGCTTGTAAATATACATATTTAGTGTGTGAATGTGGTATAAGAGTCATGCCCTTGTTTCCCATTGTCTGTAACATGCATGCATATGAAGATTCTAAATGGTCTATCAGTATTAACACATAATAGCTTTCCAGATGTAGAGCTATGAGATATATTCTGTTATTTTATATTGACAGTACTCAGGATTAAAGTGTCTCTCCATGTTACTTATTACTGGATGTATCATTGTAGGTGGATGTCTAGCTCACTACTATGCAAACAAACAAGTGGTATTAAACTGCATCAATAAGCTCCAGTAGTGTTTCCTATATACTGTATGTCTCTGTTTCATCCAGGTGAAAATGGTTGATTTTTGCTGCAGATTTTCTTTGAAACACTAAAATGCTGTCATGTAAACAGTATGTAAAAAATATATTAAAATGGATAACAATGGATTCACGGCTGAACGTATTTTTACACCACCAATTCACCCTTTATAACAAGACTTCGAACAATACCAGTTTTAGTCTTTTATTTTTTTTAATTATCCATTTATTTCGGTATCTTATGGAACCTACTGTGAAGGTTTTACTGCTTGTTTTTTGCAGTAAAATGAATGACAGATTTAAAAAACAGGACTTGTTGAACTTTCAACTTTGCTTACTGTAATTAGCAGGACGCACTGCACCTGCTTTAGAGCTGTCAGCGCGCGTGCTGTTGCGCAGTTGATTAGCGTGGACATTTTGCTCCGCGTTCAGGTAGATACATTACAGGACACATAATCGCGTTGAACGTGGCCCGGCGGATAAATGGGAGTGGCGGTGGCACTGGTAACACTGCTGGCAGCCAGTGAGCGGAAGATTTGTAATCTCTGTCACAGAGCTGCCGTGCCATTGGTTTCTACAGGGAGAGCTGCCGCCAGAGAGTCAGTGAGGCGACAAACTAGGGGATGGTCCCGGGCTGAGTCCTCAACAATGAGCCGGGCTAAGAGCCGCCTGCTCCGCACTTGACGCAACCCGTCTGAACTTACCGCGGTTCCACCGCAAACCCAACACTGGTGACATTTTGCACATTTCAGTCGCCGAGACGCCTCTTGAAGGACACCGGCTCACCTCATGATTTCACCCTGCTAACAAAAAAAAAAGCTCCTGCGCGGCACAACAGTTTCTTCATGGCGTCTCCGCAACAGTCAAGAATTCAGTCGTATCTGGAGAAGAATAAAATAGGACCCTTGTTTGAGGTGAGTGCGCAAATGCAACTCTTTAAGTTGTTGGTTGCCAATTTAATGGACCATTTGCTTTGCACCAGACTGCGTTAATCAGCTTTTTTATGTACTTGTGCTAAATGATAAGCGCACATCTGCAATGTGAGCTGTCACACTGGAGTAACTAAGGGACTGGGTTATTACTCCCTAAACCTACCTAACCATACACATGTACTGTAGATGATGAGACAATCGGCTGTAAAATTGAAAACCATTTATGTGTATGCACTTTGGTGTCTGAAGCGTCCCACCGTGCTCCGTTTACTGGAGCACAGAAACCCATAAAGGAACATTGGCTGCTGTATTTGCCCTCACGTTTCCATGCTTAGCCTTTCCATCAACGATTTGTATTTCAGGAGATGATGCTGGACCCTGCCACTGCCTGACATTGTTACAGTTTGTTGAAGTTGGAGCAGTTGTAATTGATATTGCACAGCAGGGCTGGCTTTACTGTGTGTTCTGCTACAGAGGACACAGCCTAACTAACTACCTGCCTCTCTGTCTGTTTGCCAGTCAAGGGATCTGTGTGTTCATCCCGAGGTTACTCTGTGTGGCACCTAAGCAACCCAGGGGAGAGCATGACTTCATCCTTTGTTTGCTATTGGATTTCATGCTGAAAGCAGGACCGCACAGGTGTGAGGCGTAATCAGAGTAAAGGATTGGAAGAAAAATACAAAACTGTTCAGCTGAACTGGCCTTTGCCTGAGATCTGATAGTTAAACCAAACAACTGCACTGTAGTACGAAATGCAAAGCTGGTGATACAGTAGCTTGAGATGCACCATGCTACTGTCAACGCCAACGCAATATTCGCATGCACATGGTGTGTTTTGCAAAAGTGCTGACATTTCAGTTCTGTGCTTCACACACACAAACACTGGCTGCATGTTAAACAGATGTGAGAGCAGTAGTGATGCTTGTTTCAGCACCGTGGACAGAGACTCGTGCCTACTGTAACATTTAACCAGCGAAGAAGACAGGAAATCTTATTTTGATGCCACAGCAGTCATTGAGGCTCAACTGCACAATGATAGTCCTCTCTGTGTGCTCTCTCTGTTTGTTTTTCCTCCCTCCATCTTCCTCTTCCACCTGTCTCTCCCTCTGGTCTCACCTCTCCTGTCTGTGTTTTCTCCTCATTTTTACCTGTGTGCACAGTTAAATTGTGAATCCTTTATGTGACAATTGAGGATGATTGGAGTAAAGTGTTTATTGTGACTTACAGGTGATGCTTGTGGTGCTCATCAAAAACACCTTTATTCCGAAGTTAAATAAGCATATGCAGTAAATGTTTAACATGCTGTGTATTGCATCCTGAAGTGTGAAGACAAAGCAGAGTTATTCTGACCACAAGGACACGGATCATTGCTGAGTTGTTTGGACTGGGAACGGTGTATTGTGAGGGTGTATTGTAAGGCTGCATTGTGCAACTGCCAGTTTTTTAAAGGGATTGAGAAAGAGGTGTAGTAAGAGGAGAATATATGAAAACTCTCCCTGGGTCTGCCACTCTCCTCGTGAGAAAATTGTGTAGCTGCTACCTTGGTATTGCACTTGAAAACCCCTTGTTGTCCCAAAGAAAACCCATCCATGTGCATTCAGTTGTGAAAGAAGAATCCAGGAGAGAGGCTGGAAGTCTCCTTGTAATTTTCGTTTTGATCAGATGTAGAGAATCCGTGCCGCAGAAGTAATAATACAGCTGTTCTGCTGCGCTGCTTAAACCAAAAAGGAGCTTGGTGAAAGTTTGATTGCCTTTCAAACATGAGTACAACACTCAGTAAAACAACTTCTGAAAGAAAAGAGCTGTTACAAAGTGTGTTCCAATACAAAGTGCAGCAACACTGTGACAATGTGATGGTCTAAGGCAGGGGCCAATGTTTGCCACGCATTGCCACCATTGGAATACGATAGCTTAATTGATGGCACACTAGCTGTAAGAGAGTTCAAGAGAGTTTTTTGGAAATGTTAAAGTGCCCTCTCATCCACGTGCCAAATGACGTCCCTTGCAGCCATTGGCAATTGCTGTCCTCATGGCTGAATATACAATTTCAACTCATATATATTTATATATATATGTATAGGTTGGTGGACTTTTTGTACAGTGCTCTCGTATATAATTATAATGTCCTGATTATGTGAGAAAATATTTTTTTAATGTTATACAAGTTGCCTATATGGATGGAATAAAATTACAGATCTGTTGGAGATTTACATTTTGATGTTGTGTCATAACTAAACTTAATGGTAATCTTAATGTTGGCACACTGATTAACAAGAAAATGTAAAAATGGCACTTACTATTATGGACCGATAATTCAACGACTGTAGTTTAATTATCAGGATAATTACCTCTCTATTTATGAGTAGTAGAAGTTGCCCCACCCAGGTGTTATATCTTATACATATTGTAAACCCTTTGAGGAAAAATACATAATTTTGGGCTGAAAACTGAACCAAAACCATTGGACTCCAAACTAGATTTCAGTAACACCACACTGAGAGTTTCTACAGTAAATGACAATTTCCACAGAAAGCATATGAATCGTTTCCCACTGATCTAGTTCGTTTCCATGTGTATAATTCTAATGTATTATCTGTTAAAAGGCTTTCTTACTTTTGTTTCTGCCTAAATACATTAATTTGTTGTGCAGCCTTTACAGACACTAGTATGTAAGTGTACAAGTATGTCATGTATTATGTAAGATATGAGTGGACATTTATGTTTAAGGGCCAAATGAACAGCCTGGGTTTCTTACTTCATGTTGTGCAAACACCACCTCCATGTAATCAATTTCTTTACCCCAAACACTTCTCTCTCTTTATTTCTCACTAATACTCAACTGCAAAGCCCCATCTCTGCCTCCTCATACCCCTAGCACACAGCTGCAGTATTAAACAGACTGTGTAACAGCGAGCAGGGGTTCATTTACTCACTCTGATGAGACACAGCTTATGATTTGCCATAGAATTGATTTTTCCCCCCCCTCGCTAATGAAATGGTTGCTTTGCAGAGATAGCAAGCTGAGTCAACACCAATGGAATATCATCCAAAAAGTGAAGGAGCCTTTCATAATAATTGAAGTAATTGCACTCCAGATTGTTGTCAGCCACTTTCCCATTTTGGTAAATTGATATTCTGTTCAAACACCTACTCTTTTCCAATCACTTAACAGTTTCAGTGCAGCGTGACCTTTTTGCATCTTTGTGTTGCATGAAGAGTTATAGTCAGTATAGCTCATGATACTTGGTTATACTCTGTATGATACGCATACTGTAGTACAAAGATAACTGTAAGGATATGTGTTTCACTTACTGCATCATAAAGATAAAACACCCCCTTACCTGTCATTTGTAGGATCTGTTGGATCTATCTGCAGGCTTCTGACATTTAAACTTGTGTAACAGGAGCAGAAGGTAAAAATGGAGCAGTCTTTGTCTTCATCGGCAGACAGTGTAAAACCCTCTCTCGTGTTCCTCCCTGCTGTGATCAGTCTATCATATCTTAGGCTGTGTAATTGTTCTATTGGAACAGTGAACTGATGGATCATGCAAGTTCAGCCTAGATGAAAAAATGTCACCGGATTGAACTGGAATTGGTGTAACAGTCAAATGTTGAATTATAACAGTTGTGGAAGAACTGGCATCATTGTTCATGGCAAATCTGACTTTTTCTTTTAGGGGCATTAATAGCTTGAATATAGGTCTGATGATATCTATTGTTAACAGAGAATTGGTCTCAGCTCAGGGGTTGTGATGATTACTTGATGATATGGTGCCAGATCTGAGTACACATTACTCTTTTTCAGTAAAAATACAAATGAACTTTTGCATAGTCAGAACTGTTATTTGTTTCTCTTGTGTTAACAATAGTAATATCATTTAGATTTGGTTATAACAGGGCTATGGACTATTGAATCATCCCCACCTCAGGTGTGTAGAAAAAAATACAGGTCAAAGAAATAATCCACATTGTGAACCCTACTCATAAAACATACATAAATAATCCATTTATTTACCATCACCTCATGGATGTCTTATTTCGTGTGTGTGTGTGTGTGTGTATGTGTGTTATATATATATGTATATATATATATATATATATATATATATATATATATATATATATATATATAGTGCAGCCCTGCTGTACTGTAAAGAGGTCAGTCAGCCAGTCAGCAGGACACACACACTGTCTGACCTATTGATCCACTCTCCTAAGAGGGAATTTATTGGAGTCGGTGTGATTGGGTTAGACTATTTTCACCTAGTGTAGTATTGGTGTGCTCTGTATGCATGTAACTTGTTTTTGTATAATTGAATCATTTGATTTGCCATAGTGATTGATTACATGGTCGATAAGAGAGTTTCACTGTAGCTGACCTGCCTTCACTATAATTCCTGTACAGCAGTAGAAAAAAGGAAGAAAATGTGTCACAAATAGTCGGCATCTGGCTTTGAAATCTTCGTTATTCTTGACCTTTTCAGACACATTAAAAGAAACACACACAGACAATTGGGCACAAGGGCAGAGGTTCAGTTGTACAAATCAATCAGAGGTCTTATTACATGTATAAACAACACCTGGAAACATTTCTGTCTGACAGGGTTGCTTTGTCATTGGCATACCTCCCACACATCTGGTAATAATAACCCAGTAATTTCATCTCAGTTGTGGGTTGCTTGGTTATTTCATTTATGTTTATTATTTCACCTGAACTCTGCAAAACATGAAGGCAGTTATTACAGAATAGTGACCATTTGATATTGATATATATATATATATATATATATATATATATCAATGTAATGTAATAACTGCCTTCATGTTTTGCAGAGTATACCGGTATACTGCCTGGTATGAGAAGTGAGATGTTTTTATTATATACATGAGGTAGGTGAATATAACAGTATAACATATATATATATATATATATATATATATAACATATATGCCGTGTATATATACAGTACAGATGATATTTACATGTTAAACTGTATATTTAAAAAAAAAACTGTCCGAAGTAGTCCACTGATCACACAGAAACACAGATAGCCTTACTCTAATTTTAACTTTAAAGTCTTATTTAAAAACTGTGAAGTCATGATTTGCAATTTCCCGTGGCAATTTGTTACAACACCATGTGAAAATTGAAACAAGGGCTTTAACTTTTGTTGTCTATGGGGGACAGGGGAAGGTAGTAGACTTTGTATTTTGAAATCAACACCATCGAAATTAAGAGGAGAGAAACAGTTTGTGACAGACAAACCACAGCCGCAGTCTTCATCAAATCAATCACTGCACATTTTGTTTTTCATTTTCTAGATACCACTTTTTTTTTAGGCACAGTTAGAGTAATTACTACAAGACAGGCAGCTGAACAGGCAGCCTAAGGCCATGTTGGTCCTGGGGGAGTACAGGAAGGGGTGAAGAGGGAGGGCAAAGGATATCTGGGAGATCAGGCAGTGAGACGATGAGTGAAGTCCAATATGAGGAAGATATAGAGCGTGCAACGTAAGGCGGGGGCAGAAAGTGTGTACAGGAAACAGAAAGAGAAAGGGAGAGAGTGTACAGTGTCTGTGGTGCATGCTAATAAAGTTATCATGTCCACTTACAGCCTGAGGATGCTGATAGCTCACTGCTGTGTGTAATTGATAGTCATGCTGGTGGTGTGGGAGAGCTGATCATCCGATACACAGAACCATGACAGTTACCCTTTTATTTGTTCAGCTGGTGTGTATGTTTGTACAAAGAGGGGTTTAAATGTGTCTATGACAATGTCTACTTTCTATTTTTAAACAATACGCACATGTCCATTATGTACATTGAAACAACAAAATTTCAACGTAAGTGTTGGGCGACAAAATCTACAGCCCTCATTCTGTGCTTTTTAAACTTCTTATCTAGCTAATAAGAGGCAGTCTGAGTTATACAAGCTGTTATCTTACAAAGTTTCAACATTACAGTCTTTTTGATATGAAATTCCCTCTTTGTGCCTCCCCCGGACAGTGTTTCCTTACATTTTTTTTATACAGAACAGGACTACATATTTCATCCCCCGCATTCCACTGAAGTCACTTTAGCAAAGTTTGTCTGCACCTGCCAGAGACAATTACAATGACCAATAATGTTCTCCATTTACACAAGGACATGTGAGTATTGTTTTAGAGGTCCAGTGTGTAACATTCAGAAGGATCTATTGGCAGAAATGGTATATAATATTCATAGGTATGTTTTCAGTAGTGTATAATCACCAGAATTTTGGAATTGTTATGTTTTCGTTACCTGAGAATGAGCTGTTTTTATCTACACACACTGTAGGTCACCTTTCATGCAGTCCGCCATGTTGAACCGCCATGTTTTCACAGTAACCTAGGGCACACCAAACACTGGCTCTAGGTAGGACCTTTTGCGTTTTTTGGTTGCAGCCAGTTTAGTTTCTCCTACATACTTCACAGCCCATTCACATTACCAGGTCGTCAAATTCAGTTTATCTCAGATAGTTACAGTCTGCCTCTTGCTTCCACTAAATCCTACACTGTGGTCCTTTTAAGAGAGACTTGGAAAAATGTGAATCCTTAAAAGCTAGTTCCTAAGTCAATGAATTGCTTCAGCTGTATGTTTTAAGAATGTACTTAATAGCGTAATATAAATGTTTATTCTTCATCGTCATGCCTGGAAAAAATCTATTAAATATGCAGCACTTCATAATCAACTGTCCTGACCAAACCAGCTGAGCTGTAACTGAGTTTCTAAGGCTGTGACTATTTTTATTATTGCTTTTTACAATTAATTGAATAATAATTCTGTACACAATGTGAGAAGCGTCTTCATCATGTGTATATATGACTGTGGGTGCGAGGACAGGATCTCATGTACTCTAGGCACTGTTGGTGGTGCAGTACAGCCTGTAGGTGAAAGATGGAAACTCACAGTTTAATCTACTGGAACATCAGGAAGGTCATGGTGGTGATAGAGAAGTGAAAGAATTGCAGTGATATTTAAAAAACAGCATCCAAGTACTGTTTGGCTCAAAATATCATTGGTTAGGTATGGTAACCTCAGATATGTGAATGTAGGGAAGCAGAAGTGAAAGAACAATGAGAAGTATCAGAAATTGAACTATAGAGAAATTAAGTCAAAATGTGAGAGAAAAGAATATCCCTGAACATTCGACAAACGTTAAGTGAAAAAATTACTTTTTTAATTGAATAAATAATTGTATTTAATGATATAACAAAGAAAAACATCTGCAATGCTCAATACAATAATTTTAAGAATATTAAGCATTTTCACTTTATAAATGACCACATCGTTGTTGTTAGATTTTCTGTCAACCAATTAGTTGATACATTAACTAATAGTGAGCCAGTCCCCCATTACTCTTGCTCTAAAACAGACCATATTTCTACTGCTGTAAAACATGGGCGTAGTGATGAAAACGGACTTGAGGCAGTGCTGCAGGATGGAGTGAGTGAGGAGTAAGAGCATCTATTTCTTGTGTGTATCAGTGGGGCAGATAAAAGCATCTCTTCTGATGAGTATTATCTGGTAGTGCCAGCCTGGTCAGGTGACATTGTGTCTCCTACAGTCTCCTCTTCCGCATGATCTCTTCTGCTCTTGTCTGCCTGCTAAGTCAAGGTCTGGATCTCTTCCAGTGGTATCTCTCGCTCTCGCGTCACATTATTCTCTTTTTTTTTCCAATGATGACCTCTTTCTGTACATGAAGCGCATTGGACAGACACACAGACGTCACCTTAAATACCCTTTTCTATTTCCATATTTCATTGACAAACAGCAGGTAAATCAATGGCAGTCGGTGGCCTCTAGTACAGGGACAGGGAGCCCTCTTGAGAGCATTGGAAGAGCTGTTGCTGCAGTTAAATTTATTTTATTTTTTACACAAGGAAGAAAAGATGTCAAATTTTATAGCTGATCAGAGCCCCAGCTTCTGAGTTGCTATTTTTGTTAGTTCGGAATATGCTGTAGGTAGCAATGATTTTTACCAGGCAAACACGAGAATATGTTATATATGTATAAATATGTAAGTGCATATAGTATATTGCTGCAGTATTCCTATCTATCCTCACACATACAATATACGGACACATTTGTCTCGTCTCAGTGGATTGCAGTGGATACACTGCCTCCCAGGAATGCAGACATCATAGAAAGCTGGCACATGCAGGCTCAGTGTTTCCTCTCATCCAGACACCCATAGCTCAAACAATCCACCAGGAGTCTACACCAGCTGAGGTGGATATTCATCAGCTTGCAGGATGAGAAGAAAAAAAGAGTAAAGCTTAGGCCAAGTCGCTTAAATCACAGAGCTTATGTAGCAGCATCAACTCTGTCTGTATCAGTTTTTTTCCTTCCATAGTTTCTTTGTGAGACCTCCTTTGATTCTCACATGAGAAATCTTATCATTTTTAGCCTTCACAGAAAGGTAAGTATCCAGGATCAGAAATAGAGAAGAAACCTTTGAGGTTGGGATGGTTTGTCATACTCATAAGGACACATGAGCTGAGTGGGTGCTTGTTTCACCTCCCTCTGTCCTTCAATCTACCACCCACGTATGACCTTCAAAACTTTTCCTGTTTGCCTTCATCTCCTTCTTTTAACTCCTTTTCCACTTTTATTTTGGGGAGTTTGTTTAAGTTGCAGGGATGCAGGGAGTGTCAGTGAGAGTATCATGATTGTCATTGTCCCTGGGGGAGTCCTTGAGAGCTTCCAAGGACACAGGGTGTCTCTTGGCTGGCTGACAGCTTGTCAATTACTGCCACCAAACCAAACTGCCTGGGGGCACAGAGATATCTCGCCCCTACAACAGATCTGCACAGATCTGCACAGATATGGACTGCATGTCTCAGTTGCTAACGCCACCTGTTGGCCTGCTTATGGTACACTGGTGCAAATGCTGAAACTCCCTGCCTCTCTTTATCTCTCTCACACACACATATAAACATATGCTAGGGATGCTACTTTTGCTGACGCAAGTCACTCTTAGCCAAATAGCATTAAAGTCTACTTGTATATAAAAATGTTGACCTAAATTTGAGTCTACATTTTACTATGGTTCCTGTCAAAGAAAATATGATTATGAGTCAAACAGCATGGGCTTATGAAACAGGACTCATGTTATTTAAAGCTCCTCATTACCATAGAAAGTGAATGTGTCAGATATGGTTACCTTGCTCTGCTGTATATGTGACTTATGTAATATATGCACCATGCTGATAATGTGGGCTCTGTTATGTATAGTACGTCTCTTTGGCTTTTTATGATGTTATTGGAGATGTTGAAGGACACAAAGGTACATGGGGTGCATTAGCTCATTTAGCATCTTGTGTCATGCTGGATGCAAAACACTCCACAGGATGTGCAATCAATATATGTTGGCACACAAGTGTTTTACTGAACAGACGTGGGCAGAATGCAGAGGGACCAACATGTGCTGCCATTTCTCTAACAATCCCCAGACTCTGCGCTATCTGTCCATCTGTCTTTGTAGTTTGTCACAGTTTGCTTCATGCACCAAACTCATGCCTCTCTCTACACATCTGTGTGTGTGGTTTCCGATGGAAAAAAAAAAATAACTGCACATCCTTGCCTTTACCCCCTTCCCCACAAAAAAAAAACTATTAAGACTTGGAAACCCTGTGGTACTTAACAGAGTTCTGCTAGTTTGGCTTCCTGTATAATCTACCAAATTACAACCTTCATTTATAGACCTCCTGTTGGTAGGTTAGTTAAATTACCCACAGGAGCTACTAAGCAGTAATTACAACTTTTACATCTTAGCATCGTTAGTGGTTTATAATTGTTAGACACAGGCCACAGAAATCTATTGCAGTTGTGAGGAGATATCCTTTACTCTTAGCGCGCAGTATATTTTCTTCCACTAGTCTCTCTTATGGCTATTTCTCAGAAATTGCATTATTGTTATTTCCTGAAGAGTTAGAAGATCACTTCTACTTCATCTCTTGCAGGCAGAGGAGCAAAGTTTTCCCAGTCCTTGGACCTGTTAGTCTGCAGAGAAACATTTCAGCACGCTCCCTGTTTGTCCATTCACATGCTGTTTGCTGTCAGAGTTGCTGTAGACACTGGGGCCAGGCAGGAATGTCCCCCTGACCAATTACCTGATTAGCTTTCTGAGCACACACAGCATAGCCAAGGCTAGCCAGTGATAGTATACACACACGGTCTGTCTCCCTGTAGCTCTCCCCACCTTTAGAAACACACATGCAGATGCATGATGTCCACAAGGGCAAACGACTGCCGGCCACCAAAGCATGGCGCTGCATGATTCTGTTAAGTCACACATGAACATGTATAGTGTTGTCACACACTCGTTTTATACATACATTACTGCCAATTCACTGCAGTCCACTAATGACTCTCTTTGCTTCTCTGCAGTAGTCGGACAGCTGCTCTGGCTGGCTCAAACTGGTCAAACAGAGTTTATTCTCTTACCATCATGCCAGCACACACTCACATACCCCATGTGCTCATTTCGCATCGCACGTCAGCTTCGGAGAGACAGTTATTCCGTACAGCTGTAATAAAAGAACAGTCCTGCTTTGGTGCCAATAGTAGTCTTTGGCATTCTTTGGAAAAAATCATTAATTTTCACATTGCATTTGTATTTGTACCCAGTGTGTTATTAAGTTCATTTGTTATGAATGTGTTCCTTGGCAAAGCACAGAGATAAGACTTGATTAGTTATGACGTGACTGGCACATTTGATTCTGAATTCCCATCGTGCATTTGACGGATTTTAAATTAGCATGCAGACTAAGATGTGGCCTTTACCCTCAGCACCTGTTACTGTGACTCCCTATGTGCTTTCCTTCTTTTACACCTTCTGTAGTACCTTTCTTCTTTCTGGCTGCTTGAATGCCTCAATCTTGAGTCCCAGTTTGTGAGTGTGTATCCTCACAGTTTTATTAAATTTCTCACTAGTTTAACTTTCACATCCTCTTCGCACACTCTGTCTCTTTTTCTACCAGACAGTCAGTTAAGTTATTAATGTTTACCAATAATTATCAAAATCTATTTTTTGTAAGGCAAGTAATCTCCCAGTAGGAATTAAGTAATGGTGTCTTTTTCCTCATTATAGTTACATGATTATTCTCAAACCCTGAAATCAGTCAGTCCTGATCTGTCCATCTTAAAATTATTAATGTCAGATGCTGCACTTTGGCTTTTCGTAAAACACTAGTGAATTCTCAGTTTTTTTTTTCACAGATTGACCAAAGACTGCAGGGTTTGTTTATTTGTTTGTCCTTGTGTCTTGGCAAACTGATCAGATTTTTGATGGAGCTTGCTGACATGTTCATCACTAATTGACACAGAAGGGAAGTGCTCCTATCTTTGGGGGCGTAGTGTTGCCTTGTTTGCCTTGACTTTTTATTTGTTAGGATATTGACACTTGGTGTAGCACTGAAACTACTGTGAAAATAAGGGGATTATCCCACCACTTTGTCCAGCTCTCTTCTCATGTACCCTCCCTTGAGAGTGAAGTTTACAAAACTACAACCCCAGGCTTGTAATGCTTGAAGGAATTGATTGTCTTTCTCCACTTTAGCATGGTGGATACTCCACTGGCCATCCTCTCTCACTCCTTTTGTAGTGCCACTTTCATCTAACTGCTCTCTGCTTTACTCTGCTCCTGTAGGAGTTGATGACCAAATTGATAACTGAGACTCCAGACCATCCAATCCCTTTTCTCATTGATCACCTGCAGACCAAGCAAGACAGCCCTGGCAAGCTGCACAGAGCTCTCTCTGGCTCTGCAGCACTGTGGGCGCAGAGCTCCCCAGGTCGGTACACACACACACATGCAGAGTGAGGCATTTGTCTTTGCACATATTCCTCCCCACAATACACACAGTATATAATGAATATAGGCTCAAAGAGAGACATTAATCTGCACCTGCAACAGAGACAACAAAGCTTTGCAGAGTGAACTTGGCCTGCATTTATACTTTCTACAATTTGCATAACAAATACATTCTGAGCAGATATTTTGACTATCTCTCCCGACAGAAAGCAAAAACCCTCGAAGGGAGTACAGCAACTATGAGAAGCCATGGCAAATTCACCCAAAGAAACCAAAAAAATCCAAGAGCGACCTGGCTGTTTCTAGCATCTCTCCTCCCTCACCAGAATCCAAGTCTTGTAAGTTTCTTTTTTTGTGCACTTCTTTCTGAATTTTTTTTGTGCTTAACAATGATTGCACACGCACACACTCACACACACCATCCACTTTAGAATATGAAGCTGCACAGTTTTGATACCTGTTGTATCAGTTGTATCCCAATTACACGCTCCATTGACTTTAATCTCCATTTTTAATTTGATATAATTATATCTAATTAAAGTTAGTCACAGTGTATAGTCCAGCGTCCTCCTTCCAGCCTGCCAGAGCCCTGTAGATGAGTTCATTATAAAGTGCCACTTTTTACACACTTCTTATGCTGCTGCACTGCGACACACTCTGAAGATGAATTGTTCACAAAGTTCTTGCATTAATGTAAAATGAATGCAGATGAGATTTTTCTGGCAGTAACTTTTTTTAAAGTAATAAATTACCGTAGCTATGATGTTAGAATGAAGTATGACACTTGAGACAATGAGGCTAGGTCAAATGGGGAGCAAGCAGCGCCGGAGACTTCAATAATTTAACTTTGTGCTCTGTCACTGCCAGACCAGGTCTATTTTAGGCTGCGGTCGGAGCATTTCTCACAATCAAGAGGAAATGGTTGTCGGGATGAATGCGTAAAGTGAGAAAGAGAAAACAAGTGAGAGGAAAAGTCAGAATAAAGTAAGCGACACTCAGCCCATCAAGGTGTACTTCCCCTTCAGAGTAAGATGCCTTCAAAGTGACATTTAAAGTCAAAATCAAAAATACATGAATAGGTGTTTTGGTGTGTAGAGCTCATGAAAAATTTAAATCAAAAGAACTGTCGCTCATCATTATTGTACAATGTAGCAAGAACAACTCAAAAGCTGTCATAAATAGACAGAGCTTCCACTGATATGCTTGATTTTTCTTTCTGTGTACAGCGTTCGCCTCACTTCTACTTGACTGATGCTTTAATGGGCAGCCCCAGTGGGAATTTAATCCTTAACCCCTTAATCTAGGCTATTAAGATACAACACAGCCCTTTTCAGCAGCAGCAGCAGCAGCAGCAGCAGCACCACCGCACACACAGCAGAGCAGAAAGAGGAAAGAGAGGCACTCTTTGCCGGAAGTAATGTTTTTTTTTTTCTCCAGTCTGTATTTGGCAGAGACATTTGCTCTGTGTTTATGGTTGCTACAATGCCAAGCAGCTTAGTCAGAGTAAACAAGGGTAGAGGATGGCAGATTGTAGCAGCAGTGCTGTCAAATATTAACATTCAAGTTTATTTATTTATTTGTGTGTGTGTGTGTGTGTGTGCAAACAGAAGGGTGATACTACCTCGCCACACCTATCATCACATATGTGTTTCAGTCAAACATGCATGAAATGTATTCTGAAGCTCTTTGCATTATATTCCAGTTAACATGTCTGTTCAGGCAGGGAACAGTTTCTAGTAGACAACCAGTACATTTGTTTGGCATCTCTTCATAACCCACTGGTTTTTCATGTCAATTCAAATTCAGCTGTGTTAGAGCATAAGAACATTGGATATGGATGAACTACGAGTAATCCCTCTGCTACAAAAGAATACCGCTCTTTCTTTTTATAAATAATGTCTGAATCCAACAGTTAATGAATTAACCATCATATAGAAGCTTAGGGACACTGCTATAGGACGTGGGCAGGATGTCAGTACAGTATGTGGGTCATTTCCTGCTCCTGTTTGAGTTATTTTGAATGTTAATCAAAGAGACTGACAGACATTGTCCCCTGGCCTGTGGCCAGTGAGCTCTGTGCTTCTGGAAGAGACATGTTGACTTTTCTGCCAGTGTTTCCATTCCACTCCATCCTTCAGTGATTCAGAGTCCTGTTTGGACAAATGTGCATCAAGCTGTGGTGATCAAATCACAGTATGGTTGTTTTTTCTGTTCTTATTTTTGAAAGTTTGGTCAGACTTATTGTTGTTATTGTTGTTATGGTTGTACAGAAGATTCATACAATCGTTATCTGTGGTGCTTTCAGAAGATCTGAAAAAAATTGCATGTTTATGTTTGTGATCCAGTGCCACGGTCAATCGAGTACCCGTCCTGGGACTGGAGGGAGAGCCGGGACTTTGACGAGCTCAACCACATCCTGCAGGAGAGCAAGAAGCTGGGCAAGGCCCTGGAGAGTCTGTCACGCAGTGAGTAGCTGCAGCTCGGCTCACTCAGGCCACACTGAGCAGTGTTTAATACATCTTAACATGCAGAAGTAAAGTGTAACCTTTCTGTAAATGTCACTGTAAATCCAGAGAGGAAACCAGATCGAGGAGCTAATCTTACAAGCCCGCCACTAAGCTCAGAAGCAGCCTAAGCCGAGATTTTGAACTGTATTAGATGCTTCCCTGTGCTTTAAACCATTTTCTTCTTCTTTGCAGGCATTGCCATCTCTGATGAGCTCGACCAGGTAGACATTAACTAGACTGGAATCCTCTATTAAAATCCTATACACATTGGCATTACAGTTATGTGGAAATGGAGTTCTGTCAGTCATCACTCGGCAACATCACTCACGCTACATCAAATAAAAGCCATGTTTCATAACTTTCACTCAGTTGACAGAGCAGCACAGCTCTTTTTCTGATGATGAACTGCTATCTCATGGGAGTGATATGCAAGAGTGATACTTCAGTAAGCATGTCCTCCATCTCTCTCTCCCTTGTTGCTTCAGTGTGCATCTTACACGCAAAGCTTTGTCTGAGCTCCGTCTTTGTCCTCGCCTGGCCCCAATTCTCTCCAAACACAATAGTGCAGTGGCTGCCCAGGCTGGATATGCACAGAGTGATTTGGAAATGATGGGCCTCCATGAGAGACGTGGCATATGTTTTGACAGGGACTTTACTTTTTGCTCAGTGCAGCAGTACATGTCCAACGTCCTTGGCTCTCAGCCCAGAGATTTTCCTTCTTTTTCTGCGGGACGGGGCAGGAAATGAATACTAAACACCTGCTCTGATCATGCAGAGACAATAGCATTTGATACTATTCTGGGTTTAGTCAAAGACAAGTAGACATATCTTTGCTTTTTGTACTGAGCAGAGTTGTAAATGTGTGCTGGTTGGTTTTGGAAACAGAATGGGAGGGATCTCAGACAATACTGTGGCGCTTTTCAAAATTCCATTCTCTGAAAAGTACACAGTGTTAAGATAAAGTTTTATAGCAGTTCTGACTCCACTTGCTTATTCCTGTGCCCTTTTTTATTTAATCTGCATCTTTGTCTTTCTGTCTGCCCTTTTCAGTCTGTTGTTTGACTCTTATTATTTATGTATTGCTCTTGTAGAACTTGGGAGGCTATAACTCAGTGTTGCGCCCTCGTGTGGTGGGGGAGTGGGTTGGTCGGGAAGAAGAAGACGCGGACCCACTGGCTGCTGAGATGCTGCATCCCCCCGTCCCTCGGGCTAAAACTGAAGTGTGCTGGAGTGGGGACAGCAGCCCTGCTGGGAGGTTGGTGGTTGGCATTGTGTAGTCATATGTAGAAGTGTGTGTGCAAGCGTGTGCATGTGTGAATTATTTAAAATTTTAAAAAAGTTCAAAACTTCAAGAAAGTTCACAAAGCTATTGTTGGCTCTTTAAAAATTAAGAGGTAGGCTTCTAACTGTGCTGCCTGAGGAATGCCCATCTGAAAGGGTTTGATAATCCCATTTCAAAGGCGCGATCAAACATGCTTGCCATGATATTGCTTCAACCCAATTTTGAATTAAAGCTAACCTAATTTCTGTGCGCTCAAGGCCAGAGGAATTTTGTGCTTGTTATTTTTAAAATGGCCTGTCTTTGACAATATAACTGCGTCATGTGTTGAACTGTTACATCATTTGTCGCCCTCTCAGGAAGTTTTTTCCACCATTTCTAATTTTATTTTTGTTTGTTTGCAAAACTAGCCTACTTCTTAATAGCCTGGTACCTCTCTGTTAGACGTTACTATTACAGTGTGTGTGTGTGTGTGTGTGTGTGTGTGTGTGTGTGTGTGTGTGTGTGTGTGTGTGTGTGTGTGTGTGTGTGTCACATGCGCTACTGCTGCTGCAGCTGATGTGACTAATTAGAGGAGGATTGGATATAAAACCATAAATCATGCGCGGGCCTGAGCTGACATACACACTGTTAATCTCATTAGGTTACTGTATGGGTGGATTATAGGGAGAAATCACTTAGTTAGAAGTCTGAGCTGGGAGATAGGGATGTGTGTGTGGGCTCACTGATGAGCTCTGCTCTTTGTGTGTGTTTGTAAATTAGATGTTTCGTGTTTACCTGCGAAGAGAGACCTACCTTACCTATGTGAGACACTTCAGTACCTGTATGTTTAGACTGGTGTAGCATCCCAAAATAATCACAGATCCTTCTTTCATCAAGTGGAGGAGTATTTTGCTCTTCTGATTTTCATCATTTATATCAACTCTGAATTGCATTTACTGGGAACTTGGTCCCACTTAAGAGCTTGTTTAGGGATTGAGATCACTTTAATATCCTCTGAGTTGAGTTTTCTGGCCAAGCCACAAGTCAGAAAATGGACAAATCAGAAAAACAATTTTTTTTTTTTCTCTGTGATGGTGTAAGGCAGAGGTTTTCAAACTGTGAGGCTCACCTCCCCAGGGGGCATGGGAGAAGAGTTGAGGCATGGATGTTGTGTCACGTAAAGGGACAGGTGCATTCTAACAACAAAACAACAAAGGGTTCATTATTGTACTTTGGCCAGGAATTTGGCCTTCTCAGAGTCAGTAACTCACATACTATACACATATGTTTAGAATCAGTTTGACTTGCACTTTCATATCTTATCAATAAATCTGAAATCATAAAAAAAGATGCTTGTTACAACTCCAGAACTCCAGAATCATCGCATTTTTAAAAGAAAAGTCCAGTGTGTAACATTTAGGAGGATCTATTGGCAGAAATGGAATATAATATTCATAGGTATGTTTTCATTAGTGTATCATCACCTGAATATAGTTATCGTTGTGTTTTTGTTACCTTACAATAAGCCGTTTTATCTACAGACGCCGCAGAGTGGACAAACCAAACACTGCCTCTAGATGGGGAGGTTCACATTTTTCACATTTCGTGGCCACCGTAGTTTCTCTTCTGCACTTGGAAGGGGATGGTGAAGCGAGGAAGTTGCGATCTGCAACTACACTGCTAGATGCTGCTAAATCCTACACACTGGACCTTTTTTAAAGATTTCTTCAGTATCAAAGTAATTGCAAACAGGAACTACTAATCTAAAAAAGCTGGTGAGCTTTAAAAGTTGTAGATAAAAGTGACCACTCTGAGCAAGTGGAAAACTGGCAAAGACCAGCACTGCCCGCTCTTAAAATCCCATCTGAGCCTTAATAGGCCATCCCCTCTGGTGCTCATACACATACACACAGACTAGAGTCCTCACATTTTCTCATGTATCTGACCTTATTTGTCAAACCAGTCCAACTTCCTCCTCTTACTTTGGTAAGTTTACTTGTTTTCATTTTCAATCTTGCCTCGGCCCCTCATTCCAGCCCACCTGTCACTGAGGACCATAAGGAGAGCTGACAGGTGGTAGTGGCTGACTGTATGACTGGCTGCAAACTCTGGAAGGATAAGTGCAAGGGGCACATGGGAAATCAGATGCAGCTGTGGCAGAAGTATATTGAAGGAAATGGCTTATTTTGATGGAGTCTGCTCTGTGGAATGGGACTTCCTCATTCCATGTCTGTCAGTGCCATAAACTGTACTTCAACTCTCTCTTCTATCCTACCTGTTATAACTTTATATTTTTTTCTTTACACCAGCAGATACTAATCCTGTACATAATAACATGGAAAGGTCATGATAAATGAAGAGCTAGGGAAAGACAACTTTGTGGCTTACACCTGCTTTGCTTTTGTTGTCATATTTATCGTCTTTGATGACTGGATTTTACCACCCGAGGTTGCTCCCTGTGGGGAAAACATTGCTGACACCGGTGAAGCTGTCAGCAGGCACAGTAAGCCTGAGATTTTTATAGTAGATGTGAGCCCATAATATGGTGCAACTTCTTCACCTTTCTGAGCTTTCCTACTTTTAATGTAAGACTTGCTGTCTCAGCTTACCTTCTGTTGCAACCTTTTTCCCAAATAGGTGGTTAGATAAAGAAAAAAACAGTTGCAACATGGCACCAACCACTTTTCCTTGTCCATAATAGCACACAGAAATACCATACAGAGAGTATGAATAATTATCTGTCATCTTATGACCCTTCCCCATTATCTGTAAATAGAAGCCATTAAACTGAGATTAGCATCAAATTAATACTCTTCCGCAGCTCTAATCCACGCCCTCAGCCTGTGGGATATGGAAATTAATTTCTCCAATACAGAGGTAACAGAGAAGTCTGCCTTCATAATTGTATCTGTAGCTTTAACTGTATAGGAAGGAGACATTATTTGGTCATTTTTCAGCTGTTCTCTATGTTCTAGGCTTAGACAGAAGCAACACAATTTCACCTGAGAAATTAATAAAGCTTTGGGGAATAGAAATATGAAGAGAAGCATTTGATCCCGTCCATCTATAGTTTTTTAATTTAAAACAGCCTGGGAGAAAGCCTGAGAACTGTTAGGATATGTGGTGCTGCAGTAAGCGGTAGATAGGAATGAATTCTAAAGAAAAAATGTACATGTAGCATAAACCTTCTTGATTAAATAAAAAATGCAAAGGACAAGACATTTATAAAGTAATAGAAAACAACAGTGTTCTTGTTCATTATTAGATTTTAGCAACATTGAGTAAATCAGATTTGTATTAACATTTTATGATTTTTAACAAACAATGCAGTCTGGCAAGTCTGCTTCTCCCTTTGCTTTACTTCAGGGATTTAAAGATTAAAACAATAACACATTTCCCCTTCCTCCATTACATCTTTATTTAATTGTTTATTTTGATTAGTTTCTCTCTTGCTGACTAAAAACTACAGGGAATCCTTTCAGCACCTCATATCCATCTACATGTTTATAAAACCTCCTCGGCTCAGGCCCTTCCTTTAAGCTCCACATCCTCTAAATACTACTGATCATGGATTGTGGTTAGTGCTACAACTATTTCTCACCTCAGAACCATTATCCCCTCTTATCCTCTCCCTGCTTACCATTTATAGCAAGGTGTTCTGCACCTGCATGGCACTTGAAATGATTGTGTGGTATTTTATCCCTAACAACCATGAAATGGCTGCCAAGTGCAACAAGTAGTGAAACTTCACTTAGATACAAGCCTGGCAGATTAACGTGAAAGGGTGTAATTACTATAGGAGCACAGTTATTATAAAACATGCTATTTTTTGTAAGTATATTTCTCAGCTGACAATGTTACTGTGGATGAAAGCCTTTTTCTACTCCTGTTAAGCCCTGACTCCTTTTCCGTTTGCCTCCTCCAGCCTGAAGATGGAAACAAAGAGCAAAGGGCTAAGGGAGCAGCAGCAGCATCACAAGAAGCTCCTGGCAGCCATGTTGTCCCAGGATTCCTTTGATTCGGTCCATAGCCCTGCCCCCTCCATCACAGAGGAAGAGATGGAGGACGAGGACGATGCCATGGAGCTTCTGGGTAATATCACATATTCCGCATATGCATGAACATTGTACATTTGTACATACAAAGACACAACTTGTAAAATGCGTTCTGCATTGACTCACTTCCTGTGCAGTTGCATACCATTAATTTCTGTTGTTCATATGAAAATGCCATTCATCATAGTACTGAGCCAGACTGTCAGGCAGGTGTACAACATCTTACTGTGTGTATCAGAAGATGCCCCGTTGGTGTGATAGAAACATGTTTTCTTACACACACTGAGAACAGCTTGCGCTGTTTACCTTGTATGTGTATGCGAATTTTAGGTGTGCAGTGAGCAAAGTAAGCTGACTAATGCCTCGCTAACGTGAAGACTAGAAAACAAATTACAGCCGGTAATGAGTCATTCTCTTTGCAGAGCTCATTAGTGTTATATGTTTTTTCTTTTTCTGATAAAATCAATTTGTTTTGACATTCAGAAGTCCAAATGTATTTCAGTAACTTTGTAAGTGAAGCTACATCACTTATGCTTTAACATGTTTTTAAGAAGTAGGTGATTTGGGCTTGATCAAGAAGATCAAGATCAAGAAGAACATTCTTCAGCTGATGTGTGTGTATATATAGGGAATATATTGAAATCTAGATAAACAGGTTAAAAAATACCTACAGTACCTACAAGTGTATTGGACCTTGTCCTCTACTGCATAACTGGTTTTGTTAGAGCTACCACTGAAGATAAAATTGAGCTTCGATAGTAGAAAAAATATAATTTATCATAATTTCTCTCCTCATTGCATCAACATTAAATATTGGAAGTGAGAGAAGTGTCTCAGAGCCTTAGATAGACATTTCCCCACTGACTTGAAAGCATTAGGCATGTTGAGTTAACTCTGGGTTACATTTTCTCAGCTGGAAAAAACTGCTATTAGTGTTGCAGTTTCTATGGCTGCATGCATATACTCATATGCACCATGTTCAGACATCTTCTCCTTGAGTTGTGGAAAAGCATTTTTGTAAAAGTGGAAAAGCATTTACTGAGAGAGATAGAGAGGTCGATTCTTCATTTGAGGAAAAGAGAACTGTTAGAGGACAGCTTAAAATGGTTGCGTATATGCAGACCTGTAGGCGTGCTCACTGTATGTCGTGGCTGGATAGCTGGATGAGCAAAATAGCAGTTAGTTTATGTGCTGTACTAAAGACCACTTTAGTAGTAGCTGTTAAAGGAAACTATGCTTCCTGTTTACATAGTCTGGCCAGATGCTCTCAGACAGTTATTTTAAGTATTCACTTTGACAAGTACAAGAATCACAAAGCAGCTCCATTGATTTACTTTGTGCGTGTGTTCACATTTCTTCACGCAGGTCATGCCATCATGTACTGACTTTTAAGATGGTTGAGTAGGTGACAAAGGAGGTGGAGAGAGAATCTAATGTGATGGCTTCATTCAGTGGAGGGTCTAAGAGCTCATCATCCTGTCTGTTCTTACACAGCGTGTAATACCTCATGCCGAATTGAATTTGTTGCCTGAAATATTTTGTAAAGCACTCGTTCTCTGTTTCTCTGTCACTTGCTCTCCCCACTTACTTCTCTACTGTGAGGTAATCTTTACCTGCTGGGGTGATCCCTTTGAGTAAAGTAGCTTATCCCTGCATTGTAACAATGCTGTAAAGAGAGGCCATAGACACACTTATGCACACAACAAGGTATGCAGCACAGATTTTAGAGTTAAAGCATCACTTATAGGATTTATCACACTAGTGACTCTTCTAAGAATCCATCAGAATCTGAATTGTTGAAAGCCCTAGCTAATACTGGGAAAAGCCAGCTCTTCTACAAATACAACTCAATGTAAAGTCAAGTACTTTCTTCACAAATGCCTGACACACAGTACTTCTTTGAAGGATAACAACCTACAACCTTGTCTTTTTTATTTCCCCGTGTCTACAACATGGGCCCCAATTATAGTGCTTCAGTGTCTCTCCAGTCTCCTTAGAGCTGCTGCTCTGTGGTGACACACAATCTACGTATGTCTTTGCTCTCTGCTCTACTGTCACAGCACTGAGGCACTTGTGCTTGTTAGCAGTATCTTTTCATCGGGGTCATCCTGAGGGTCACGTTTCTTCCTTGATGTGTGGCTGAGTGGCTTACAGCTGACACAGACGGGAGCTGCAACAAATTATTGTTGAAGCTACACATTGTTTTAATTAAAAGCTTGTTTAGCATATAAAATATCAAAATGATAAAGTTACCAATGCCAAAAATGATTGTCTATTGTGTCTGCAAATTTAAAAATCTTTATATTAATTGACTACTCAGTTAATTAAGCACTAATACTGACCATCAGATCAACTCGGATTGGATTAATCTTAAATTCACTGCTAAGAAAGTTACTATTCCATAATAATGGGAAGAAATCCTGTAAAGACAAACACTATGTATACACCAGGCTTTTCTTTCCTTTTATATCAGCTTAGCACAGTTGTGACCCAGGAAAGCAGTATATAATAGTGAAAGATACATCCATAAAACAGGATGTTGATGGTCTGTGATGGCCCTCCTTAATCATAACTCTGACTCCCAGGCATATTCCCACAGTGGCTTTTACACTATGGTCTAGGGCAGTAATTCAAAGGAAATAATGCAGCGAGGTCATTTCTGATCCTCTCTCAAGGCCTGGTCATGGTGTTCTCTGCAGGGACTACTGCTGCTGTGTTGACTGTCACCCTGAGTGGCCTGCCTCGATACTGTAGAGTTGATTAAAGTGATGCTAACATGCAGCTTGTGGTGGCCTGGTGGACTTGAGTGAAATGAATGACCCTCACGAGGATTTCTGGGCCTCATTTAGAAGGAGAGTCTTGGCACAAATTTTGTGGCTATGATCAAATGCATGCCAAAGATGACTGATGACACTTGGCAGTGATGGTGATCTTGTGATAGTATATTGATCTCTGAAGGAGATATTTATCTTTTTTTCTTGCTGCTGGTCACATGAAGGTTAAAACATATGGCCAGCATCTCTCCTAGAACTGGTAGGGATTCAATGACTTGCTCAAGGACTCTACACCTGGCAGGGTGCTTGCTGTTCAATGTGTTAAATTGTAATTGGTGGATTAAAGTGTTCACTCAAATTAAATGATATGGCAAAAGCATGTACTGTAGCTTCTTTGTGCAGTTGTCTTAGGTTTTAATGTCATAAGCATTAACAGTGTATTTTTGTTGTATTCTTTTGTGGTCTGGTTTAACAAAGAAATACATTGTTACTTGATAACATGCCCAAAAGGATATATAGTTCATTCCCACATGGGCTTTATTGACTCTTATGGCCTCTCACATGCAGCAAAACATTAACTACAGTACCAGAAACTGTTGTTGGCATGTTCTCTAGTTGCTGCTATATGCTTAGAGTGACCTCTAGTGGCTAAACTGTGGTATTACAGCTGCTGTCAGCTGTCAGTTTTTAAGCATTGAGCCAGGTCAAATAGTATTACCAGACACTTATTAGAGTGTCAGATGAGTACTGAGATGAATTTAGGAAAGCTGACAGGAAAGTGTGCATAGGCGTTTAATACTTCTGGCAAGTATTATTAGAAAGACCATTAAAATAAAGCTTTTGGATGCAGATGTGAAGCATTTAGCACAGTTGCACACATGACTTTTAAAAAGTTTTGCCACTTCAAACCAAAAACACTTCCATTCTCTTTCAAACACCTACACAGATCTCAGCTTCTCAAACATCTGTATTGGTATTACAGTCTTGTGCCTAACAATTTTTATCATAGACACTCGTGCCGAAGGAACATATGTTAACTCCAGATGCACATCAGTAGTTTCTCTGTGTAGTTGTTGTGTGTATCAGTGGAGCAGAGACTTGTTCATCACACCGGCTAATTGGCTATGCGCCTCCTTGTTGTGCCGATTGCTGATGTACAGACAAATCTACACTACCCAAATGAGAGCAATTACATTAGCAAGAAATTAACTGGTCCCACGGTAGGAATGTTATCAGTCATTTTTACCTGTCCAAACCTCTGTATGAGGAAAGGAGAGTTCAGAGCCACAGTGAACACAAAACGTATAATATCCAAAATATCCACTGGGAGGCAGGAGAGGAGCACTAGTTTGCCCTACTGTGTAACAACTACTGTGTCTGTCAGAGAATAGGATGCGTAATAAAAGCAGGCTTAGAAGATACAAAGAAAGTTAGCAAATGATCTCCATTTCCTTATTGAGCAGAAGGGTTTTCCAAACTGGGTGTCTTTTTGCCAACACCTGGATAAGGGGCTTATGAAAAAATAATAAGATCCTCTTGGAATGATTTACAGTGCTGCTAGCCAAGGTAGTCCAGATTGAATACAATTATAAAAAACAGAGACATGGCTTAAGGTTGATTGGTCCACATTGTTCCAAAAAGAGAAACTAAAATCAGCCAAGAGGCTAAGTCTTATTGATTCTGTAGTTGCTCTCTCAGGGATGGCACTGTGTTTTCCCAGTTGTTTTCATTAGTTCTGCGTTTAATATTTACCACAGTCAAAACCATATTGAAAATGAATGTGACTCACATGTTCTTGTAAAGCCATGGAAAATGTCAAGATTCTAGCTTTTGCTGGGCGGTGAGACCACAACTTTATACTGATCTGAAATAAGAAACAAGCTGAGTTCAGTGTGTGGGGAGAAACACCCTGTTTCTGGCCTTGCAGTGTTATTTTATGGTAAGTTAATGAGACGAGTTAGCCAGTTCCCCACTGTAAAGTTACTGTTCTCGTCATCCTTGGTGGAAGTATTCCATTTCAGAGACATACCCTTTGAATTCTCCAAATCTACTGTTGTTTAGAGAAAAAGTGTTCTTTACATGCCTGTAGGTATTGAAAAGCATATTATCATATAAGGTTTTTTTTTTTTTTTTTTTACAAAAACTCAGACTTTCTTAAGGTGTGATGGAAAGTTGAAGCTTTCGACCAAACCCAACACTTTAACCCCTTGAACCTTCAATCCAAGGGGTTAAAGAGTTTTGTTTGGTGGACACTTAGAGATTTCTTTCAACTTAGAGATCCTGTTGGAGTGTTGTAACATCCCATTTCATATGCACACACACTTTCACTGCAGTAACAAAGCTTCTCTCAGTCTGACACATTCATACTTAAGACCCCCCCCTCGCATCCACAGACCCATTTAGTATGTTGACCCACTCTGGCACGATTCCTGAAACAGGAGGTGAGGATGTGAGAGTAGCTTTACCCAGGATTTGACGGGGACAGGATGAGGGCATGATAAAGGTCTGTCTGATCTTTGATACACAGAATAAAGCAGTGTCTGGTGGATGAGTTACAGTGCCTGTGTGTGGCTCCTTTGTTTGAGGACGTTATATCTTCCTCGATCAAGCAGAGCATATGCTACGATACAATAGCACATTTTTTTAGGTAGGTGAAGAGAAAGTGAGCCATTATTTTCATTATCTTTACTGTCTTTGCAGCCACTCATTTAAATGAAAGACGTTCTGTTAGGAGTTCATCTACTCCATATAAACCCCTTGCCTCTGAGGGTGCTTAAGGTCTTAGCCTTTCAACTCACGGAGGCCTGAACATTTACTTTGTCCTAGTAATGGACTTTCTGTGGTGAAAGAGCAAAGCTGTTATTATTAGCTCTATGGCAGACCGGAATGTCAAATATTTGTTGTTAATATTAAGAATACTCCCCTTAAAATTCTTGCCATGCATTTGGCATTTCTTGTGAAAAATGGTGTGTTGACAACCTGTGGTGAAAAACAATGTTTTGATCAACAATATTTTATTGAAATAAAGCCAGAAATACAGTACCTCATTGTGAAAAAGATTCTATTACATTACTGCATTAAATAATACTTAATGTATTCAAAGTAAAATAACATACATTTATTACAATACAAATGTGTGAGCCCTCTTTTAACCATGGTAACAGCTCCAGGGCTGACAGTGTCAGTCGACCATTATGGTCAAGACTGTATACATCAAATTGATTGCCATGAAATTTGGTACAGATGACCTAATGACCTTTCCTTATAGTGCCACCAGGAGGTCAAAGTCTCAATCCTCTGAAATATCTCAGCATTTACTAATACTTCAGTTTGTCCAATGCTTTGGTGTATGATCAAATTCCTGCAAAAATATTGTAATTTGCATCAGCCTCAGCAGTACTAGCTATGCTATTTAGTAACTACTATTAAATTATTGAAGAAATCTATATTTTGGGGGGCTTTTATTGCCTTTAATTGATAGTGACAGCTGAAGAGTGACAGGAATGGGGGAGAGTGAGAGAGAGAGGGAGAGGGGATGACACGCAGCCTACATCTCTACTGGGTGAGCTACCAGCAGGCCCTGGTTATTGCTAATTAGTCATTGTTAGCACGCTAACAGGCTAAATTAAGATGGTGAACATGGTAAACAATTGACCTGTCTAACATCAGCATGTTAGCAGCGGCATTGCTTGCCTAAATCACTGGTTCTCAAACTTTTTCTGGCATGCCCCCCCCTTCAGAAGCCAAAAAAAGTTCACAGCCCACAATTTCTAGCGATCATTAACAATGATTAACAACCAAAACTATTAAAAAAGGATCCAAGTTGAATTATAGTGACATAAAGGTCAGCACAAGTGCATCCGCAAACTCTAGTTTTCCCTACACAAATCATATTCATTCAGCTTTGTTCCACAAACACGCTCCCAGAGCAGTGGCTCTATGCCCCACCAGTGGGGCCCACCCCACAGTTTGAGAACCACTTGCCTAAACACAGCCTCCCAGAGCTGCTAGCACCACTGTTGACTCTCTGTTATTATGTTGTAGCTGGCAAAAGTGAAGCTAAATCTGTTTTCCATACTTTTGGGTAAACAACCCATCATATTTTATTAGCTCATTATATATCTGTATGCATAATATGAATCTGACCAGTAACTAGTAAGGCTGTGAAGTAGATGTGATAAATGTAGAGGGAGGTATAAGGCAGTATAATATGGAAATGCTCAAGTAAGTAAGTACCATATTTCAGTAAATGCTTTTAGCTTTTTTCCATCGCTGTTAGGAACTCAATGTGGTAATGTGTGTACTCCCGCATGTGAAGGCCTGATTGCAGTGCTAACATGGCTAGAGCTCTCCATTTGTCCCTTGCCATAGGCCAACATTCAGATTGCCAGAGTTAGCAGACAAGGCACGCACTTCCCGACGCCAGCAGCAATGCCCCTCACACACATACACACTCCCATCAACCCCCATTGCCCCCTTCGCCCTTGCCCAAACAGCCAAAGAAACAACAGTTGCCCTGGAAACAACGTAAACCAACAACAACACAGCAGTATCGTGATGGTGCACTGAGAGAAATGGAGGAGGTGGATGAGGACATCTATGTCAGTGGTGTGAGTCGCTTCAGCACTAAATCTTTCACTTGAGATGCAAGCTTGTGAGGGCTGGGTTCACCTCTGAAGGTTTCGCCGGCCTGGTGGTGAAAAGAATGTCCCCAGTAAAAGTCTAACTGTGCCCAATTTGACGCCTGTAAAAGTCTCCGTGGTGCAGATGGATTCGCTAATCGAGAGGCAAATTGCTGCGGTATTACGGTGGTATTAGTGGAAACAATTATCAATAGGCAAGTAGACTGCTGTGATCATACCATAAATCTAGCAGCAGTCATTACGCAGAGCATGGCCTAATACCAGCCAGTGTACATATCTCTGGTGTGCGTAAGCGCCTTAGATGAACTTAGCAGATTATCTGAATGGAAGGGAGCTGAATGGACACAATGATGCCGTATTGTGACTACTGTAGCCAGACAGAAGCAAAAGATGGCAGATAGACACACAAAGATGATAAGGGACTTGTGTGAATAGAAGCATTGTGTTATTATAGTTTAATCAGGGTAAAGACCCCCCTGCCCCCAACAGTGCAGCTTTATCTAAAAGAGTATAATAATGAAAATAAAGTTACATCACTGTTCTTTGGCTCCTGTCTGTAGCAAGATTAAGATTTATAAGACAAATAGACAAGTGAGTTATAGACGTGATGGCATTGCACAGTAATTGGTGTGTAATCAGTAGTTAGTGTGTGTGTGTGTGTGTGTGTGTGTGTGTGTGTGTGTGTGTGTGTGTGTGTGTGTGTGTGTGTGTGTGTGTGAATGCAAATGTGTAGCTGTACCTCTGTCTGTATGAGGTGATGTGTGTGTGCTGCTGTATCTATGTGTTTATCATAAACACACAGGAAAACGGTGATCTCCAGAGGAGATGTAGACATTAATCAACACATTATCCCATCAGTCATGCAAACTTATGTTTGTTTTATTAAAACTACTCTTCTATCACCAACATCTCTCCAGACACTACGTGTACAGGCACATTCCTATTTGATGGATGACTTAATTCATTTATAAAAGGTAAAGATCATTATTTTGAACTGTAGATGGCAGCCTTGATCCTGGCAAACAGCTGTTTTGATATATTTATTGCATATTGCATTTCAAAAAATACCTTCTTAAAAGCTCAAAGTACATGTGTAGCAACAATTCAAAGTTAATATTTCCAACGTACAAGAACGCTAAAGTAACCTTTCCAACAATGAATGGCATTGTAATGCATCAATACATCAAGCTCTGCTGTGTCTACACTGACGTCCTAATCTCTGCAATATTTGCGGTTAGAAAGTGAGTTGAAAGGAGGTTTGCACCAAGGTCTGTGATAAGACTTTCCACAGGCCTTAGAGCTGTGATGTTACCCTGCTCATGTGTGTCCCCATCTGATTCTGATCAAGGTTTTTTACTGCTGCACTCAGAGTTGTGGGGTGCTTGGAGCCTAACAGGCATATTTTTAGGCCAGGAGGGGGAGGAGGGTGCAATCGAAAGCCGAGACATAATTATGAAATGTAAGTTGGAATATTGTTTTTATTACAAAGCCAAACAAATGCGTCTCTGCCGCAGCTCACATCAAAGATGTCTGTGTGACGACTAACCGCCGAGTCGAGGCTTTGTGCTCGAGGCTTTAATGAAAAGCAAATGCTGGTTGTATGTGTGAGGGCAACTAAAGTGTGAGGTCTGCAAGTGTCAGTGTATGTGTTGGTGTTAAGTATGTGTGCCGTGTGCCTTTTTATCTATATCTAGTGTGTTGCTCACACATGTGGGCTCTTGACTGTACATGGCGAGGAGCAAGGCATCTATCACTTACAGACTATTAATTAGAGCCCAGTGTTATGTGGTGGAGACGTCGTCACTGCTCATGAAAGAATGGAAAATTCAATTATTTTCATTTAGAGACATGAGACACAGCAACCCACAGCAGTTGATGAAATGCCTTGGATTTGGTGCGGAAAATGATGAACTGTGTGCGTGCGTGTCTCCCACTTCACGTGTGGGGTAGCGCGTTAGGTGATTCTACCCCATACATCTGTCAACGCATCATCTGAGAAGGTGTATATTAAGTTATTGTGAAGCATCTGTGCTAATTATGACTTCAGCTCTGTTTTTAGTTGTATAAAGGGCAGCGAAGAGCCAGCCAGTCCGTCGCTATCTAAACAACATTAAATTACATGGAAACTTGAAGAAAGGAGCACACAAACACTTTATCTGTGTACTCTATTCCGCTCCTTTCTGGCTTTACTGTGAGTGAGTGATTGCGGCACGGAATTCCTCATCGCTCAGGCCTTTTGTTGGGATTGCATCGCTCGAATAGTTTCCATTGCTCCCCCCTCCCCAACTACCCTCAGTTCAGGCCCATTTTATTTATCTGCCATGTCTCATCGTTAGACAGGGGGAGCACGCATGGCTGCCCTGGTGCCCAGAGAGTGGAAATGTGACGGGCTGACAAACGGGCGAGTGTGGACAGACGTTTGTTGTGTCTAGACAGAGGCCTGGGAGGCTGTCATGGGCTCAGGGTAAACTGGTCTCACGGGAGACGCGCTGTAAACTTATCACGGTGGTATTGTGTGGGAGGCATTCTGGGCTCTATTGTGAACCGGGAGAGTATGCACTCAGTCATATGTGTTTGACTAAGTAGACATGGAGAAGACAAGAACACTTAAATCTTACACAGTAAATCTTATATGTGAGCATGGATTTGGGAATTTGCACATGAAAAGACAACTAGTCGTCTAGGTTAAACGTTTTTTTTTAGAAGTCTATGTTATATAATACGCAATACTTGATTCAACATCATTTCAATGGCACCATTTAGAGCATATCTAGGATCTGATATGCATTCAAATATAGTCTATTAAATGGTGCACTCTCATCTGAAATAATTCAGTTTCTCTTTGTTTGAAACCACAAAAATCACATTTGCTGCGGTCATATGCAGTCATCGGTCTACAATGCGAGCATATGCGTCAGAATACTTGCGTGCATGTAAAAGCGGTCATTTACAACGCTAACACCCAAACCCCCCAACCTGTGAGACGCATATTCATCACTTTAGCACTCGATAGTACACAGGCCCTCCTCAGAGACAGTGTGGTGTCGACACAGAAATCTGTCACCTCTCCGCCCCCAGTAGAAAGTTCAGAGTTTGATTCAGCTTCATGGACGGCTGAGATGGCTGAGATTCAGACTACACTGCTGTTGCACAGATGAAGGACTGCGCCCACTCTTAAAGCCTGCAATTGGAGAGAGGAGAGGATTTAAACCAACTTTATTGAACTTTGCTTGGATAAACCAACATTTATCCAATGAAGCGAGAGCTTATCTGTACAAGAAAAAGGTATAGAGGAAAAGTAGTTGTGGCCTAAGTGCACTTTTATAGTACTTTTTCTATTAACTCCTCTAAATCCACAAACAAGCATAAAAAAAACAATTAGACTGTTTACTCTTTCCTTTCCACATGCGTCTGTGACATTTGACATTATTAGAAATGTTGTCCTCTTCTCTCTAATCTGGCCTAGAGGAGGAACAGTAGGAAGTGTGGAACAAATTGACTGAGAGTCACAACATTTTGTGCTATTGCAGTGTTGAATCTCCTGCTATATTTCATTCAGGCACAGTCTAATCTTTTTTTCTGTATTGGATGCCCTATAGATTAAAGCCTTTTGTTTACCTCAACGACCTTTGAGATTCTTTCCCTTCCTTCAGACACTGAGGTCTTTCTCTCCATTATTCTGTCATTTTATCTTGACAGAAGGAAACAAGTCCAAAAGACAAAGCTGGAGGCGAGGTGACAAGCAGCTGTGTACATGGAGGTCATGTTCTCTTTCAGGGTCAGAGCCTCTTGCTGTTATTTCGGTATTTCATGAAAGCTGCAGCCTTGCAAGTGAATGTTTCCAAGTGTCAAGTAATGATTTGTATCACAGGCTATGACCCAAAGAAAATCTGGCATGCCACATTAGTCAATCGCCAAAAGAAGGGAAAATGATTAGAAGGGGAAGAAGTGGGAATGGACGAAGAGAAAAGAGGAAAAGGTGAAGGCCCAAACTCGAGCAGTTCCCACGACCAGCAAATTGCCCAAATCGCTGGTGGCTCTCTCTGTCCCCACCCCCTCCAATGCATACCGTGATGAATGGGACATTTAATATTGCCCCGCTTAAGGGTATTACTGGAATGTATCTGTCCTCCTCAAAACACTAAAACAACACTCGTTCTCAGCCTGGATACGATGTGAGTGGAAACTTCCAGTCTTTGGTAAATCTTCTTCGTCTTATTGATTTAGATCTCTTGTAAACAGTTTTTGTTGTCGAAGACAAAGTAGTAATAAAGTCAGAACTAGTAGTATAACAGTAAGAGTATCTTGAAAGCATTTGTTAGTGTGTTGGCATTAAGACTTACTGTACTTCATTGAAAGTGGTCACTGGTCAGCAGCTCATGCTCATATTTTATTTACTTACTTGTAAAAGGTGTACAAGAACAGTGGCTTAGTGATTAGCACTGTCACCTACAGCAAGAAGGTCCTGGGTTTGATTCCCGGCTAGGGAAGGGTCCTTCTGTGTGGAGCATCTATGCCAAATGTCACGGCAGTCCATCCAATAGTTGTTGAGATATCATGAGTGACTGTACAAAACGTAATGGTAATCCCTCCAGTATTTTCAAGATATGTCAGTCTGGACAAAAGTGGTGGACAGTCCGCAGAGACAAACAGCTATCATGCATGACCAAAAAACACACACAAAAAAATAGTTAATAATGAAAGAAAATCCAGACGGCACGTTCATCTATTCTTATTGTTTTTGCATGTGCATTGTGATTTGTGAAAAAACAAAACTAAGAATCAATTAACACAAGACTCCACTTAGATAATCAGGTTGGCATAGAGTCATAAATTAGTAGATTAGACTCAAGCACTGACTCGTGAGAATGATTTCCTGACACCCAAAGGAGACAGGTGAGATTTTTTTGGCTGTGCGCCACGCTGATGGATGGAGGGAGAGAATTCTCATGAGCAAGTGTCATCTAATCTAATCCAGGTGATTAGTCATGCATTCTCCCCTTTCAAGGTGTGAGGCCCATTTTTCCCCCCCAAACCAGGGGCCAGGTAATGTGATCTCTCAGAAAAAGTATCAATGGTGGTTTCAAATGACTTGACACACACATACACGGAGGGAGGCAGCCACATACTGTACCGCACTGTACTATACGTACAAGAGCTGAAGCAATGGCAGCAAGATGCGAGGATACACTGCATGTCCTGAGCACGACCTCTGTCATTGGAAAAGTTCCAAAATTCTTCTGGTCTGGTGGGAAGAATGGGACAAATATTGTTATGGTGACCGGTCAAAATGTTCTGTGTGATTCAACATGTGTTTAAAAAGCTTGACCAGCAACACACCAAGTAAGAGTCCAGACACCCACTCGCTATTCATTCTCATCAGACGGAAAGTACTGCAATATGTTTTATCTCTTGAGGATGCATTCAAAACCAAAATGGTCTGGCTGATTCAGACTCTCCCCTTTGATCGTCAGTTATATTTAATGAACCATTACAATTCTCCGCTTTGCTACAGAAAACATTGACTTCATATTATTGTACTACACCGCTGTTCTTTCATAAATCTTGTTATTGGCGTGATTTATGCTTTCTTTCCCTATCATGCTAGCGTAGTGTCTATTAAAAAAACGTGTGTCACGTTCTGATGCTGAACATTTAGTACTCTGATATGATAGCTGACGATACTGTCTAGTCTAGCATCAAATCCAAACTTCACACTTTCAATTCTTCCATGTGGAGATCATTTCATCACCTAGGGAACAACTGTATTTTTGCGATAATGCAGATATCTTAGAAAAGAGTTTTCTTATGTACCTAGATAAGATAAATAAGATAAGATAAGATAAAAGTAAAAGGGACCCCTGCACCTGTTTCTGCATCTCTCTGTGTTTGTGTGGGAGTAAGCGTATGTTCACATTGTGGCTGCAGAGAAAAAAAGACAGAGTAAGAGGTTAGGATGAACAATACTGGCGTGTCTGATACATATGGACTTCTTTAGAGAGTCAGAGGGAAGAGGGTCTATGTGTGTGTGCTCTCGAGGACACAGGGAGAGATCAGACGAAACCCAACTTTCCAGCTCTCCATCTCCCTCTTACCGCTGATTTCTCCTGGCCCACTTCATTGTTCCCTGTCCCCTTCCTCCTCAGCTTGTGAACGTACCCTTCCTGTTTCTGTGCTGCATTGATACGGCGCTGTCATCGACTCTTCCACATGGGCTCCCTATAACAAAGAGATTTGTGTTGATGATATGAACTGAATGTGTATGTATTTGTGGATGCATGTGTATGCAGTGTGCGTGAGTGAGCACAGCAGCAGGGCTGGGCTGAGAATGTTTATTTACTGTGATGTGCTTGCTTGCTCCTTTTGGCTCTAAGCAGACTGTCATCACTGGGCATCATATTGACAGGGTAGAGACCAAAGTATGATTAATGACTGTCCTTACTCTCTCTTCTTTTCTCTCCTTTTTCCTCTGTTTTTTTCTCTTTTCTCTGTTCCTCCTTGTGTCTCTGTGGCGTGCCCCCCCTCCCAGAGGACCTGGATGACCTGCGGATGGAGGGTGTGACCGGCTTGGCTCCATCCGGCAGTAAGTTCAGCCAGGGACGCAGCTCCTATCAGCCTGAACCGCAGGCCAAAGTTACACTCAACATCTGCTCTAGGTGTGCCAGGTAAATGTTTCCACCTTCTCTTATTGGCTGCCTTGGAGAAAGTTTGTGTTTAGAGCCAGTCTGCTCTTATGAGGCTTTGAAGGAATAGTTTTTTTTACTTTTTGTGGAAATTCTCTTTGAGTTAGACGAGTAGATGGATACCGCTATCCTGTCTACCTTGTAAATACATACGACTACAGCCAGGAGACGCTTAGCTTAGCTTAGCTTAGCATAGCATAAAAACTGCAATGAGGTGTAATAACTATTTATGGGCCGGGAGCAGTAACTGAAACTGAGACTGAGTCTGAGTCTTCTCGTGATCTGGCATTCAATTTCCAAACATGCACTGCAGTCTGAAAAATGCAGAAATAGGCCAGCACACAACCCTTCTGTAAAACTGCAACTTGATGTTTTTTACACTTTGTACAGATTAAACAAATAAGATATGATGTGTCAATTAATGAGATTCAGAGGTGCTGGGAGAGGGATTTGTTTTTAGCTTTGGACAGAGCCAGGCTAAATGTTTCTGCTAAACTAAGCAAACCGCTGCTGGCCTTAGTTTCATATTTATACATGAGATTGGTATCGATATTCTCATCTAACTCTCTGCAAGAAAGCAATTAATCGTATCTCCCAAAATATCTAACTATTGCTTTAAGGTTTTAAATTACAGAAATTCAAATTAATTTTAGCTCCAGTAAAGTTCCGGCAATTACTGTAATCAATTATTTACTTTCCATCATCCAAACTTGTTCTTACCCCAGGTCATGACTCCACCTCATGCCCTACCGTCCATTCCCCCTCCCACTCACTTTGCAGTTTACTGTATCATTGGTAGCATACCTCAACATGCAGAAGAGAATAATATCATATCTAAAGTGCATTCCAGTGTTGCTTGTTTTCACAAATCAGCCCAAGCACTGATAATCGTCTCTATTATCACCCTTTCTCTCTTTATCACTGTTTTTCTCTTCTGACACATTTCCTGTTCCCCCTGATCCACAGCATCAGTCAAGAGCTCAGATTTCTGAGTGTTAGGTGTGATACCATAGACAGGTGTGGGCAGGACTCTTCCTTGATGCCAGTCAAAGATAAACTGGTATCTGTTCGATGAGACGCCAGGCACACATCTGCCTGCACAGCCTCCTCTATTTGGGGTTTGGAATTTGTTTGTTTCCTACTCTTCTTTCATTCACGCTGCTTATCAGTTTCGCTCCACGCACATGCTGTGGGATGTTGTCAGAGGTTCTGCAGGAGGATGAATGGTATCGGTGGATTTTTTGTTGGCAGTTTATCGACGGGATGTTTTGAAGCAAAAAGTTTATACCTTTGGCTTATCATTGAGTCCCCGGGTCGGATCAGTGGCCGAGCAAAGCAGCATCTGTATCTGGAGTCGTTTTTGGCTCACGCGCTGGGTTTTTTTCATGACTAAAATGTCAGACATCTGTTCTCCTTCTCTGTCTTCCTTTCTCCTTCTGGTTCAGTCCAAATTCTTGCATCGTCCTCTATAACCTGACCACAAAATCCTTCCCAAGTTCTACTGGCGAAGCAGTCGTGGTCTTTCGTAGTCATTTTTGGTGAGTGTAAGGGCCATAAACAGATCACTAAGCTGGAAAAGTGTTGCACGCATGGTATGCCCTTTGTGCTATTCTTGTGAGACACATAATTCTGAAATCAGGAGTTGTGCAGGAGTTCATGCTTCCACACACACACACACACACACACACACACACACACACACACACACACACACACACACACAGATATTTATGAATCCACATATAAAACATGTGTGTGCATGCCCTTGCATGCATACACACAGAATACCTCTGTGAAGAGAAGATGGTGGAGGCCGAGGTCAGGGAGCAGTTTGGAGAGGGGTAATCCTAACAGAGACTTCATGTTGTATGCATTAGCACTCTCTCTTGATGGGATTGCCAGAAACACCTTTCAAACATGGCTCAATATGGGGCCAACCTTTAAACGTACTTCTCAGAACACTAACATATGTGGCACAGTTAGTGGCCTTGTGGTTCACACCTGCAGAAAGTACAGATGTGACCTTGTACTCAGGCTGAAGTTAGAAACTTCAAGTTTTTTTTTACAGTTAGTTTTTTTATGAAGTTAAGGACTGAGAAGATTGGGTGGATTCTTACTGATATCATTTAACTCTGACAAAAATCGTAGAGGGTTGCATGGTTCTGAATGGAACTGCGAACATTCACCCAAGCTGGACAAGCATTCCTCACATACCCGTCAGCCCTCAGGCAAACACATCAGAATTCAGCTCCTTTTTTTTCTGTGTGTGAACTCTTATGGGTCATTGAGGTCCAGTTTTGTTCAAAAACGTCTATACTGTATTTGCTCCCTCTCATCGTGTAAGGGGTCAAACGGGAGTGAGCCACTTGGCTTTAGCATGTACCACTCAAAGCCAAGGAGAGGTGACACTTACTTTCACACCCACAGCGTGAAGGCGATAACTCGGTTCCTCCCCAGCAAGCGTTTATTAATTTCCAACAGCGCTCCTGTATGTTACTGTGATCCACCTGTAGTGTTATACGCCGAGTACATAAAATTTAAAGGAATTACTGTAGACTTAAACTGCAAAATAACATCATACAGATAAAAATCATTTCTACTAAGTGTATTATCTTTGTTGCACAATTGAGTTTAAATATATTACAATTAAGGGTTGCGCAGTAGTATCACTTTTCTTTTTTAACTGGCTGACACCAAACTGGCATTTTTCCCAGCATTCAGACACCTTCTTCGACCATTGTCCTTTTTCTTTCCCTTCTGCTTAGACACTGTCCACACCACCAAACAGTCCAGTCAGCCTGTGTGGCTCCTAACCAGCAATGGCAGGTCAGGAAACACGCTGCTTCCTCTGGCTCTCTACTGGTTGGTTGAAGTGTAAAGTGCCGTGTGGCCTGTGTGTTGTGGGCATGTCTCTGTCTCTCGGGCTATAGCTGTGGTCACACTAGCATTTCATCCACCTCCTTCATGCACCAGATCAGTTCTTTTAATGGCTATACACTCCTGCCACAAAACCTCCTGTGTGCAAACGCATCCCAGATCTTGGGCACAGTCCGGAGGAGTTGGCGGTGCGGTCCAAGGAAATGGATAGATCTCCACAAACCTCACTTGGGCTTGTAGTTCTCATTAAATTAATTGTTTTCATATCAGGAATGTACTGAGGGAATGGTAGTCAGGACTTGCGGCTATGAGCAGCTTTTGTTCAGAGAATGGGAAGGCCTTGTGATAGTCATCTTGGGTTCTTTTTAATGGTCTTATAAAGACCATTAAATAGAGGGAAAGACATGGAGAAGGATGTATAAAGAAGGAAAGAAATAGAATACACTTTAAAAAGCTGTGTTCTGCTTTTACCCTCATCGTAGAGGTAGGAACCAAGAGGCCCTGCGGCTGTGACGGAATGCAGCCGCGCCATAAAAGCGCATAGATTGCTTTCCTTTGTCTTCGGCTAATGATTGCGCCGATGACATGGAAATAGCATGCAGTGAAAGCATTTGTAGTTAAAGCAGTGTATAATTACAGTTAATATGCGGTATGATTTACAGTCGTTAAGAATATGCTTTAGAAAAATAAACGCAGTGCTTAATTCCATACTGATGTTGGAGTGTGTGAATTAGTTTGCAGAAGAGTATAAATGCAGTGAAAAGTCATGTTTAACATGTTTATCTTCCCACTGAAAAGGCATTTCAATTGAATCAAATGTTTGTCTTACACCCACAGTATTCTTTCACAGGGAAACTTAAGTCTTTTAGTACCTTAAGGAGACTGCCAAATCTCTCATACCCGCTTCCACTGCAGTCCAAACAGATATCTTTGAAAACAAAAAAGCTATAGGGGCTTGAAACATATTATGAGAAAGAATACTAACTGAAAGATTTAAGGGGAAAAAACAATCTGTGTTTTTCAGTTTTGCTTTTTCAGCAAGCGGAGTGAAATTGCTTCTGAAACAAGTGAGCTGTGTACAATTTGCACCATATGTTAGTGAATGCATTACTTTGGTTTCATGTCAACATACTAACGACTATTTCAGATTTGTTTTAAGAGGGCTTAAAAGCTGTGAAGAGATTGGACGTGTGCCCCAAAACTGACCCCCATGTTCTGCTAAATCTGGGATGGCACCAAGAAGAGAAGAAGAGATCATAAACTCACTAAACACTTCCTCTTTGTCTCATCACCTCGGACTGATAGAGAGAGACTTGCTTGTTTTCTCGCTATCTGGCATTCAGTTTCCAAACATGCGTTGCAGTTTTGTGGCTGAAAAATGCAGATTACAGAGATTATTTAAATGCACTCAACTTCCAATGTGTACAGTATTGTATATGTGTTACGTGTTGTTTCTAGGTTGCAGGGGGACAGTCTATCAGACAACAGATCTGAAGAGGAGCACAGGCCTCACATATCTGAACAGGCTGTACCTGACATCTCCTGTGAGTTGCACAACACAGCTCAAATTCAAAGTAGTTATTCTTTTTTTTCTTTACATTTTTGTGGTCTCACGCTCTGCTTTGTCCTTCTTTTTTTCTTCCTGTTTGTGTGTGTGTGTTGTCTGGAGCAGCTCCATTGCCCGGGGTGGACACAGTGGCGGGACGGTTGCAGGAATGCGAGGTCTTGTCTCAAGTGTCAGCCTCTGTAAGTGTCCTCCCTATATCCATCACCAAACAATTAAGATCGCTTTACAGCCATCAATTACCATGTCGCTCTCTCCTGCTCAGCTTCTATTGTCCCGAGAATGAACGAAAACCACCTCAAGCTTCTTGTTAATAGGACAAGACCCAAGCAAAACTGATCCATCTTTATGCAGGCATTTCAGCTTACACAACAGCTGATAGTGCTATAGAAGTGATACCCCAATTAGAAATCTCCCTATATCACTTTGCTTACCTCTCAGGGCACTTGTGTGCAATCTGAAAGGTATAAATGAAAAGAATATCTTGTGACACAATGACAATTGAGGCTGATTTGAAGGTATACAATAGACCTAAATATTTACAGGTTACAGGAGTAAAAACAGTTTTGTTCAATAGGACTTGCGTGATAACCTCACATGCTTCAGGGGATAAAATCCATAGAGACCTAATGTGGTACACACCAGACTCAGACACAGGCAGACACTCACATGCTGTTAATAAAGCGGTCAGCTAAGACGCCGGTACCTTTGTATAATTACGCCCAAAAAAGCCGATACCTTTTTTTTTTTTTTTTTATAATTGCCCGATCTAAGTGTTAGACAAGGCTTTTTACTGCATTTTCTAAAGAAAGAAAGGGGTTCGGAGCCAAGGCATTGCTCCGTGTGCGAAGCAGATGCAGAGAGGCTCCAGACTAACTGGGAGCAGACTTTTAGAGACTGAAGGCCCCGTTGAATCAAAGCCTGTACTCGGAAGTCTGACAGATTAGGCCAAATTCACTAGCCACCATCCAAAAAGAGAAAAACTGTGCACCTTACACATCCACATCATACTGCCAATGTTATCCTCATTTTTTAAAACATTTCACGTGAAAAGCTAAGCTTGACCAGATGATAGACAGTGTCAATAGTATTACCACATAACATCTACTGTAACTCAGAGATTTAAGCTGACTAATTTAACTTGGAACTAAATCTGATGTCCTTTTACCACTCACCTTCACATCGAGCCTTTTTATTTTGCAGCTGCTCAGACCAGGAGAGTAAACACTGCATCTCTCCCCTTACACTACATCTCCAGGTTAGGTCCTGTCTGGCACACTTAAGAGCAAGTTATTAATGTGTCCCATATGGAAACCGCAAGTGCAAACGTCTCCTGTCATCTACTGTAGCTAATGTGGTTGTTTTGTGTTTAATTGCTTATGTTTGGCTGTCTTTGAAAGGCAAACGCAATTTGTAATAGCTTGTTAGTTTAACTGGTCCTTCGGGGTCTTGCAGGCCACAATCACTAAATGGCATGGAAAAAAAAAGGTAATGCTTTTATGAGCTTATTTGGAAAAAACACAATGGTTGAAGTCATATTGTATGAGAAATAACTGTGTATAGCTGATTAAGTTTCTTTCATTTAAAACTAACTTATTCTTTAATGTATCTCCTGCTGCAGTATTTTGTTATATATATTTTTGAGTGTCCTTTGAATTGGTAGAAAAGTGTCCAATTGTTTCTTCACATGTTGCACTCGTTATTAGTGTTAAAGAAAGCATGTATGTAACTTTTTCTAGGTTTCAAATTTTGAAGTCACATTTAATTATTAGCACATTTCATCATTCACGGCTGTTGTTAAATGAAGTATGCCTTGCATTGTACATTGCCCTGGTTTGGGCAGTAAAAGGCTGGTGATGTTGGAAAGTAAACACTGTTAATGGTTATCATTATTAGTCCAACAGGCCCCCTGCCTCTGCCAGCTCCTTTAGGTGATAATTGCCCCATAAAGACAAATACTTTCCTAAAGCAATCGCCAGAGCAAATTCCCCAAGCAATTCTTTCCTTTGTAAGCGTTAAATGATATGTTTTAATCAAATTTGAGTTGTACTGTATGGGTGTTGCCATCATAAAATCTGCCAGGGGAAACTGTTCATTTTTGTGTGGTAGAAATAAGATAATTAGCATGATGCAATGCCATTTGTATGATACAAAGCAGCACCATTGTGATGGCTTATTTTCGTTTCCAGGGGAATTTTGGCAGAATTTCAGCCGATACGCTGTATGGCTTTTTGAATTTGGCACCAGTCTGCTCCGCACACCTTCACAGTCATGCCTGCATGGTTTTTTTTTTATTTTAGAGCATAGTCTAGTGCAGATTTCTATTCAAGATTTCTAGTCTTCCTTTATTTACAATTTATTGTCTTTGTGTTATTCCCTAAAGTATTGTTAGAATACAACAAGTAAGCTGTAAAAGGTTATTCAGTTTCTTTTCGTTATGAAATTAATTTTATTGGACAGTTAGAATACATGCAACACATTATTTAAGTTGTAGGGGGTGGTACATTTAGATTATTTTATGCACACTGATATTAAGAAGTTAGTCTCTTTACTAGTAGATCTGACATCCTTAGGTCCCAACATGCACCAAAACCTGAACAAAAACTCACCTTCACTGAGAGTGCTAAAGAAATATTATGACTAAAAGCAAGTGCTGTATATATTGTAGCTGCTCCAGAGGCTAAGCATTGTTGGAGAGGCATGAAGCAATAGCATAGAAATCCTTCCCTTAAATATATTTACATCTCATTAAGTGTGTTAATTGTACACTTTTATATTTGGGGATTTTTTTTATTTATTAATTGGGTCAGTTAGACACCATATCCCTTTTACAACAATGAGAATAAGCCCATATGATGAATATGTTAAAACAGCAGACCATATGAGACTCGTCTTACGTATACAGAAACCATCACAACAGAATCGTATTTAAAATCTTTGTTAAATATAGCTAAATTCACTGAGTCAATGTTTGTGTTTGTCACACAAACAAGAAAAAAAATCATATTCCACAAACAAAATACTGGCACGCACCAAAGCTGACTCAGAATGTCAAGGCCGAGTTCGAGTATGGCCCAAGGTCCTTTGCTGGATGTCATCCCCTCTCTTTGCCCTGCTTTTTTCTGTCTCTACTGTCCTATAAAATAAAGCAAAATACCACAAAAATATGTATTTATATATAAATATGGATGCATACTCAGACTGTGAGCTATATAGCCTATATTTATCTTCTTCCTTTCATTTGCCCTCTATTAGTTTTCACTCCTATTGGCACAACACTTAATTTTCTCTGTTCTTCTATGACTGAGTGATAGACGTTGTGCCATTCTTTGTAAGGCTTGAATAAAAGTCTTAACTGTGTTATTGTCAATATCCTGTTTGTGCTAAGTCAGTGGTTGAGCCGGTGAGCCCTGTATACAGTCCATAAAATCCATTAGGTGATTCTGCTGTGAGCCAAAACAACAGGAACTCATTAAAAGCTGAGTGTTACTCCTCGTATCCCATAGCCTCCCATAGCTAAAGCAAGCTACTGTAGAAGGGGCTGCAACAGCTATTCGGAAAACATATTTCCTCTTGTTACTTACATTTAAGTTTAGTGGACTGTTTTGATTTAGTGGACAATTGCCAGTGTCTTGGAACACACACGTAGTGCTTGTCAGCCTTACATTTGAACATGTTTTAAACAAGAAAATAATGTAATAGCAGTGGCCTATGCTCATGTGCTCTTAAGAGAGAGGATCTCTTCCTGCATATTTGAAGGGTTACAAACTTTGTTGTTTGGTTAGAATTTAAAAAAATAATACACAATGTTCTCTATCTCTCACATGTGCAGATTAAATCGTCATGCCGACAAGCTGTCATCTGCCAGGATCTTCTCCTCTTCACTCAGACATCATCTCATCCCTCACCTGATTTGATAAAAACAAAGCCATTTGTCTTTGCTTCTGATTTTTTACATTTTGGATGTTTTCAAGATTTCCATCATGGTGCGTAAACTGAGCTCATGAGATATTGTCTGGCTTTGTAAAGCTGAAGTGGCAATCATCCAGAATTCCTAAAAGTGCAGTGACATTCATGAGTCTCATTCTGTTCTTCAATCTTCCTCATTGCTAGAGGTGGTTCTTCAGCATTGGATGAGTCATACTACCACCAGAAAAAATTTACCCTTTTAAAAGGTAAAAGCTATTGGGGAGATGGCTGCTGCAAGGGAATTGGGACAGAAAACACGGAACCTATATAGACAAAAAAAAAAAGGGTGCGGTGAAGTTCAAGCAGCAGCTGCACCGTTTTAAAAAAGCCGTCATTGATTTAGAAACAAACCCAAAGGAACAATTAGCCACAATTAATAAATTTTCCCAGTAAAAGGCCTAAAAAAATGAATGTTGCTCATCTGTGTGTGTGCATATTAGTCCCTATGCTACTCTCCCTGACCACAAACATCAATTGTGTTTTATAAAGCAAGCAGTAGGCTCAAACCTCCAACTCAGCCCAGCCATGTTTGAGGTCTATGACTGCATGCACACATCCCCAACGGCTCTTGTTGAGCGGAGGGCAATATTGGACCAAACCCCAGATTGTGGTGATTATTACTGCTGACCACACATGTATAGCTGCACACATGCAGGCTATAAAATATTTAACTCTAGACCTACATCCTCTCTCTTTCTGTCTTGTTTGCTCTCAACATGGAATCAATTTTGCAAGAGCCGAGACTCTTGTTTGTTAGTTGGGCAGAAGCATCACCAGAGGGTTTTTCCCTGTTCTGTTTTAGGTCTTTCAGTTTTGTCATACTGGGAGGGAGATTATACAACTTGGGTTTTGCACCACTGACATTAATATACTCATAAGTCATTGCAAAATCATAGCTGCTCTTTATTTTGGAGATGAAAAGACATTCCTTCCCATCTCTTTGTCTGTGTAGATTAAAGCATTCAATCTAAGCATCCAAACAAGAGAAAAACTTTGACTCATTTGCGCTCATGTTGTTGCTGGATGGACAATGGCTGCTTTAAACCATGGCGAAGGGAAATCATTTTTCATCACTTAACTGTGCCTCTTCAGTGTGTAATCAAATCAGTTTTTTTGTTTGTTTTTTCACCCTATCTACTGTGTTGGGCCTTGCTGTTTTGTACATGATTTTTTATTATGCACTCCAGACTGTACATGTTGATCCAGGTGACATTGAAAAATATGTATGCCTTCACCAAACATGATGAAATATTTCATATTTTGATTGTAATGCTTGCAGACTTGTTACATCTTGTTTGTTTACCTGGCCATGTACAGTACAGTACAGTACCACCATGCTCAGCCTCCAGGTTATATGGTCCTGATTACAGTGTAGCCTTTCTTTTAGTGGACTGAGGAGCTTCCAGGAGCAATGGGAATGTTAAACTGTCGACATTGCTGATACGAGAAAACCTCCATATATCAGCAGGTCTTATACAACAAAAGTGGACTTTCTCCTGCCCAGTGGAACTTTTTAATTTAACCAATGTGAAGCCAGTAATGACGTACAGTATAATAAAGATTATGAAAATGCACTTAAAAACTAAAACTAGGAATCTGTTGGTGGCCTTGTTTGCCAGAGTTGAGAAGACTAGATGATGTCATGCTGTTGGACTTGGGGGGATACCACCAAAGAGAAAGAAATAAAATTGGGGAGGGGATTCACTTGTAATGTTCAACCCGCCTTGCTGCTTTATGAGGGCTGTAATTAAGGATTGGCTTGCCGTGTTGTGGTCCTGCTGCCACAAAGGGCCTCATGTATCTGACAGAGACACAGATCAATGCCATAGACTCTGAGAATCATGTTCTGTCATTTATCAGAGGACAGCAGCTTAACTTGTTTTTCACCCTACCTCTTCTTTGGAAACCGACTTTTAAGCCCTCTTTGAATCCTGAAAATCATAAAATGAGTAGCCTATTGTATCCCAGGTTTGTCTTTAAGTGTTGTTGGAACACTGCGCTATATGTATATCACCAGATCTCCCAGAGCCTTACTCTGTGTCAGCACTTTGTCAAGTCAGCTCTGTCTCTCATTAAGTGCTTAGCGCATCAGATGATGTAAGTGCTGGCATCGAACGTATCATAACTTATCTAGTGCAAACCAAACTTACAGGAGGTGGAATTAGGGCTGACAGATTTTATTTCTCACCTGTGCTTGAAGCTCACGTGCACACCATTGGTCCATTGGCTTAACGGATCATCTGGCCACTTGTGTCCCATCAAAGGAATAAATCGGAGGATTAGGCATGCTGCCATTACAGGACTTGGCAAACTGAGTCTGCCTAACAGGTTTCTTTCCAAATCATACACTTGGCCAGGAAGACATAGGGGCAAAATAGGCCAAAGCGGCCCCTATAAGCGATCCAATCTGCCTTTTTAGAATTTATATTCTTTCATATGCTTTGGAATATGATCATCTTTATTTTTGTATAATACCAATATCGTGTGCTCTTGAACTATCCAAAGTGGCTGATTTATTGTTCCTTAACTGCTGCTGTAAGTATGCTGCTGTCAGGCTCTTTGCCAACAGACTAGTGTGCATACAAGCTCCTATAGATTTACTGATAGTTATACAAAAATGTCCTGAACCACTACTGACAGTCTATCGTCCTGCATTCACTAAACAGACTGCACTGTATGCCCCAAGCTTTCATCTACACTTGCTGTGGTTTCTTGTGTTTTTCTAAAGCTCATAAAATAATAATTGCTCTTTTTTTCCAGCAGATATGGCTCAGATATTTCCAGCAATAGCTAAAAATTATATAAAGAGTTAATTGAAGGGTCTCTCGTCTAATGTGACTTTCTCTCTTTTCTGTTCCCTTCGCTAACTAGCGTCAGGCTGTCTGGGAGGCTGATCTGAAGGCTGTGAGAGGTGGGAGCTCTGTCGGGCAGACGGGCCTGCTACTGGGTGACTCCCTCTTTTCTAAAGAGCTGGAGAACATGGGCAAACAGCTCGCTGGTAGGAATGCCTCTGTGGTGTGCATGTATGTGCGCTGTATGCTTATTGCTGTATGCTTTGTGCATATATAAGTTTGACTATGTATTTATTAGTGGCTTTGATGGCTAAGTCAGATCAAATACTTTTCTTGGAATACAAAACATACACTGTGCAAACATTTACACACACACACACACACACACACACACACTATGAACTACAGAGACTTATGAAATAGAAAGGGGTTTAGAGAGCACTTACAGGGAGTGGGAGGGGGAGAGTCCAGCTAAAGAATGCACTGCTTTTGACCAGAGGATTTTCTTGGTTAATTAAAAACTGTTCTTGGTGTTAAAATGTGTCAAGACTAAATAAAAAAAAACTAATTAAAATAATTTCCACATGCCAGGAATTCATCTCAACTCCAGCTTTGACAGTTCGACTCTCACTCTGCTGAGTCATTGTGCCGAGACAGACTTTTGTTTGACAATATGGAATTTGTGTGGCATTTTGGAAGTCCTTTATTTCTAATGTAGTTCAAGGCTCATCTTTGATATATGTGACGTCTGGGTGACTCGGAGACTGCTTTTGTTGTCACAATGATCAAGCGTGTATGCACTTATGAATCAGATGAAAGCCTGGAGTGGAGGCCAGAGGGAATGTCGCCATTTACCATCATGTGTCACCCACTTGTTTGTTTATGCATGTCCTCCCACTCTGTTTGACAGCGTCACTTGTGTGTAAAGACCTCGTACACGGCTTCACATACCAGACTCATACGAAGCATATTGGTCCTACTTAGTGAACCTATTACTGTCACCCAACAGCTGCTCCAATTTTTTCAGCTCATCTGCACATCAGCGCTGAATACACTGGTCCCCTCAGTGCCTTCAGAAGAAAACAGCATGCTGGTACTTAGAAGGCACTATAAGAGGACTATTTGTGTTAACAACACACTCAGTTTTGCCCCAGAGGTCCTCAGATGGCATTAATTTCTAGTTGTTTTACACTGAGTTACTGAATATTCAGGCCAAGGGCTCCCACCAGAAGGTTCACTGAAGCTGTTCAACAAGCTAATTTCAAACAAACTCTTTCAAGCCTTTATTAGCTGCTAATACTTTCCATGTTGGGAGCCAGAGCCTTACTTTTCATCTTATATTGTTACCCCAATTATGTGTTTGTAAAATCACCCTTTGTCTGTCTTTTGTGATAATCTTTTTTTCATAATATACACTCAACACTACATTCTCATTTTAATCTAGGGATGTTTTTTATTTTCATATAATTTAACTAAAATATTTTAACTGTTTTTACCATTTTACAAAACATGCGGAACGGCTCATAAAATATATTCAAGACTTCGAAAAGTTCTCTGTTTTAGAGCCAGAAAAGGCTAATAATCTTTATAAGGTTTCAATGACAACTTTCAGTTTTTACTTTTGATACTTAAAGCTACAGATACATTTTTGGAATGTACTCAAAAAATATTGAGGTTCGATAACCAATCTTTGTTACATTAGGAATGTGTACGACTGCCCTTATTTGTACTGGATTTATCGATCCAAGGAACGGCTAGTGTTTTAATTTGTTCAAGCAGAAGCATATTGTATTGTTGTAAGCTTGCAGATGAAATACAGGCAATGTGATTAGCGCTTTAGTTTATTTTCAGAGGAGGGAACTAATAAAGTTAGCATGAGTTCTGAATGGGTGTATAGCGTGCTGTGGCCCTGGACTCTCACCACGTGGAACTGCTGGTTGATCAAAGACTTTAATAGATTAGATCTGTTTCTATTTCTTCTTGTCTCCTTCTCACTGTCTTTCTTTGTCTCATTTTCAGCCCGTCTTTCTTTTTCCAGTTCTTATTACTGAAAGACTGGATCAAAACTTATCAAAGGTTCATGCCATATGGATTTTGATGCTATCTCTTTGATGTCTAGGAGATGTCATTTTGTATCAGTGTCTGTGAGATGGCTTATAGTATTTCTGTGTTAAACACAGTCAAGTGCATAGAATTTCAAAATAAAACTACTTGTGATTATTAATGCCAGGAAGTAAGGGGGAGCAACTGGTTTACAATAAAATCATGAGGGGAGCAACCACTTACGGAAGGGAGAAATACTTTCACAGCAAAAACATGTGGTGTTTATCATTATACTGGTAAATAACTTGAAATGAAATATCTACTTTATGGGAAAAGGTTACTGATGAATATGTCCTGTTTACGATATAATGATAACATCAGTCGTGATGTGGGTGGTTAAGCGCTTTAACTCGGAAATCATCTTAGGTAGAACTTTCAGTTTACAGCAATTTTTCTTCTGTATATAGTATTTTACTGCCATCCAACAGGTCTTATGGTCACCACCTAGCAGCTGTTCACACAGACTATCAACCTAATATCAACCTAAAATCTTTGTTCTTTGTAACACACAACAGTCCTGCCATTGCCACAAGCTGATGTCATGATATGCCCTGAACACCCCACAAAGTTAATTATTTTCCGTCTTTCAGTGAGAGCGAGGCCAAGCTGTAACCTGTATCTTTAGTTTTCCTTCTTATTATTTAGAGAAGTAACATATGTAGAGTATGCTCGGGTTAAAGCAACACAGACACAGTGTCATGCAGTACACATGCTGACTGTTGAGCGCATGGGCAAGGCACTAAGCAGTTTGTGCTCTGCATTGCATCTCACTGTAAAGGTTGACCTCCGTACAATCAGAGCTGATTAAGCACAGACACAGCAATCTAATTATGCATGTCAGAGAATTAAATGTATTAAATCCCTCAAGGATTGTATACAAAACAGTCTGGAACTGATTTCAAACCAAGTAAGTAATGTCCCAAAGCTGAATTTGAAGTATTATTGCAAATGTTTTCTGCTTTGCATACTAAATGGATATTTGTCTGTGAATTGCAGCATATGCTTCACATTTTTGCGTGGAAAATTTTTGTTTGTGTAGGAGGAAAGCACTATTTTCTCAAAAACAAGGAAGTCAAGGTTTGTGAAATACTTGTCATGCTTCCTTTTGTTATTTATTTAACGTCACACATACACAGTTTTCCAGATATACTTGCTTCTAGTGAGTCATTCCTGAAATTATCCCTCTCAAATGATAACTCCCAGACTGGTTTGTTGAATCCCAATTGCCAAGGTCTTGAACAAAAGCATAAAACACGGAAAAAATGACCCAGATGTTGATCGCAGAAGTTGGCAGCGTCACTTCTTTCACAAACAGAAATGTTTTTGAGACTACCAGTGAGGCAAACAAATGTGTTTTTGTCAGGAACAGGAACATTTTTTACCAGGCTGTGCTTACTGTATATCAACTTGGAACCTGTTCTGACAGAGGAAGCTGGATTTACCACAATTTACAGGGCCTATAAATATTGTCATCATTGCCCAGAAGAAGGATTAAACCCAGCGGTCTCGCCCACTTTAATGCTCAGTAAAGTTTGTGAATCATCAGTCTTGTAGGACATATACTAACCTCACAGCACAGCCTCTGAATATGTAATAAAAATAAGTCTGATCCTGGAATTTCTTAGTCCATTTCCCAAAATTATCTGGGATTTGTGTTTCAGTTGTAAAAACGGTGTAAACATTCTCATTTAAATGTGTTGGGGAAGAAACAGGATTTAAACAAGGAAACTATACCAACTCACTCCCTCAGTACCTGTAACAGTTGAGTCTAAAATCTGGATGTTTACTTGGATTATCTCCCCCTTTTTCTCTCCAGAGGTTGAGAAGGACCTGGCCAAGCTGGCAGAAGTAGGGAAGATGACCACTCGAAGCTCCAATAATCCGCACAGTAGTCTGCTCCACACCCCTCTGCGCCACAGAACGCTACCCGACACACTTCCTCTCACCAGCCTGGTCTCCAGACCCCAGTCTCCAGCTGGCAGCCTCTCAGGCAAGCCCTGTGGTGTGGGCCTCCCTCTGCTCAGCCCCAAGCCCACCTCCCTGGTCATGGGTCGGACTCAATCTCCCAGCAACCCAGGGAGCAGGACTCAAACCCCAAGAACGCCCAGCAGGCCCCTGACCCCGAATAGTTTACTTACACGCTCCACCTTTAACCCTGGATCTCATAAAGAGGTGACCTTCAGGAGGTCGCGGAGCCGCCCCGTGACACCCACAAGTCAGCCCATACATCCCCGACCGCTGCTCACCCCTCCTGGACTAAGCACTACAGACAGCCTTGGTGCCAGCCTACGGGCCTATCTGTCTGAGGTAAGACTCAAAACTGAGAAATATACCCTTATCATCAAAAACACTTTTGTTGCTCGTTCAGAGCTCATATCAGCAATATTGCATGACAGGGTGTCCTAATATATGAAAATAGTTATTGTGGGGGAGCGGATGTTTAATTTTGGCAGCATTGCCTTCACAAGGTCAAATTTTTGGACACATAGAAAACTATGATCGCATTTATACCAAAAGAAGCGATTAAAAAAGAAATGATTAAGATTAATGCTCCAACTAAAATTTTAAGGAATTAAAAATTTTTGTGAAATAGACATATACGCTTTCTTACTGTCTATTAAATATAAAGCCATAACCAGAAGAGGGATAGCTTAACGTATAGCGCAAAGGTAAGGAAGGTAAAAAAATCTGCCTATCAGGACCTCTGATGCTCACTAATCAACACAATAGGCAGTAAAAGAAAAGAAAAAGAGACTAGGGCTTTCCACTTGATTTATAGCCTGTATATATATTGATAGCCTGTATGCTAAGCTAACTGTCTCCTGGCTGTCGCTTCATATTTAATGAACAGACATGTAGAGTGAATATTCATGTTGATGGTGTGACCTCCAATTCTCCATATTACCTTTCAAGATTTATGGACTGTAGCAATGGAACAGATCATCAAGTACACACGCAGTGTGTAAAACATAGCGTAAAATTGTCATAAAGTTTGGGTCATGGACTTGAAAATCGCTCCAACTTTATTGTAATGTTTTAGTATGGTGTGCATGAACTTGTGTGCTGAGTGTCAAATAGGCTCAATGCCCAAGTAAAGCTGGCTGTAGAACATGAGAGCCTTTTACTCAGACATATTATGACTGAGAGCACCAGAACACACAACATCACACATGTGCATACCCCTCACACACACACACACACACACACACACACACACACACACACACACACACACACAAACTTCGTGTGGGGTTTAGTGGAGAGTCATGGAGGTCTGTACAGTAGTATGTCATTTCATTGTGGAAAAATGAGTCTGGCATAAAAGGAGAACGTTCAATGGGATTTCTTTCTTATATTGCTTTCATGATTTACTTAACAGCGACGCTGTTCAATATGAGACCTTTTTGAAGGCTTTATTAATGGTGGGCAAGAATTTTGCAGTCCCTCTGTATACTCTTTGACAGTTATGCTAGTTGACACCTGGTGAGATTATCCAACACTAGTGCACTCAGTCTGATTTTATTGAGGCCACCTGGTCCCACGTAGAAGGACTAAAGCCGCTGAAGGAGAACTGTTCAGAGAGTTAAAGAATCCTGAACCTTTTTAAATGCTGGATGTACAGAAATGAAAAAGTATATGTACTTAGTGTTTTCTTGACTAGGATAGTACTTCTGCAGTCATTTAAATGATTGGAGCCCCATCATTTCAGCACTGAGAAATAAGAAGACAAAAAAGCATTTTTTGTGTATGAGAGGATTTAAAAAACATTTCTTATGTGTGTGTCAGTTTTCGACATCTAGCTGGATTTCCACAGAGTTAGCATCCTCTCGTTGAAAGTTTAATTGGTAAATTTGTACATTTCAGCCCTGTTGCTCCTTTTCATGGGGTCATTAAAAAGGATTAAGAAAAAACTGCTGAATGAGATCTTGCAGCTGTATTGAATGGATATTTCTGTACATATATTTTCCTTTCATTCACTACAAGACTTTAAAGAAGACATGTACATTATGTACAATAGATAGACGAACAGATGGGTAAATTAGCACACTCACCTTGTTTTCCATCTCCATCTTAACACAGTCTTTTGTATGTTCTTCCATATCAGGATGAGTTCTACCAGCAGTTACAGGCCATCAGACAGCCATGGCATATTCCCAGTGACACAGACAGTGACATCCTGGAGCCTCCTGAGCAGGATAAGAGTAAGTGACCTACCTTGCTTTTCCTTCCTTCTGTCTTTTTTCTTTCTTGTTTAAACTTTACGTTTGATTGTTTATCATCTCCTCATTCAGGTTCTCTTTACTAGGGAGCGCAAACATTTACAGTTCTGTTGCTGTGGGTTCCTCAAAACCTCCCAGTTGAGTCCACAAATCAGACAAATTGCCCCTCTAATGTTTTTACCTTCCCGCTGTTTTTTTTTCTTAGTAAGACGTGAGGCTCATTTCATTACTGTAATGTCACTTTACAACAGTGAGTAACTAAGTGGCTATAGATTTATTAAAACTTGAAGATTAATGTGTAAGTATTCCTTGTAAAATGTTGAGATGGAGCACAAGGGCTGACTCAAGAAAATTTCCACATCTCACACTTCACTTGGGTGAAGTCCTGGGGGGGTTTCATCAGTGGGAAACGCTGTCATGTAAAATTTTCTTTCCTGGCATCGGGTAAGAGATATATCTCTATCAAGATCCAGTCGATAGACATGAACGGTTCTTGCTTGAAAGTCATAAATCCAGTCATAGTAGAGGTCTGGCTGGGATACAGTACAGAATATTACTTTGGCTTTGAACAAGACAGAATTAGATCATACCTCCTTGCATGTTCTGGTCCATAAATCACATGAATGTATGTGGCAATATGGTCTGATTGTCAGAAGCTTGTAGTTCTCAATCCACTGAGGTCCACTAACAAACTATCAAATGTATGCTCGCTTAGTGATCTCTTGGTTAACATATGGTGTTACCTCTCTGATCCTCTGAGATGTTAATATGGATTTATATTGTAGCTGGACTAAATGAAAACAAACTTATGTAAACATTACATATTTCTGCAGGACAGGTAGTTTTACAGCCTGCTGTGTGGGGTATGGAGATGTTAGACAGAACAAACAACACACTAAGAATTTAGGTGTGATTTAAGTCTTACCAGCAGGGAGAATTAAAGTGTAACATGTTTTTTTTTCCTCCCCTGGGAGCAGGGATGTTTTTTAATAGGTTATGATTATTATAAAAGGTTAATCCTCTGGGGAACATCAATGGCTCAGTGCAAGTTATGGCAATTCACCCATACTGTCACAAAAAGTCACAAAGAGACCAGAAACATAACAACTAAACCTCTTGAGACAATGCCACATGCCAATCCACATTTTATCCTATTGAAATCTAACCAGTGGTTTTTGAGATAGCTTTTTGGACAAGAGAATTCTGACCCATCACCCTGATTTAATGGTAATCTGACTCATAGTTGTCGATATCTTTCTCTGAACCAACATGTTGGATAGACTGACATATCAATTGTCTAAGCAGCAGATTAAAAGACTTCCTGTAGTTGTACTATGTAGATCCCATCACTACTAGGGCAAAAAGGCCAAATCTGAATTTAATTTATTCCAAAAATTATATATGCCATGAATTCCAAAATGTTCTCAAATTAACTTTAGCCTTGTTTTCTCAGTAAACAAAGCGTCAGCAACAGCTACTCAAACTGAAAATCAAGTGCATGTGGGACTCAAAAAGACAGCTTTCATTGACGTTATGACACAAAAATTCCAGTCAAACAAAAGATCAAGCAGGCAAATGGATGTCACATGGAAATATAACCCTCCTGACAAGTTCCTCTAGAGGGTCATTGTTTTGCCAAATGTGTATCTTGCAAAATAAATGGATACATTTTCCTAATAGCCCCTTGGGGCCTGCTCTAAGCCTTGGCAATGGTAATGGCATGTTGAGAAAGGATATTAGCCGCACATTGAATTAGAGGTGGCTCAGACACAGGGAGAGAGAAAGACTGACAGAGAAAAAGAGACCCAGCAGCCACAAGACGTGACAAAGCACTTTCTGGCGTGAGAGAGGGCCCACAGGACTGTTCACTGAAATCTGGTTTGTATGTTTTTGTGTGCGTGCATAAGTGTGTGTATTAAACATGTGAGTGATTGTATTAGTCAGGGTAAGACATTCAAATTGTTTTCAGAGAGCATTTTTGCCCCCTTAATCTGATTTTAATCTTTTCAGAGGTAATTCTTTGACCTATTAAATAATACAGTTGAATTGCATACTGGCAACTGAATACTCAAATTTCTTTTTTATTATAATCTACAAGCAGAGTAGCAATCAGATAAATCTTCTACTGCCTACTTACTTAGACTTTTTATTTTATTTTCAAATGTGCTTGTGTGGACATGTTTGTCCATAAAGTGGTTTGCTCTGGGTGTTTGAGTCCGTCCACGTACCTGTATGCACATGTGTGGCCAGGAATATCGTGCTTCCCTAATTAGCACAGTGACACCCTCTTCCCAGTATCACGCAGATCTGTCTGAGCCGGCGCCAAGTGTATGGTGAGAGCTAAATAATGGGGGGGAAAAATCCATAGCTATTTCCTGTTATTCTATAAACTTCCACAATGGGACAACCACACATACCACAATGGAGATGAAAGAAGTGTGTCCTTTTACTCCTAACCCCTTCGTTCCTTATGGCTGTGTCTACCCCACTCTGCGTATTAATGAATTCAGCACAAACATGTACAGTGCGAGTAAATCAGTATGTTACATTATACACCTGTGAACATTGCCAATAAGATTCAGTATATGCAGTGTTTAAAGATGTGTTATCAATCTGCTGATAATAACCAATAATAACAATCACTAATTCAGAAGTATCACCTGGTGTTGACCATTTGAGTGTATTCACAGACACAGTACTATGAAAAACTATGGAAAATGTTAGGTTTTGGATTAGCTTCAGTTAAATATGATGAAAATCCAAACTGTGTGCAGCTGACTTACAAGAGCTTAATAAATCTCTTACTCTCATGCTAAGAGTTATATGACAGACTTGACACAACTCTCATTCAGTCCGTTAAAAACGAAGCAACAGTTTAGCGTAACGTAAAGACTGGAAACATCTAGCCTAGCTCTTTCCAAAGGTAATAGAATCCTCTAAAGCTTTCTATTCAACAATTTATACATTGTTTGTTGTTTTTGTACAAAAACTGAAGCGTAAAAATCGCAGTTTCTACCCTCTCTCCAGAGCTAAGCTTACAGGCTGCTGGCAGTAACCTCACATTTAATGGAAAGATCTAGTATGAGAGTGGCATCTCCTCTCTTCTCGTGTAACTCATAGCAAGACAGCGAATAAGCCTATTTCATCATACTGCCCTACATGACACATTTTCTGTCCTTATTTTTTCACAGGTGGTGCACGAGATGCCAATAAGAGATCTGTGTTTTCAGGTGAGAATCTCAACAGTTAAAGGCTTCACAGCCTAAAACCCAGAAAGACAGACTTACCTCAGAATGTGCTGTATCATTTGGGTCACCAGAAACCAATGTTGCTATTGTAAGGAGCTGCCTTAAGTTTAGAGAGCCTCAATGTCTGTCAATGACCTCATTTGTAGAGCCACAACGTGTTACCCAAATAACTACCAATGGGTGACTTACTGTAGGAGCCTCCACCTTCCTTTATGGTCCATTCAATTACAGTTACAGGCTAAATGGAGGACACAGTGGCTCTGAAATGTGATTGGTGGAGGCTGGCTATGTGTGGAGACAGGACCGCCGTTGCCCATTTCCATTAAGTCACTTGGGTTCTGAGTTTACACGCAGCAGACAGCGTCAACTCTCAGCGTCAACATTTGGGAGAAGGAGAAAGTCTGTCTGGTTTGAGGTTGTCTGCGGTTCTCCTTCTTGTGGCTCTGGAGGTGCCCACAGTTCCCAGTGTCAGTGTGCCAGTCTGGAGGCAGATCTGAGAGCAGGCTGCTGCTGCTTGGCTATCAGAGAGGCCAGAACATTGCCACGGCAACCAAACTCAAAGCTCACTGCTTAAGTCACCCCAATCACTGCTCTCCCAGAACTTATTGTGAAATATGGTCGTTGGAACCTACACTGGGCAGCACCAGGCCTCATTTTCCACCTCATGTTTGTCTATGACATGTTCAAATATTAAATGGCTGTTTCATAGTAATTACCCCAGTTATTATTCTTATTAGCGGTTAAATGTGTCTGAATTTGGTTTCTAGGAGACTGATGTTTTCGTCTTTCATTTTTCACAGGCCTATAGTGACGAAGACCAGGGACATTGATCCAATCAAACTATTATGCAAACCACTGGACATTTTGAATATGTGTACAGAGACAATTATTTTTATAATTCATATGAATGAAAAAAAAGAGAAAGATTGTATACTTTTTTCACAGATATTTCATAGACATTGTAATGTAACTGTATGATAAAATGTGAAAATATTACTTCAGAGTATGGAATATAACATTTATTTTTGTTTGCTCTATAGCATGCTATTGAACTTCCATGTGGAGTCCAGAAACAGATGCATTTTGTTGTTGCTGGACTCCTTTTTCTAAGCCTAGTGCATATTCACATTATGAGGGCAGCACATCCATATAAAGAAAGCATTTATTGATATGCACTGTTAAAAGATGTAGTGTTTTTAAAAAAAAGCAAATACGCAAGTTGTGGAGGGAGTACAAGGAATGCTGTTATATTAATTAAAATGATTTGGTGCACATGTCCCCATTCTGTTTTTGATCCTAATTCATCCCACCTTGGTATGTGCTTTCTTTAGATTTAGATCCTACATACGAACACTAAAAGACTCCTCCCCTGTCTCACTGAAAAACAAATTGAAGTCATATAAATGACTAAAACTGCCATAACACAGTCTATGTTTAATCTAGTCTTTCCCAGATACACGATCCATCTAACTTTGTGTCTCACATGTACTGTGGTGCTGACAGAGACGTAGAAATCTGTTCTGACCATGACTACATTTGCTTGTGTGTGTTTGCCTGGGCACGTGTTGGTTAAACTGTGGTTGTCTGAGTGTTACACAGGCGACGTCAGCTCTGGAGACACACACGCCATGGACACACCCTCCAGCCTGACGCAGTCTGATTGCTCCATTCAAACCCTACTGAGCTTTGTGGTATGGTACACCCCGCAATGCCAACTTTTCAGTCTGTCTCTCGGGATGTGGTCAACAAAACTAATCAACTCTCCAGTCTTATTTCACTGAGGGTGATTCCTGTAAAAGGATGTGTGAGAAGACTAATCACTGAAAACCCCATCCTGTAAAACATAGTATGTGGATTCATGTCCTATGTTGTTCAGCACATCATGTGCTCATTGGAAAGGGATGTGGTTTTAAAAGATCTGTGGAAGAATTTGAGGACATGGCATAATCGAGTCACAGTGGTGCCTTGATATAATCCTAATATCACTAGAAACAATATTTTCCTGTCAGAAAAGGGAAATTACAATTTTCACATTTCATATTCCATTTTCACTTTGTTGAAGAGGAGTTGGGAGTGTGATTGCCATCTGTTCTTGTTCCACAGATCACCAGCGCACTAACTCCGTTTATACTATCAATATTTTCTTGGAGTTCATGTGTCTCCTCCAGTCTTTCATTTGTTATGTCAGCAAAATATCAAGGCATGAGGAGTTCTGGAATAAGACGAGACAGTTTGGGAGATGAAGACTTAAATTACTGCCACAGATGTCACACAAAGACAGCGCTCTGATGCTTTTCCTCCCTCTGTGTATCTGTGAATGTCTCCGTATGTCACATCTTATAAAGATGAAATGGTGGGGCCATTACTGATACCTCTTTTTGCCACAACGTGTATAGGATCATATTTCAGATTATAACCATATGATTATTCCAAAGATGATTGTGAGCCTTCATTTTATGCTGCTCATGTATAATAATTTAGCTCAAACTAAATATATCTTTATCAATCACATATGTCATAATTAAGAATCAGACAGATCAAGTTTTATAACATCTCTCTGAAGTATGAAACCTCCAATATCTTCTTAAAGTATGTTTACTGTGCAGGCTTTATACACCAGGCCCATTCAAGGCGACTGCAGGGCCACCCAGGAATAGCGGCGGCCATCACTGTACTTACTGGGAGATCTGGACCACCATCAATGGTCAGCAGGCTGACCTAGGTCTTAATTTACAAATGAACAGACTGGGATTTATCCTGACGTACAGCACAAATAATAAATCTATGGTGGAATAGGGGTGTGCTTTGAAGAGATATAAAGTCAGTATCGTTTACTGCTTGAAATGAAAAAGTAAACTCCTGCAACCCTCCCCCCCCATACGTTTCTCTAATTATAATATTAAAAGAAAGCAATCTGAATAAATATCTAGTTCTTCAAGCTACACTACCCTTACACTATGTATGATTATGCAGAAGCTCTTTGTTAAACCACTTTTTGTGAGAACTACTCTGCATGACCATCCGGGGAGGCTTGTGTGGCTCCTTTTCATGGCAATTTAAAACATAATCTCCAATCTGGATTTTGTTTTCTGTGTTCGTTGAAGTGTACTGCCTGTTCTCACAGAGCTAATGAAATCAGCCCTCACTGTTCTTTAGCTGTTGTTAACTTCTTCAAGCCTGTCATCAACATGAAAGTTAAAAGTGTTGCTCTGTGCTGTTATTTGAAGGCAGAAGTTTTGCTCCATAAAGCAGCTCACTTTGTTTTAGAAAATCTGTAGTAATAAATCTCCATAGATGCAGTAAAAGCAAAAATAATTTGACCATTAAAGCATTGCATTTAATCACTACGTGGTCAAATTGTGCTACATTGTGTGTATTGGAACCAATGGTTAAAATTGTGACTATTCAAATAATATTTCTGAATATCTGAGCATGGTTATGGCTGTTTATTTGACAGTGTATTGCAAAAAGTCTTTCAGGGGTCCCAGGTGCAGCAGTCATATGACTAGCAGATTTGATTTGCGACCACTACACCGAAAGCACAGCACAGCACTGTTATGAGAGCTCACATGTAGCAATGAAATGCAGAATTGTGTAGCCTATTTATGTACAGAATTTTCAATAATAAACAATTGTTCCTGTTTTTGGTGTGTGCAGTCCCTCACTGTGTTTTGTACTTTAACAGGGAGAGTCTCATGTTCATCAAAGCCTTTAAAGTGCTCCAACTGTCCGTCATGTTGAATTATGATTTTATAAAAAACAACTAAATGCCTGCTATAACTCCTCATCACCTTTCTTTTGGTTCATGTGATAATCTTTTTCTTTTACATTTGACTTCTGCAGCAAAGAAGTGAGAGGAAAAAAAACAACCCAAAGGCACAGGCTGTTAAACTGGCTGCTGTTCTGAAGACATTGTCAAAAGACTGCTGCACAATAAAGAAAAAAGTTTAAAAAAAGCGAAATTTGGCAGCAGGAAAACGCTTGTATAATACGCCTTTTAAAAATGTAGCCTCATCATTTTCCTCTTCTTCTTCTTCAAGTGATGACGGGCTCACTTCCGGCTGCCATGTTCAGCGCCAACGAGCTGTTTTTACGTGTCGCGCGGCCGACGCAGTATTTGTACCAATTAAAAACCAATAAAACGGCGGTAAGTGTTGTCTGTCAACCCACAGAGTTTTGGCGTGCAATTTAATTAAAGCTAAAAACACATAACTAGCTTTGTCACTCAAACGATACCAGTGGAAAAAGTCTCAAACATATACACGACGATGACGACATGAGAGGCAAGGCCACCTTCAAGTTCCCGGATGGAGGTACGCTATCTTAAGCTAACTGTTGTTTGTTTGTTGTTTGCTATTTTGATTTTATTTCACTTTATTTTCCCAGTAAAGCGCCATTTAACCGTAAAACTTTGAATTTGAAGAGCTTGGACAGAGCAAAAGAAACACAGGGACTTTATTCTGTTCCCTAGCGTTTAATTAGCTTAGCTGCCTGATAATTTCCGCTTCTGCTGTATAGGCTGATATTTCAGCAAGCTATCCCTCCAACATGTATTGTAAATGTAAGATAACTATTCGTTTTGTGTTTTAATTGTGTAGCATGGGCGAGTATGAACTGTTTAAACCTCAGGCAGCCGAATGAAAATAGTCTTTGACCATCCTTACCTCAACATTGTAAACCAGAAGATATCCATCATTGTTGTGCGGATAGTTGAGGCTGTTAGGTTTGGCAGGGCTTTTGAAGTGTTGAAGGACATACTGTCTGTATTAAACAAGTGTTATGTTTTTCCTAGCTGAATGGCTTTCCTAACATTTTCAGCTGTTTGCAGTGGCAGTTTGTTGGCCTTCCCTTTTTACAGCTACACATGATATAGTAGTGCAGACATCAGTTTATTTAATGCTTTTCCCGTAAAGATCACGGTGTCAATCTCAATTTTTTCTAATGATAAATGACATGGAAATGGCTCATCCCCTTTGTTGTGTTGTGTTTGAAAGAAAAAGATCACCGCTGGGATTAGCAAAAGCTTGTACTATCCTTTGGAACATCATGTATTTAATGTTGTTCCAAAGAGGAGTTCAGCAAATCCAGAAGGATTACACAGTGGATGGATAAACCGAAATCCTGTTGTGATCTCTGGCTGATTGTGAGGCTTTTTTGTCAAATCTCTGTAAAAGTCACAGACGACCCTGGGAGTTCTCGGCAGCACTCTGCACTTTAAGGTTCAATTATGAGACCTTGGTATGCTAGAACGGTAGTCTGAGCTGTCTTGTCTGTATCTCCCTTTTCCTTCTCACCAGACTAATTCATGGTTCTTCTCTACCATGATGTGGTCAGTGTTCCAGACGCTTGGAGATCCTTTCAAAAGCTAGGCTATATGTGTGTTACACATTGGCAGCCCTTTGCGGTGGGTGAGGCTTAGACCTGGGTCAGATGACTCATCCAAACTCAGTGCTTGTCTCTGGGTCTAGGGAATGTTTGTGCTCATATTAGTCTTATTATTGTTTCAAATGCTAGGATTTAATCGTGGTCTGGTGGCGTACCGTGTCTTGGAATTGTTGCATTTGCTTGTGTGGATGTGTTTTGTTCCTGTCTGGAGTGGACTGGAACTAAATATTATGGCAGGGACACCCGATCATACATATACCTATTGTCAAACAACTAAAGCTCCCTCAGGGTAATGTGGAACACCTCCACTGCTGCAGTTATACTTGGATTTTGTTTCACCATCGGAACTGATGGTTTCACTATCCTGTGCTCCAAAAGAGCTTTTTATGTTTTCATTAACATATAAAGTTGCAGTGGATTTATTGAGTCTGCACATGGCTTTTTACTCAAGCTGTGATTTATTACACAATCTCATGCAGCTTTATTCTAATTGGCTGCCAGCATACGTTTTTATGCTTTCACCAATTTATCAAAGCCTTCTGGCAGAAGCTGCTGGTGGATGGCTGGGTTAGATGTATCTGTGGGAGCCTTAATCCTTTCACTCACCTTTACAGATTCACCCTAATTAACTCTGTGGAGCAAATATATACAACTTTTTGTTGTCATGCCAAACATTCATTAGAAAACATCTTCATAGCTCAGCTTTTGTGATAATTATTATCTAAATCCAGATGCTACAAAGTCCATGTGTTTACTCATCTTTGTGATTTGCCATGACCAATCGAACATGATCAGAGAACACTAAACCAACATCAGTTCTCCCACCAGATGTTAATTGGATTCATATTGCAGTAAAAGCATTGTCTTCCTTTGTTGAAGAGAGGCGCTAAATATTGGTGGGATGTTAGATGGACAGACTTTAAGGGTGAAATTGTCTGGTGTATCTCACCAGATTTCGTAAAGTGATATAGTTGTATACCACGGCCTTGTGTAAAATAAGGATTGGTTCTCTTTGCTAAACTTTAAACATTTGTGGCTTGATTATCTGCCCTCAGCAAAACAATTCTACGATCATAGAAAAAGAACGTAGCCCATTGCCTGTGCAGAAACTAATTAAAGAGTGTTTCTCAAAAAATACAGTTTTCCTTTGCTCCTTCCACTCTTGCTGTAATGAATTCTCAAGCACTCAAGTAATCACCCTTACAGGTTCCAGATAACCCATTGCTCTTGACCTCCTAAAACAAAATCACAGTAAGCGATAGAAATAATATTGAATCATTTGATTTGGCAGTAAAGGCTCTTTTGTAGTGTATATGTTTCTTCATCAGGGCTCCAAGGGACAGCATGCAGGAAAAGGGTGGAGAAGGGTTGAATGATGATGCTGTTACTGGCCAGTCGGGAGGGGAGGAGCTGCGCGATCGGCTCTGTTCGAATGGATCTCTGACCACAGCAGAGTGGAGAATGTCTGTCTGTACTAAAGCCAGAATAAGTTTGATGGCTTTAAGCTGCTTCACACCTGCTGCTGCTCTCTTTTCCCCTGCTCCACTAGGGTATCATGTCCCTTAGTTGGCAAGTAGTGTGTGACCCTTTGTTGCCTTTATTTTTGCACATACTTGTCATCAGCATTAGCTTCAGTTAGTTGATGGACCACTGGCTTGTAGGTCCTAGCAGGGGAAATGGCAAAGGACAGATTAATTGTCGCAGTGTGAGTAACATTGGAAGTGTTTTGTTCTCTTCCTTCCCAATCACCAAGATGACGCTGTTTCCCCTCATCAAAGACTAATGCTGCCAAAAGTCTGATCTCAATTTCCCAGCAATGCAATGCGAGATGGAATTATTCAGGGGTCATGATACATTGGCTTCAGCTCGGTTGAAGCGAAGCATGATGGACGGACCAGAACATTAACAAGTCACATTTGTTGTTGTGACGGAGTTTGTCGTGATTTGCTTAAGATGTTGAGAGTATCAACATACAAAGAAGATGACTCCTCTGCACTTTTCATGGCAGAGCAAGGAAGAAATCCTGTCTGTGAGTCACAAGTGTTTTTGCTCTGGCCGTACAAAATGCTTTCCATTTTCAGGGTTTCGGTTTTATGATTTTGAACAAAGAATGATTGGATGTCTAAACCAGCTGTCCCAGATTGTTTTTTCACTACATCCACCCTAAGGACAGCTTAAACCTCTTTTTTTTTTTATTTAGGGCCATTTCAATCAAAAGGTTGTAAATGTAGTGTTTATCCAAATTGAGCACCCCTGAAACCTCGGCAGGTCGTTTGAACCACAGGAAAAGAGTTGACTCAAAAGAAAATGTTGTGTCAGAAGGTTACACAGCAGGTACGCTGCCTCAAATGCTGGCTTTGGAAAAAAACATTTCAGCCACACTTTTTTGTCTGCTCTTAAGGAGGGACCACAAAGATCTGGGTAAAAAAAAATGTTAGATTCACAAAAATCTTGTAAAATTCTGTAACCCACAAGTGTGAGCGTATGTAGGGTTGGCATGCTGGCAGACTTAATAGTACATGATCTCACTGGTGTCAGCGCAAGAGCGAACATGAAAATAAAATCGGGTTTTTGGGTAAGAGGGAAACACTACTTTTTGGTATCCAAAGCAACATTGTGCTGAATGGATAGAAACATGACCACCGCTATATAGAATGTATGTAACATGCGTTTTGAGCTTTTATAGAGAGCATATCCATCAGTCTTAAAGGCCATTTCAGTTTAAGTAGAAATTATTGAGAAGGACTGCTCACTTTATCATTTACAGCCCTTGAAAACCTCTCTTAAGCATTGGTCTATGATGATCCATTCAGTTGGGACCTCTTAAGTTTACATTAACAACCTAAAAAGGCAGTTATCAAATTATTCAGTCATGGAACTGAATATGAGTCATAAACTGTTTTTATTACAAGAAAACTATTTCAAGATTACAGTGGAAGACTTCTGTGTACTGACTGTTCTGTTCTTTCTCTTCTTTCTAATGGTTCCCATTACAAGATCAGCTCACTGAATCATCCTCTGTCTCTTGCATCATCTCAGTGGGGCAGAATCTGCCTATAAAATCCCTCTTTAAATTGCTTTTGATATTTATGTCACACTTTGGCTCATCTCAGACAGGGGCCAGTGAATGAATGAAGAGAAATCATTGATAACCGGGCAATTTTAGTGTTCCTCCATGATGTCAGTGACTGTTTAGCTCATGGTTGGACTTTGCATGCTGAAGATTGTTTCAAGTCTAGGCCAAACAATAAGGGGTTTGGGGCTGATACTAGTTTCTCTGAAACATTTCCATGAAGCTGAGAGGTGCTTGGGACTTGCCAGCAGTTTTGAGGGAGAAAAGAAAGAAGAGCAACTAGAGAAAAGAAGAGACGGTTAGATGTCTGTTGAAGAATATATCTTGCCAGTAACTGTGGTCTTTATGCCTCAGATCAAACCGGGAGATACAGGGAGTAAAGAAGTGTGAGGACGTTGAACTGTGCCAGCCCTCCACAAGAGGGCACAGATGATGTTGCTGTAGGAGGCTAACTAAGTCTTCTCCTGGAGTGTTTCTGATGATATGCCTCTTTGTAGGACCCTTTATGTTGATGCCTGGCCTGGCTCTGGTCATTAACCTCCTGTTGTTATATATCACATTTCTAGTTTCTGCTGAAAGACTGACAATCCCTGGATACGGAATCTATGTAATGATAGCTCAATGCCCACTTAAACACACAGCTTCGGTAGCTGACAGGATGGAACACATACAGATGATCTTTTGAGTCTTTGTTTTAAGTGTGAAATACAATGTAAAGGCTACAGAGTGGTGCTGCTAAATACAGCAAGAAGATGTAAAGCTTAAGAGGCTGTTTTCTGCAGCATAGACTAAACATTTCTCATTCCTTAATAATATTAGGCCATGAAGAATTTTGGCGATTCATTGATAAATCAAGAAAATGATTAATCAAGATTAATCAATAATGAAAACAATAACCCCTTTCTCCTACCAAATGTCAAACAAAGTTAACCTGAGGGGGTTTATCTTACTTAGTACTTACTTACTGACAATAACCTATTTAATAATTTGCTTAATTTGGTCCAAGTGTTTTTGATGGCTCTTAAGATAATCAGCTCGGTAAAAGTTTTTCAGCAGCCGCTTGCTGTTGAAAAAATCAGTTGCTTTGACTGTTCTTGTAGCTCCTCAGTTATTCAACAGAAGACTGGAATTTTACTTTAAGACTCCAAGGTGTAAACTTTTTAAGACGTTGCTGGTAGAACTATTTTCCATTTATAAATAAAGGTTTAAACATCCATAATGCTTTTTTCCTTCCTGGTCAGATTTACCACCTCTGTCTGTGTCTGCTTTAGCGAGCAGGCCGTGAAGCAGGGCTATGAAATGATCATAATGGTATCACCTGCCCTTTAGTGCTGGATGTCAGACGCTGACACAGAAGAGCAGTCAAGGTTTGATTTACTGGAACATGTGGTCTAGGCTGCTGTTTGTCCTTGCAGTTGGTGTGCTGTTACAGAGTCGAAGGCTCTGTAGATGGCCCCATATGGTGCAAAAGACATCTGAAGTTGTCTTACTGTGTCTGGAGTTTTGCCTAAAATGAAAAGAGGATAGAGTGGGTTTTTTTCTAGGGATGGGAGTTTTTAAGTGTCCTCCTAGTTGACGTCAAAAACAATAATCATTCAAACTAAATGGCTGCTTTGAATGTATGTGTTCTTTAAATAACATCAAACCATATTCTCATCCCTTTATTTTTTCATTGCAGGATGATGTTAAAATTGATTATTGTACTTTTGTCATCACTTTGCTGTAATTTCTGCAGTTTATCTAGACATGCTATTCTCTTGGGAGGTGAAAAGCCCTTCTTTCCATGAAAAATGTAGTATAGTTAGAAATGTGAATTCTGCCTGTGCTATACCATTAGCCTCCTTTTTCCTCATAAACCTAATTGATGCCTACGGCTAGTGGTGAAGTGTAAACAGACAGGCAGCTGGTGAGACAGCCATGTGTCTTGGATGGAACAGCCACCCAGCACATAATGTAGTGCAGTTTGAATTGTTCACTCCCTCTTCTGTGGCTGTCAAGGCCGAACACAGGCGAGGAGACGACCACACAAAAGAAATATTTGTCCAATCTGTCCAAGCAAACTCCCCAATTGAGGACTGAACTTTCCCATCGTATTGCTCTGTGTCTGTGTGACATGTAATTGGAAGAGGAATGATGCTTTGAACTGAGGAAGGCAGCCTTTGCATTTAAAAATGTTTTGAAGTATAATGACCACTGACAAATTATGCACCTGTTCTATTAAATTTTGACCTGGTCAAATTTCCACATGTAAAAGTATATTTAGGTTTTACAATAAAGAAGTCGAGTTTAGACTAAACAATAGCTTGGAAGCATTTTCAAAGCTCCTTTTTCTTCGTAACAAAACATTTAAAGTTACAAGAGGAATAATGAAGATAAAAAGATATTGGTTTTAGACCACACTTTCTTGCATTAATGTTTATCTGCAGATCTTAAATATGTTATTTTAATACACCACATTAAAGAGTCTATGACCTTTTTCTGAAATGGGCCCAGTCTTTATGTCTGGACAATAATTACCATATGCAAACATCAAATATATCCTCATTGCGCCATAGTTGAAAGCTTGCCATTTAAACACAATGTTTTTCAAAGTACCTTGGTCCATAGATCTTTCCACTGTTCAGAAAACACGGTTTCCTCCTGTCAGTATCTCCAAGCTTCTCAGACGGCTTTGCTACCAGTGCCACAAAGAGCCAGGAAGTCTCGTTCTGTGTTCGACTACTAAAACGTTTATCTCTCTCAATTCATGAGAGGGTGTTGGGTCTGCCGTCAAGAACCCTGATTCTGTATGTGTGTGTGTGGACTCAAATGGCCTGCCAGTGTGAAGTGAAAAGGGTTGCCAGGGTGGTGAAAGCAAGCTGTTTGCTCATGTCCAGACCTGCAGAATGGATGAGGACACAGATGGGATTTTGCTCTGGTGGACTTTTCTTCTGACCTAGCCTCTCTGTGTTTGGAGAGACATGGAAACCTCAGCTAGAATGGATAGGCATCTTATTGAATGAGGGAAGACTTAGGGCTTTCACCCAACAGGCTCTGAATAGGATGTGGGAGACAGGCAGCGAAAGTTGTGTGTGGGGTTGGGAGGTTTGTTGAGATGAGGTCAATATAATGTGAATGGCCCATGCTGTCACCAATTGCTCTCTCCTTTTGACTTTGGGAATGAAAACATGTTTTTAGATACTAATGAACTTACTGACCATGTGTATGTGTGTCCAGAGCATGTGGTAGATTGATATTAAATGGTGGTCTGTCCCATAGTTGTCTAATGCAACTCAAGCTTGTCCGGGCCTTGCCCTCTGAGGCTCCATAGAGCTGCACTACCATAAAACTTCAAAGCCTGGACTAAAGGAATCATCTGGGTTTGTTTCTCTCCACGCCGAGTACTTCTGCTTTTCTCTTGAGAACCATGGGGGGATTCACAGAACAGCAGCACATTTTCAAAGGGAAACGAAGTGCATCTCGAAGAATTGCATCCAAGAAACAGTTCTTGGCATAATGCACAGGGCAACCTCAGTATATCTAAAGTTAATACAGGGCCCAGACTAACTTTTTGCATTGGTTGCACTGGTGCGCCTAACTTTTTTTTTTTTTTTAGGTGCACCAGCACAAAATGTAGGTGCAACCAAATTTTTCATTGCGTCGCCTTTAACGCCATAAGGTCACCTTTTTATCGCTCTCCATAACTTTCATATAATGTGAATGATTTTTAAACAAGAATAGGGTGTAGAGAAATGCTTGTCTATTTTGAAGCACAGTTATATATAAAAAGAAAAATAAAGTGTTTAAAGTGCTTCACTGAGCTGAAATTGAACATTTCAAACTAAAACACTAAGCAAAATAAAACTTTTCCAAACAAAAGTTCGATACGAATCGTTGTTGACCCGCTCACGAATGCACTATTTCCGGCCATATTCTGACCGCAGTCCTGACAGTACACGCATTGCATTGCGTTACATCCTTTGTTGTACCTCAGCCAGGGAAATTGTTTCAGCCAGCCCTGTCTGAAGGAATATATTTTGACCTTTTTAATTTGGGTCTCGGAGCCGGGCTCTATCCCAGACTTGGTGGTCTTCTCCTCTGGTTCTGAGTCTGACGCTGTCACCGAAGGACCGGGGCTCGGCAATTTTTAAACACACACAATTAAGCGTGGTGAACAGGACCACAGCCAATCAGAGGCAAAGACCCACCCGAGCTCTGTCTCTTATTGGTTTAGAACACGATATGTTTCTACCATGAGTGTGTGAGTTCGGTCACACAGAGATGATGCGTTTGCGAAATAAACTTATGTTTTCACCCGGGCAGCGTCAGGTGCACCAGTGCGACCTAGAAAAATGATTAGTCGCACTCTTAAAAATTTGGGTCGCATGTGCAACCAAATTGGTCGCACTCTGGAGCCCTGTAATACCAGTATGCTGTAATAGGAGACATGGTGCTGAAACAGATTTTCCATGACTGGTCTGATGATCTTTACCCCCCCATCAGATTTTTTACTTGCATCAACTACAAATGGTATCAACACATCCTCTACCTTTTTTTGTTTTTTCAGCTTTTTTTGTGGTCTGACAGGAAATTCTGCAGTTACAAATTGCTAACATCAAAAAAGGTAAAAGCTTCCAAAAAGGAAGTTTCTTAATCCTCCAAAGTAACGTGCTCTGTTTCCCTTTCTCATACTGTAGGTGTTAGTCATTCGCTTGTTGTCTGGCCTCATGCCTGGGACTAATTTGCTGTGGGTGACCCTGCCAGAAGCTAAATTATCCAGACAGCACTGCTCCCAGGGTCACAGGGGCACAAAGTTCCCTCTTCCGTGATATGGTTTATCCACAAGAGAAATGTGTGTTTTGCTGGGAGTGTGGTTTGCATTTAAAAATTGGCTTTCAAAGGACACACATGCACAGAAGGAGCAACAATAGTGGACTTGTGCAGGTTACACCAAACCAATAGCCACAGCGTCAGGTGCGGATGGGATTACTTCTTGCACTGCAAAGGCAAATCCTCAAACATAGCTTACCAAAGGCACCAACTTTAGTTCAAAGCACTAGCTCTTTTGGTGTTGACGAGGATGGCTCGTGTGTTAATAATTCCCGGTCCTCACTGGGGGTGAGTTGTTGCACTAAGTGAATGAGTTTATGTAGCTCAGGGCCTTTCAAGAGTGAGGGTAAAATGAGGTGAATGGGATCCCATGGTGCAGTTGTGACTTGCTGACAGGTGTAGCACGACCAGGGTTGAAAGGTCAAGAAAGTTTCCATGGTGATACAGGTCTCGAACTGTTTTTGGTGACATATTTGCATAGAACAAGCAATCAACAGTTCTCCTGGTATCACTCCTACAGTATCTTGTCTATATTTTACCGTCTGATTTGCACAGCTAGCCATTTATGTTGCTTAACATAACAGAAACATGTGTTACGCATTTGTCTACTCATTAAGCAATTTTACTACAGTTGTAAAATTGAAATCCAGTCTTGTATACATGTGAGGTCGCACAGTTGATCTTCATGCAAATATAAAAGAATTTAGGTTTTTTTTAGGGTTGTCCCAATCAAATGTATTTTCCCCCGATCTGAGTATCTGCCAATACAGAGTTGTGATCCAATACTTTTCCTAGATAATAAACTTGCACTTCAAGTACATTAAAGTTATTAAAATGAATCCAGTGCTTGACAATTAGATAGCTCTGCAATGCATAAAAATAAAAAAGAATGCCTGCATCCGAGCTGCTGTTTAAGGTTTATTTTATATTTTTACAAAAATTTGATAAGGCATCCCTACATTTTTCCTTTCTGTTTACACTGGTAGTTGATTTGACTTTGAAGGTGGCATTAAACAGGCCTTGTCTTTGAGCAAGAGATTGCATTACAGAAATATTAGCACCTTTGTAATTGCATAGAAAAACTAGTTTCTAAAAAACAAACAGCATTGAAATTATGCAAACACTCAGGATGTCAGGCTGCCTATATGTATATTTTGCTCACTGTGACAGGCAATAACATACATTAACATACAAATGCATTCGTTCTCATTTAAGATGGTGCCTCTTAAAGACCACAGTTGACAGCAGAGGTGACAGGCTAGATGTACGTTAGACTTAGTGGAACAGAACTTTGTTTCAGAAGTGGAGAATGGTGCACATTAACATCAGGTTAAACCAACATTGGGAATGGGAGTGACGCCAAGATCATTAGAGAGTGAGAGCGAGCACTGGGCAGGGTCAGGTTACATGTTGTCGACCCCAGACCTGCCCTGAACCTGTCTGTCAGATGATAGGTAGAGGCAGAGATGGAGAGGGAGGAGGAGGGGGGGGGGGGGGGGGGGGGGGGGAGGAGGAGGAGGAGGAGGAGGAGGAGGAGGAGGAGGAGGAGGAGGAGGAGGAGGAGGAGGAGGAGGAGGAGGAGGAGGAGGAGGAGGAAAAGACTGATGAGTGACACATTTTGACACACAGGCCTTACTCAATGGCATCCATTCATCTGGACACTGTTGCTTACTTTGGCGTCAGAGAAGAGCATAATCAGATCTGATGCTTGTATTAGAGCCAATTAAGTCACACGATCATTGAAGCTGTGTGCGTGCACTCTTCGTTTTTGCTGCCGGTTAGATTTTAGAAACCAAACTATGTGGTGATTTATTTTGCTCATAATTTCTGCAGATAAATCAGTCCAACTTAATTATTAACATGCAGTAGTTTGTCCGCTGACACAAAATTAATATTGCACTATGGATCAACATTATATCAGTGATTTGTTACAGTGCTCTGTATCCAACACTGGGATGTCTGTTGCCTTGGATGTGACATCATGTAGGGAGGTGAACCCCGCGCTGGGTCAGGCCCTAATGAGACCCACAGAAGAGTCATTACAGTCAGTGGGAGAAAGTCAGACTGTTGAGAGTAGCAAACTGCCGGGTGGAGCAGCCCCCCCCCCCTTCATTCCTACTCCAACTGCCCCCCCCCCCATCCTCCTCTTCCACCAGCTGGCTAACAGATGGAAGGACCTGTTGGCCAAGAAAGTGAAGGAGAAGAAGGGAATGTGGGCGAGGAGGGGAAAAATATTCAGTGACAGATATATTGAATGATAAGCAAATTTGCGGATGCTTAAATCAGAGCTTGGGGAGCGCTTACATATTTTTCCCCCTCATTGTGGACTAGTATGACAAGTGTGTGTGTGTGTGTGTGTGTGTGTGTGTGTGTGTGTGTGTGTGTGTGTGTGTGTGTGTGTGTGTATATAGAGGTGACATTTGGCTAGGGTCGCTGACTGGGTTATGCAATGTTAGCGTTTGGTGTGTTTGTTTACAAGGCTTGTGAAATGTCGGAGGATGGAAGACAGAGTTGGTACAGGCCATACAACTTGCAGGGTTGGTTGGTTGGTTGGTGTCTGTCTGTCTGTCTGTCTGTCTGTCTGTCTGTCTGTCTGTCTGTCTGTCTGTCTGTCTGCATTTGTGGTCAAAGAGCGCTGCAATGAGAATGATCTCTGTCCTGCTGTTATTTACCTTCCAGGCCCTTCAGAGAGGAAACCAGTGGGTGTGGTGGGATCAACAGGGACTTGTCCTCCTAGATTTAGACAAACACCACCTCCTCAGATCGGCTGAGAGTTTGCTCTGTCCGTGTGCTATTGAGTAAAACATTTTTAAGCTGTATGCACAGGTGGTAGCAATGGAAAGGGAAGTCAGGTCCCAGTTTAACTGCTGTCTTTGTTGGTTTTGGTTTCAGTAGATATATTGTACCTTTTTTATGATATTTGATAGGTTCTGTAAAAGTACAATATGTGTATTGATAAATGATCTATAACAACCTTTTTCTATTTACTGTGAACAAGCCTTCAAATAAACTTCATGTTTGGCTTTTGAGAGCCAATAGTAACCTATCAAAATATTTTAAATGTAACAGATTTATGGATTCCGTGCCATGGGATGGCAGGCACACTTTTCTTATTAAATAACAATAATAAAAAACATTTCCTCACCGGTGTTGATAAAGATGTGCACTGAATCACTCTGATCTTTTTTTATCTACACTGTTTCAATAGTTAAAATAAACCTTCTGTTGCTCATTGAGAGCCCACTACCACATTGTTGGCATACTTTTTGTTTTTTTTCATTTCCTGTAAAACTCTTGTCTCTGACAGCTGTTATAATCACTTGTACATAGCATTTCATGATTGTTACTTTTGCATCTTTTTTTTAATTTAAATGTTAAATGGTGACATCTGACTTATTTGCTTACCACTAGTACACAGTAATCCTCAGTGATTGTTTTTGTTTTCCATCCTGCTCATAAACAAATCAAATGAATTCATGCGTAGACCCCACACCTTCAACATAATATTTGTATTTTGAGCAAAATAGAATCAAGTTACATGTCTCTAATATGCTGACAACATTTTTAACCATTGCAATTAGTCCCAAACCCTTAATCCTATAGTTGTTGCTTCCCTTAGCTATTCATATGGTGCTATCCATTTGTCTCGTAAATCCCCCGGCCGAGTTGGAAAGTGTAAATCTCGCAGCTATCTCGCGACATTTCACCAAGACCCATCCCCTTTTGGTTGTAATTTCAGCCGTCCCACTCCGAGCTAAACGAGGGTGAACGTACGACTCGCCAAACAAAGATGGCTGCGCCCATATTGAGATGTATTTTCCTTGTATTTGTACTACGCTGGTCGTTTTAATGTCGATTTTAAATGCTCTTACACACTTGTTTATGCATTGCACGGGTTGCTGTGCGTGCAATACAATGGAAAGTTTTGTTTTCGAGCTGGTTTGCTAAATAGGCTAATGTAGCTAACAATAACACTAGCCTGCCACTGCCCCTGGAGGCCCCTGGTGGCCCCTGGAGGCTCCTGGTTGCCCCTGGTGGCCCCTGGAGGCTCCTGGAGGCCCCTGGTGGCTCCTGGTGGCTTGAGACAAACGCAACAGCACTTGTTGAAATTGAAATAGGCGAAAATGGCAAAATGTTATTGAAATGTAAGACTTGCAATAACGGAATTACTTGGAATGTTAGTGTTTCTGTAGAAAAAGATTATTATTTCACATTGAGCTTGTTCTGCAATAACAACACAGCTGCTGCACTGGTGGCGTCCATGTTCTTTCCGACTCGTAATGCCCAAAGACAAATGGAACGCTATAAGTGGTACAAGCCAGGCAATTACGTCACATTCTCGCCTCAGAGCAACTCGGGCGGGGGATTTATGAGACAAATGGATGGCACCATTAGCTTACTCTGCCCGCTTAAGAAGATACATCTTCAAAAACAAATATTGGGAAACTTTACCTTCTAGTCTTAAGCCACTTCCTCAGGGTTTTATAGCTTTGTCTCTTTTCCTCATTTATGTTGGAAAAGTCCATCTGGCAGCACACTGTGGCATTTTGTAGGCCAGTGCCTTGAAGCCTCTGACACATCTGTGTATCGGCATGCATGCTCTGCTCATCTTTGTTGGATATTTCAGGGAAATCCTGACATGGAGAGGCTTTCCTTTCCAGCTCAACTAAGTTTTCTTTCCCACAGCTCTCAAGATATTTTGGTGGTCAGTCTCTCTCAGCAGGAGTACACTGTATATACTACTGTGAGGTTGTTTGCTTAGATTTGGCTGCGGCTAGAGGTTGAAATGCAGTCCTGCCTTTACAGCTCTGGTATGTTACCTGGTTGGTGTATGTATGTATGTATGTATGTATGTATGTATGTATATGCATAATTCAGAATGTAATAACGTATGTAATTAAATGTCTCTTGGTCTCACCTGTTTGAAAATACCTTGCTTGTTGCACCTCAAATCTGTTGTGTGTTTTTTTTCAGTTGTTTTGATGGATTATTTCACTTTTAAATCTGGTGACTACATTCAGCAGGTGCTAGGTCCAGCTTGGCATTTCTAATGTCTTAGGAATTGTTTCCTTGGCAGTCAGCAAATCAGCTTTAATTGTACCAGCTGTAGTTTTTAGCCTACTTTACATTCAGTTTCCTTAATTTGGGTTAACCAAGGTTGCTCCGATCAGGGTGTTTGAGGCCGATCACCCATCACCAGAAGCAGTATCGATCACTGGGTCTATTAAAACCTTATGTTTATAGTGTACGCACACACCTATACCTCTGTCTCTCACACACCGCCTCCCTCCATATACAGGCTGTATGCGTCTGCTCCGTTACTGTTGTTGGTCAGCAGTATGTTTTATAAAGACGCCCAAGAAACACAACTCACATTTTTAGTGTTTAGTTTTCACGGCAATAGGTGCAAAATGCTCAAATAGTCACTGACCGTGTGTGTGTGTGTGTGTGTGTGTATGTATGTGTATGTATGTATGTATGTATGTATGTGTGTGTGTATATATATATATATATCTGACCCCTGGATGATCAGCAACAATTTCCTTTGTGAATAATGACTCCTTTAGTATCCATTTACATTCATTACAGTCAGCTACACTTTTACAACAGTATGAATGACTACCACTGTCATTGCTGCATCTCAGGACAAAGCCTGCACTTCCTCTGGCCCACCCTCTTCTCCACCTCCTACGTTGTTCTCTGTTGTACCTTCCCTATAACCCAAGACTGTAAAATGCTAATTTGCCAGTCAGTTGTCTCAGGGTTTTGTTTTTGGCAGCTGAGACTAGACCTGACCTGACTGGGACAGCTAAGGTAGTCGAGGGACAGCTGCTCGGCATCTCACAGTCTGTGTGAGAAATGGTCATCACAGGGCTCTCCTCAGGGCTTTATAGTTCTCTTCCCCTGTGTTTTGTTCTGTAAGGAATGAGGCACAGGGCCGTTCAGACTCATATCCTCGCTGCAGCACTAACAGAGCTGCTGCTGTTGTCTGCTTTGAGAGAATTTGTCCCAAAAGCTAGACGTCACCTGGCCATTCTGAAATACTAATTTGAGTTAGACTGAATATAGCTCTCTGTTGTAAGTGTCTGACTTTTCTGCATCTTTCTTTATTGCTGTCTGAGCTAAAGGACATTCTTGGGGGAAAAAAATACTTCATTTAATAATGTGAGAAACATGCTTGACTTGAAGTTTTGAATGCCTTGTTGAACAGCCAGGAATGTTTAAGTGAGTGTGCTTTTATTCTCTGTAAAGTTTGGGCATAAAGATGAATGGCATCCTGTTGGGCTGATTGACCCACTGATGTGTGGCACCTATGTACCTTGTGCTAAATGTGTTGTTTGTTTTTTTGTAGTTCCGTATGTACTCAACTTGGATTTATGTCTGTCTGAGCTGTAGGTTAGAGGTTACTCCCTAGAGAATGTGCTAAAATAAACTGTTATACCCCTATTGATCCTTGGGGAGTACTCATAAACCTAAATTCCTCTCACAACTGAAATCCCCTTTTCTCTTGTACCGAAAAATTACAGGACATTCATTGAGCATTCAAGGGTTTTGTTTGTTAGGTGTTGAGTGTTTGTGTCATGATTTACCAAAACTGTCTGCATAGGTTGAGGGTGAAGTTGTCCATATAAATGATTACTAGATCTTTTGTAAAGGTTCCTTCTGTGTAAAATACTTTCATCACGTTTGTCCATTCACAGCCACAGACCCCAATGCAATTTTTGACAGTCTTTAGCCCCATGAAACTTTTTAATTAGTCTAAGCTGGTAAAGTGCTGTAAGTGGAAAATACCTCAGTGTTTTTAATAACCCACCAAGCAGCCACAAGTTCACACTGTTGTTTGTGCTATTGTTGACAAGTAAAAAAGAAAGTTAAGAAATGTGCTATACGGTATACATGTTAAGTGAACTGGGATAATCCTCAAAAGCTGTATGCATGTGTAAGAGAGGAAGAGTAAAGATCCAGGTGTATGTAAATGCGTGTTTGGTGTCTCTTTGGTGCTCTGTGACTGAAGATACTGGCTAGGTTGAGTGGCTGAGACCTGCTGATAAGATCAGGAGATGCCTGGAGTTATTGGAGTCCCTCTTTGCAGGCTGTCATTTCCTCTTTTATGTGTCTCCGCTTAAAGACGTAATTGAATAACCTTTATTAGCCTGTTAGTTCTCAGCCTAGACGTCCTGTGCCTCCATGTACTCTGTTGTTTGTCTGTGTGAAGTTCTGCTTGAGCTTTTGCTGTCAGAAACACAACAATGGCTTCTAATTTACCTGTATAATATAATGAAGGATCATATGTTTGCTTTGTATTGATGTTCCAGTATAGATGACATAAATGAGTTTTAAATGACAATGCATAGTGTATCTTGAGGGGAGATTGACTGTAGGATCAAAAGCCAAGTGGCATTCAAATTGGAATTGGCATGCACTGTTTCACATCTGTATTAAGAGTAAAGTTGTTTTTAATCAGTTGTGCCCATTATTTTTTATTGGTTGAAGGTTTGGCCAATGATGTGTTTCGCACCTCAGTGATGTTTTGACACACTGGTCCATCGCTGACATTGCCGCAAATGCTGCTGGTGTTCTCAAAGTGTAGTAAGTCTTAAGGCGTTATCTTCGCGTGCGTGCATATGAACTGATTTATGCTGCAGTTTTGTAAAAGGAACAGCTCAGGTTTAAACAAAGTTTTGCTGTAAAAATGTTTACAAAACCTACAACCAAAAATTCCTTGAAATGTAGCCAGCCCTTGATGCAAAATCCGCTCTTCAGAATTTAATGTTACCATCACTCAATAAACTATGTTGAAGGTGAACACTAAGATAAGCACCAGCATATCATCCTGGTTTTCCTCAAAGGACAGCCTTTTTTAACATTGAAATAAGTCCAGAAACTGAGTGCTAGTATAACTCATCAGCAGGCTTTTTTCCCCACAACTTTAAAGGTTTCTGGCATTCATCTCCTGGACACAAAGAAACTTCCCAATAGGCATGTTTTCCTGTGTTTGACGATTAAAAGGAGTCGGACTGTACTTCAGATTGTCATTGTCGGTGTATCTGAGGGAAGATATTGCTGCAGTTAAGGGTGGGGTAACTCTCACTTGTATAGACAGGAAAACTTTCTTTTCTTCCTTTCCTGTCTTTTAAAGCCACACCATGCCTCAGAGCACAAAGAAGCTCATGGCAGTGATATCTCAGAGGAATGTACTTGCAGATATATGTTCCCTCTGTCTCTGTTTAGAGCAGTTTGTATTTAAACTACGTCTCCATCTATCCCAAAAGGGTTGTAACTAAGTTTTTCATTACTGCTTATTCTTTCATGTTTTCATTTAGTGTGGAAAAAGTTAAAAATAAAGACAAATTTAAAATGTATTCATGCCTGACAAAATTCAAAAGGGTTTCAATTAGATATGAAAGTAGACACAAGCAGATTGTAATATTTTCATATGTTTTGTATTTTCAATTGAAACAATGTCCTCTTGAACAAAATGAACAGCACTACTTGCAACATTTTTTTCTGGCTTAACGAAATGCTTTACAACCATAAAATCTTTTTTTGTTTTAGAAGCCTAGGGTGATTGGGATTTTGTGTAAAATAATAATCTAAATGTGTATAACATCTTGAGTATTTATTAAAAGGTTTAGAATTTGAAAAAAATACCTATTCAACAAATACGCTTACGAGACGTTTGACCCATCCCAGTGGTTGCTCAGGCACCCCTTTTCCCTAGCTATTAAGAATGACTTAGCCAGTGCCATGTGATCAATATGTTTTCCCTCTTTCAAGTCAGCGATGGTCCTAAATGGGTCCTGCAGCCTTGGCCTGTCTGGCCTCTCTCCCAGCCACACTAATCAGGGACCCTTGTGTATGCTTGTCTGGCTCTTTCACAGCCAGCCTGGGAGCTCCCCTAATTTATGAGTCATTTCCCAAAGAAAACATGCCACCTCAGCAAGTCCTGATATAAGGATACGGGACAGTTTAAGTGAGGTTTGATTACCAAGAGGGTAGAGGGGCAGCTACAGGATGGAAGAAAGGAAGATGGAGTGATGTCTGACAAGAAAAAAAAAGAGAGGATTTATGAAGCACCTATGACACCCATCAACATCTGGAATGATGGCAGAATGGAGAATAAAGGATTAGAGGAAGGCGGTTAGAAGGAGAGAAAAAGCTTGAGAGAAAAAAAGGAAGGTGGAAAGTGATGGCAACAAAGGTAGACATCCAGAGGTGGAAAGATGTATGTGAAACTTAACCAAGGATGCCAAAATTGAAATGCTTTATAACCTTTGCGGTTACAAATCACCAAGATCGCCAAATAATTAGGATTCATTGTGTGGGGACCATTACCCTCTGTACAATATCATGTGCCAATCCATTTAGTAAATGCAAAGATATTTCACTGGATAGGTGAAACATTTTCCCTGCTGGTGGTCCTATTTTAAAAAAAAAAAAAAAAAAAAAAAAGTCAAGGGATTGCCAGAATAATTAGGATTCATCCTCTGGACACCATGGACATCTGTAGCAAGTTGTTAGATATTTCAGTCTAGACTGACATTGCCACCTTACAGTACAAATCATTACTAAACCTGCATGGAATACGAAACAACATTGACATGGTCACCTTCCACCTATTAAAGCTAAAATAGGGTCGCCACGAGAGGAGAGGGAGCTGTGAACTGTTATTATAGCACCTGTGTTTTTAAAAGTGCTTCAAATGGTCTTAAGGGATCTCTGTTCATCAACACTGCTAACATTGCTATGGGATAAGGTAACCCTTTCATTGGATTAGTGGTATAATGTAAGGGCTAATGTTCTTTTCACTTTTATATAGAGCTTTTCCTAGAATCAAGGAAATAGTAACTCTCATTAGTAGTGGTCCATTATGTTACAGTGTAATGCATTGCCATAGGCGGACCCTGGACCAGCGAGAGACCTTCAACTTTGATGTCAATATGAAGGCTATTAACTTTACCTCAAAGAGAGTAGTGAAATAGCTTTCTTTCCTTTTTGTGGCAGGGTGCTTCTCAAGCCTGTCCTGCTCTCTCAGTCTGTCCAAATCCATCTCACTCGTGTAAATCTGTGTCTCTTTAGCCAGCCAGCCCTTCTGTCACAGCCTTTTTGTATCCCAAGGCTACAAAAATAAACATTTCAAAGTGCAAACGCCAACGTCTGTTCTCTCTTACACAGGAATTATGCATGGGATATTTGAAGCTAAGCCATATTAACTGTCAGGAGGGTGGGGGAGATATATTAACAGGTGTGTTCAATTTCCATCGCTTTTATTTATTTGTCAGATTATCATGGTTCTTTTAGTGCAATACGGTCCAAATAAATTCAGGAACTGCCTGTAATGCTCCACTGGGTTGTTCTGAATTTAGACAATTTTCCAAATGCACCAAATGTTTGCTGTTTGTGTTTGATGTTTGATGTTTGGTTTGCTGGTTTGGTCTCTATATGAGAAGCCTCCAGGTTAAGCAAGCAGGTTTTGATGAGATCCAGTTGTGATATATTATGGCTAAGTTTCACAGAGTCACCTCTTGTTATCTTTACTTGATAGTTCAGTTTTGTGAGCCAATGTTGCATAAAGAAGAAGGAAAATCTTCTTTTTGTGTCATTCTAATTATACTCTTCAAGTTATAGTGTATCAGCACAGTCTTTTTTTAAACGATAGAGAATATGAGTCAAAAGTTTGTGCATGATGGTGAGTTTACTCTCCTGGCAGTTATTTGATTAGGCCAAGTGGTTCTCATTTCACTGTGAACCTATTGGCATATCACTCCACAGTGTAAATAATGCAGAGATCACAGCAGCAGGGATTGTATCATATAAATATTGTATCCTTAGTTTAATGTAGCCATTTATTTTCCTAGCTCGGGTTACTCCGAGCTTTGTGTCCACAAAATGCTGTTTCACATTTGCCTTTGTTTACAATTTGTGTATATCAAGTGACTACTACAACATATCCACTTAAGGGACTAATTTAGTAATTGAGCTTTGGCAGGCAGTTGGTTTTCGAAAGCCTGACCTGGGAGAGAAATCCATCTTCTATTGTACATACATTTTGGTGATAATGTTCTGCACTGCACAGAATTCATCCCAATCATCCAAACACAAAAAGCTAAGTCAGTGCGTCCTCAGCCAGTGTTTCCTGTATGTTGATTTTGGAGCGGCGGCCTGCCACTGTTAAATTTCTGCCGCCATGGTATCAGAAATGGGGCAGACGCACAATGTAGTCACGGTTGCCTTTTAAATGATCCTGCTGACATAATGCACCCCCGTTGGCTGCCGCTCACATTGCAATTTAACAACAAGTAGAACTATTCAGAGGTTATTGGGGCTGTCCAGTTTAACCCCACATACTGTTGATGTGTTGATGTAGCTTATTGTCAAAACGTTCGGATGGGCCTGCCGCCACTGATAAAAAAAATCCTAGAGGAAACACTGCTCAGCCGTGTATTGGCATATGTGTCGTGTCATAGATCCAGATGTTTGTGCAGCGCTTATTAAACAGTGAGAATATTGTCATAGAAGCAGTAAATTTGAGAGCAAAAAATTCAGATGGCAGAGTGGCGTTTTCAGGTTACACCACACATTTCAGAAGCACTCCCATCACGCTGCTTTGTTCTTCTGCTGTGTTCTTGTTTCAAACCTGGAATAACATTCATTCATTTATGTTGTTCTTAACAGTCTTTAAGTTTACTGCCTGTCTCCTACTATCCTCTTGAGACACTTAAACTGCTCTTTTCTATGCGGAAGAACTATATATCTTTTAAGAATAGAGAAGAAATGGAAAGTGTTTTGATTCTTGTTTTTATGTATAATATTGTATATACTTGTCTTTTACTTCTCTTGCTAAATCAAATTACATTAATCTGTAAATTGTAAAGATCGCAAAGATGAGAAATTTTGTTGCATTCAAAATGCTTGTCAAGTTTATTTTGAGATTAACTAACCAGCCCAAGGAAACATTGAGCTGGATTTCATCACAGCTGGCTGCAGCTGTAAAGAAGCTAAACAAGATAGATCCTACCCCACCCCACTTCCCTGCACCTTTCACTGATGTTTGTGCCCACAATGTACTTTCACTCCCAGGATTACCGTCAAGGCTAGCTCCCACTTTCAAAGGCTTAGTTGGAGAATCACAACAAAGGTGGTGTTAAAAGTTTGGAAGGCTGCATAAAGAACAATAAACAGCATGTACCCTCTCATAAAGCAGTGTGAAACAGGACAACCACAAAAGCCTTCAAGGGCATTGCTAAAGTAGACCCAAAGGTTCACTCACACTACAGAGCGAGCTGGCCTGACTTGGCTTCTCAGATGGGAATTCTAAAGAAAATCTTCTGGTAACAGATAAGGAATAGACAGTGGTGGAAAAAGTACTCAGTTTTACTTAAGTAAAAGTAGGAATATCGCAGTGCTGAAATACTGTAGTTAGAGTAAAAGTTAAAGTACACATTTGGCAGGCTTGTCCACTTTGGAGTTATTTATATTATTGGAATTATGATTGTTGATACATTAATGTGTACATCACCTTAATATTGCAGCTGGTAAATGTGGGGCAAATATAAATTTCATATGTGTTGTGTGTATGTGTGTACAACATGCAGGCAAGTGGGTCATTGAGTTTATCAAACGGGCACCTCCCATCACAGATGTTTTATTGAATGGCACATGACAGCTTCTGAAACGCCCGCCCCAGTCAACCCAAACACTGATGCATACACCCACACACACTCTCACTCGCTCTGTTCTCTCTTTCGCGAAAAACATTAATAGTTGTGAATGTTTAGTATATTGTGTGATGGCCCCTAAGGGGCAGTACTTACAGTGCAGAAATGACAGTGCTTACAGTACTTAGTTGTAATGTCTTTCTTGCAGATTACAGTGTAAAGTGTAGTTTTCTAAGTTAGAATTGAACAGCCAAGGAATCTTGTGACATGAAACAACCCATGTAGTCGTTAAGAAATTGAATTGTATGAGCCAACACAAAGAGATCCATTATGTATACATCTTATAAGACATGAGAAAGAAATCCACAGTATGGTTTTCCGGCTGGTGTCTTCTATTTCAACTAGATTCACTGTCTAAATGTGAATCATTAGTAAAAACGGACCATAACAACTGGAAAACAAAGATATTTATCAGAGGAAATTGTTGACATTTTTCACAAATTTCCAGTTATGCACAATTAATGACCAACAACCAGATAGTAATTCACACAGAGGACTCCCTGACAAGGAGCAAAGAAGCAAGTTTTGTTTTCTTAACAATACTGGCTTTCTTCATTTCCCTCCATCACATTCACATGGACACTTCCAAATCTAGGGGATGGTTTTCACATGGGTGGGAGGGAGGTAGAGCTGGTTTTTTGACATTTAGCCCCTCAGCTGAGGCCCATAGGCCCCTTCTTTTCAGCTGCTGGCAGAACAAGGTTGCTACTTGTCCTAAAATCTCAGCGCCATAAATCAATACACAACCTTGACTTCGAATCAGACTATAAGCCAGCAACAGTTTTGATAGATATCCAGATTAGAGATCTCCAGGGTAAACAAGCATTACCAGGTCTACTGCATCAAATGTTTGCCCGTAATGAATCCAACCCCCTCTCAAAAAAAGTTACTCAGGAATCACAACAATGTTTGTTGCTGCAGTCACTTTCAGACCTACTGTAGTGTAGTTGCTGGGTGGTCATGCACCATTTGTTGTAGATGACATGTTCAAAGACGCAAGTTTATTGTTGATTTATTGCGTTTGACAATCAGTGGTCCTTTGTGAGGAAAAATAAGTCCTGTATTTATATTTTGGGGTTGTATGCCCATATGTAACCCCTGCCCAAATCTACAACATTCATCTCCTTTTTTAATACAATAATATGGGGGCACTTTTCTTGGTATGTCATCTATGGTGTAGTTGATAAATTGTCCCAATTCATGCGCTAGATGTTGTTTACATACTGTCTTTTGACGACTAGCTTTCACATGAGGATGTAGAACATTCATATTTTAACACCTCAATTTGCTGTGCCAAACCAGCTTTCATGTTGCATTGTATCAAAAGAAGGGGTAAAACATCTTATTGCAGAAAACACTTCACTGCTATTAAATTCCTTCCACAACCTCACTTTAGAGGTCTGAGTTTAATGGTGTTGTTCTGGGGTGGCACAGCATGGGTGCTGGAGTGACAGCTATGGCTTGGGGTATTGGTGTGTTGGTGTTCTGTCATAGCACTGTGAAGATGGTTTGTCTGGTGCCAGCCACATTGTTTCCAGTGGGTACCACCAAACCCCAAATTGCAGTAGTTTTTACTTTTTTTTTTTTTTTTTGGACGTTGACGTTGACCATGTTTTTACTGTCCTGCCCATTGTTTACACCCATTCAATGGCATTTGAATCCTTGTGTGTAAAGTAAATTTACTGTAATGTCATAACTTTTAAAGCCTTACTCTAAATGATTTATGCATTCATTGATGACAATCCAAAATACTTCTCACCGCATCAGACACATTCAGCTTCAACAGCTTTTACACGATGATGTCGTATATGAAACTATGTGGGCCCCTGCTCTCCTAATGATGTGGTGAGAACAATATCTTCTACAGCATCAATGCAGTGATAGGGAGTTTGATTAATGATCTGGAAGAGACACAACTAGCAGATGGTATGCTGATCTCATGTTTTTGGTGGGCTTGTTTGAGCGCAGCAGCTGTGAGGCCTGTGCTTATGGGGCTGTCATTAGAACAAGCTGTTTATAGGAGAGATGGAGTCCAATCTCTTCTGACTGCCTGGAGACAAGTCCATGGCTATTCCTGTTGGTTTGTCTGCCTTAAGTGGGCTGCAGATGGGTGGCCAGATACTCAACAAGAAAATATCATGAGGCTTGAGAGACAGCAGTGGCGTAAGAGGAAAGTATGATGATGAATTTTGAAAGTTCTTCTAATGCTTTCAGTGTGGTTATGACCAATTGTGTCAATTCTGTGTAATTGTTCTTATACTTTAATATCAAAAGTATGCCCCCAATATGCAGACACATAGTATATTTTCTGTATGTAATATTTAAACAAGTGGTTATTGGCTTTGACATTTGCTGTAGGGAATGGGTCTTGTTTTAATGGAGACACAAAAGCCTTGTTTAAAAATCTGAGTAATTTCTATAAATTGATCTATCAGTGTGTGTTGTCTGACAGGACAGGGGTCCTGAGGATGGCATTTAGAGCCTTTATTGTTTTCTCAGATGGAAACCAGGCCTTGCTCTGGCCCTCTGGCTGGCTGCTGTGTGCAACACACTGATTAGGACTGCCACCACAGGGACCTAAAGGAGCCTTTTGAAAATCCCATGGAACTTTTAGAAAGGAGCTGCTGCAGCAGAAGTGAACTGCTTGACTTCTGAAGAACATCAGTGAGGCAAAGTCAAACAGAGATTGTGTAATGGTTGTCAAATTGGAGGTAAAAGAACTGCAAGCAGTGGATAAGTTTTGACGTTGTTCATTAAAGATGAATCAACCACTGCCTAAATCTTCTACATTACATGAATACAGTTAGACAATGTTTGGTTCTCATTCCCTGGGGCTGTATAGGGGATAATATTTTGGCAAAATGTCCAGCAGATGCACTCCATTTTTATGGATCAAAGGGCCAGAAAACAAGCATGAACAACGTCATGCCTACTGTATTTCACATCTGGACCTGGGGATGTCAGTCATGTGTGGCCACTTGTCATAATTCGGATGGTTCAACCTTCAGTCTTCATTGAAGACATACTATTGTGAGTTGCAGCTAATGTGGTCATTTCTTATAAACTGGGATTGTTTTACAAATCTAAGGATTTTTGTCCTGCACTTGTACTGAGCTCTGAATTGTAACATGTACAGATGAGTTACTGTATTCATTGTACTGTTGGGAAATCGCAAGTGTTGGAGTGCTTTGCTGAAAAATGTACAGTGGTGTAGGTCAGCATCCTTGTAGTATAAAATATGGATTGTGCCTCATTAAATAGGAAATGAATAAGTGAGAGCCAAATCCTCTTTTGGACCTAATCCTACCATTACAGTACAACTTCTTATTTTTCTTCATCAGCTAGTGTCTCTGCTCAAAGGGGAATTTCTTCACCTCAAGGTAATTTGGTTCATTGAACGCTCACTGCTATCTTCTCTAACTGGGGGGGAGAAGAATAAAAGACCCGTATTGAGGTCTAGTAAGAAGAAACTGAAAAGATTGATTGGTACAATAGGAGAATCTCAGTAATTATTGTTTTATTTTTTTTATCATTTGCATCTTATATGAACCCCCTTTTGCTTAACGGAGTCAAACAATTAAACTTAATTTGTCTCTGGCACTAGAGCTAGACACACTGATAACATTTAGGGATCAGTCATCCCAATCAAGTTTTTTTGGCCCCAGTCCTGGTCTGAGTCCTTTTTGATATTGGATATCTGCCAGATACATAGCTTTATTTTAAATGTTGAATAAATATGTATCTGACACATTGAAATAACACTTCACACTGACTTAATCTGACATGCCTTTTTTTTCTTTTTCTTGATCCAAATACTGGATGTCCAAAAATATCAAGTTTATAAGCTTGAATATTTGATATGATAATAAGGAATGTTTAAATGGGAGAATGCCACTCCTGTTGATCAGCAGTGCGACCAAATTACTTTTCACATTGACACGCTCTAATATGCAGAGAAATCCTCGCACTGTCGAGCCCTGCTGTCATAAAAGCCAAGGTGGAGAAATTGCAGTGAAGTTGATTAAAGAAGGGATGAATTTTGATCAGGGACATCACGAATGACATTACAGTCACAGGTCTGTGTGGTTGAGTAGTTGTGTGACAAAGGCAACTGTGAATAATCATTTTGTGTGGCAGTCCCAGGCAGTTTAAGTTAAGGTACTTCTGAACAACAGTGGAAGCTGATGTGTATATGTGTGCATGCACATTATTGTAAATAAGTAAAAGTGATGTCCTGGCTAGGGACTGCTGTTCCTCCTCTCCTGAGCTCAGGTTGCAGCTCCCAGATGGTTCCTTAATCTGTAGGTCCTACTCAGGTCAGCTCCAGCAGAGCCAGGTAACACGAGCCAAACTCATAACCCCACCATCCTACAAAACGCAGCCATGGAGACCCAGACAGATGACTTTAATGTCTTCACTTCTTCTGAAAACCGAGCCACATGGAGCTCAGTGAGCTATGATCGAGGGGTAGCCTAACTGAAACCTATTATCTACAAGACCTGTTGCTGTGAGCTTAAATCCCTCTCACTGTGTGCTTTTGATGACGAAGTATCTAACCTGGACCTAGAGGAAAAGAGCTTTAACATGATAGTGGTCATATTACCCAAGACGTCACCTCATGTGGTGTTAAAACACCTCATAATTTCCAGCTCTCTCCGAGCTACCTTTATAGCTCTGTTCTGTATAGTGTATAGGCATTTCACATAGTGTAGGAGTTGCACCACTTTCCAGAGGTGGACCAAACCGCACCAAAATGCTCCTTGTCAAAGCCAGGGTAAGAAATTACAGCACACTCCTGAGGGTTTGATCCCTGGCCAGATAAGGAACTGCTTGATGAGATTGGGTTACCCCCCTCCTAGCCTTGGAAGAGAACAACCACAGCAGGTCCTGAGTTTTGACTGCGATAAAATGCCTCCCTGTTGGAGTTCTCCCATCTCCTACTTATGTATAATGTCTAATAATTTCCATGCTCCAATATCAGTTGACTTGTAGTTGAGGGTTTGGGTGTGTTATTGCAGCCAAGTTACAGCTGGAAAGCTTTTCCAGGCCAACCTGACGGGTGTGAATATGCAGCAGACCCATAATTTCACATTCAGCTTTAAGTGTTTGGAAATTAGCCCCCAAAATTAAAGGTTTTTGAATCTGTCCTTGCTCCTATGATTTCTTCTTTCCAATTTCTTTCTGAACTCTCTCTGACTATTGTCTTTGTTGGAATGTATCTCTGTTTTTGACCTTCATTGGATTTTGTAGTGACACATTTTTCTATTTTAGGGTGCAAGCGCCTTGTCAAGGTAAATGGAGTTAATGATGATACTGGTTTCAGTATAATTAGTTATTTTGCTACCTTGCTGCAAGCTTTGTACCTTCACATTAGGCAGAAATAAATGGATCATTTTTCTTCTCAGCCCCCCTCTGGACACTGTAAAACACCTCTTAAGATAAAATTTTAGTGCATAGGGTATGCTTTCACCAACACAGAAACCACATATGCCAGCTACTAGTGTTAGAACAGGGACCTGTTGTTCAGAAAGCTACTTCAACACCCCAACATTTTTAACTTACACAGTTGCTTTTTGAGTACCTGCATTCTGTCCTTGTGTGCTGTCTTACAAAGTGAAAAAAATCCTGTCATAGATGCATTGTGAAAAGTATTGAGGTTGATGTTTATAAGAAGGTGCAGACGTTTGTGCTTGTCAACATGTGTTTTCTTTTTTCCACTGACCCTCAAAGGATTCCAGTGATCTTAATGAAACCAATTTTCATATAAAGACGCCTTTTAGCTTTGGCTCCTTGCATGAAGGCAGTAGCATTTTGGACTCAGCCGCTGTGAGGAGACCTGGCCTTTGAAGTAGCCTCTGGTTATTTTTCTGCTTGACAGATCAGAGCAACTGTGCAGAAATCAAAAGGGAAGTGCCCTGCTGCCCCAGGTAAATGGTAACTCAGGACTGAGCCTGGACATTTTGAAAGCTAATATGGCTACTGCTGAGTTAGGGCCATCTGGACAATTTGCCCTCCATCCAAATTTTTTGAAAATGTGATGCTTAATAGAATGAGATTGTGTGCTACACTTTTGAGCAGACTTGTGCCAGGGGTGTATCATATGACTCATCAGAAAGTACTGCTACACACCTCAGATAGCATGAAAGACAGAGCAAAGTCTGAGACATGGTTTGTTTCTGGTGAGGTGTTGACCAAGGCTATCCAGGCATGTCTGACCAGTCTCCACTCCTATAGCAGGAATGCAGGGTGCAGAAAAAGTTCAGAAAATTCTTGCAACTCTAAAGATCCTACATAGCACTGGGTGGAGTTCATTTTCCCCATGGGAACAGTAGGTATTGAGGGATGAGATACGGTCCATTTAGCTAAGTGAGATGTGCTTCTCCACCAAGCAATATCTATCTCCCTTTCTCCCAGTGATATTGTCCCTTAACCAGGGCAATTGGGGGGGGGGGACAAGGTTTCCACAGTGCTTGCATTTCATTTTCCAATGCCCCCTGGAGGGTTTCAAAACAAGCTCTGGGGTTAAGAACAAAATCACTGAAAGCCGTTACACCACAACTGATGCCTAGCCAGGTCTGCTTCTCATTGGAAGGGATCTTGGGTGAGGGAGAGGGCTTACCAGCAAGACTCAGAGTTGCAAACAATCAATGCCACATTGGCACTCAACCCCACTAAGATTAGAGATGCCATACATAAACGCATAAACTAAATAAGGATGTAAATAACAGGAGAATAAGATTGCCTAAAACTGAAAAATAAAATATTCCATTGTCTTTTGCAACTGTAGAAAAGTATTATTAATGATCCTGATCATTTTATGTGTTGTGTAACCTGCCCCCTTGTGTGGCCCACATGTGGTTACTGTGGTTCTGGTAACCAGTTGACCACAAACTTCTTTATCTTTTAATTTATTTCAGGAGTATGGTCTGCAACAGTTTTCACACACAACCACAGATTCAATTTTTTTGTTATTGAAATATTCAATATATCAAAAAAATGGCAAAAATAGTAAGTAAGGATTGTGTATTCTTTCAGAAAATGATGTTTTGACTTTTGTAAATTTTCTATGCTATGTACAGTATTATGTTTATGACTAATGAAGGTGGTTATCCTTATCCACCATTTGCCCTTATACACACACAAACAAATTTGAGAAACGTGTGCGTGCATACATTCGCTGGCATATTATGAACTTCTCCAAAGTAGCTCATAATACAACCTTGTTTAGATCAATCACACACATAAAGTCTCCCATGTGTCTTTTAGGTCCCACTCCTCTGTGATGTTGATGTAAGAGCATTTTTGTAGAAATGGCAGCTTTACTGTAAATTATGTAAAATAATTAGTGGCCTTCATATACACTGACTGCTTTGAACTGTCAAAAATAATAAAGGAAACTCTTACCATAAATAATTTTCTGTGTGTCTGTCCAAGTTCCAAATATGAAGTCTAATTTATTCAGATATATTAAAGATCATACCATGTGTGGTCCCGCCGCAAATAGGCCCCCCAAACTATTTAGTTTTTTTCATGAAAACTGCTATGTCATAAGTGGCCTACAGCAGCTATTGTATTGTTGCATATGTTTTGTATAACCATCAGGGTAAATTCATTTCTTTTGTATTTTTCTTAATTTCTTCTAGAAATCTTCCTTGCAGTATAAGATATATCTTCGGTTTACAAAAAATCAAATAATATATGGGTTTTAAAATATATAAATAAATAATTTGTGGAATTGATCAGGATCATATTGTATGAGACTGGGTCAAGTCTGAATCATGCACTCCAGAAGTTCAAGACAAGTTGGAGATGAGACCAAAACCATACTTTCAATACTGTAGATGTTCAATGAAAGGATTTTAAAAGCATATAAATGATTGTTTTGTTACTGTAGCTTTCTATCCCACTTTTCAATTAGTTACAACAAAATTTACAATAAGAATAAAATAATGGTATAAAAGGTAAACCTTAAAAAATGAGACATTTCAGCCCGATGAGAAGACTATCTTACTACTAATCTCCTAACAGATCTGTGCCAGCAGGTGGCCGTGTCATGGCTCCGCATTATGGATCCATGCCGTTACTGGGCTGTTGTGCATTGGATTCCTGCCCAGTTTTTTTTTGCTTTATCCGGGCCAGATGTTATGATAGATTCGGTTCGGATGAGGCCTAGCTTTTCTTTGCTATCAATGTACATACTAAAGTAAAACAATTAAAAGAGACTTTCTGGGAAATAAATACAGCAGTGTATGAGCCAGCTTTCTTTGAATTTTTTATTTTTTTACTTACAGATCTTATGATAAATGATTAGTGAACTGCTGCGTTTCATGTTAAATTACAGCTATACACGTCTGATCATAAAACAGAATATGTAGACAAATGGCAATGAACATTAAATTATTTTATGTGGGTAAAATGAGTGTTAATTTAATAACAGTATCATTTACAATACTCTGTAGAAGCCTTTTTCTTTGGTGTGCTATAAAGATTGGCATAATATAGTGTTGTTTTTGTGCAAGGCTGTTTATCTAGACCAGTGGTGGAGATGATTTAGTGTTGTTTTCATACAGCTGCTTGTGGTCCTGCTGGGCCCAGGGAAACTGGGAGGTCTTGGAGGAAAGGAAAGAAAAGAGTTAGAAGAGGATATGGGTAGAGATTGATTTATCTACAGTGTGAGCTTAACCTGAGCTTCCCTTTACCACCAAAACCTCTCAACTCTAAGGGATACCGGCACACAACACCCCAGCTAGCCAGGAGATTGATGTGGGAAGGAGTTTTGAGAGTTAGTTTCTCATTAACTGTTCTGTCTGATACATAAAATCTCAAACTCCTTAAGTGAAAATAAATGACACACACAAGTGCCCCCACAGTCTGGTGTATGGACCCATTCATGATTATTGCTATATCCTTGATCTTAATTGTTGGTACTGATCGCTATCCTGAAATGAAGTGTAATGAATAAACACCAGTCAATAAAAGGACAGATTTTATTAGCATCTATTTAAAGTGGCTATTTAATTAAATTTAATAGGAATGCTGCTGAAGATATAAATACACAGAGACAGTATGCATTGAAAACACAATACAAAATCTTTTTTTTTCATTTTACTATTTCTTCTTCATCATGTTAACAGTAACTTATTTGTCTGCCTTTGCTGTCAGCATGACAAAACGCCAGGATTGCGCCCTGCGACGACTTGATTTGGCCATGTAACTTTACCATTACAATGGAAACTATCTGCCTCATCAGCAAACAGGACTGTGTACTGTGATATGCAATAGATAAGTCTATAGCAAGACCTTTATTTTTTGTTAAAGACACAGCCTTAGGGTTTGGTTCACACAACACTGGGCTGATATCTGATAACCTTCTCCTATCCAATGGATGGCCAGAACAAGCTTGCCAATAATGATTGGTATGTGTTTAAGACTGAGCCCAGAGCTGATGCTGATGTCGGACAAAAAAACTCCAGATAGTCTCTGCAGCACATTTGCAAAGATTAGACTAGAACTCTCTCATACCATGTCCTTATTAAAAAGAAACTGACTGATCTTTTTTTTCCATTGATGAGGCCCATTTTAGAGGGGATTATGGGAGCATTGTGTGGATTGCTGCGTTGTTCTGTTGCTAACATTAAGAGGTTTGGGGGCTTTAATACTTCAATATGTTTTGCATTAAGTCTGAGCGTGTTTGCCTCTCTCAGGGAGTTAAAGCTGTTAGCAGATAACAAATTTTTCTTCAAGCTCAAGTTTTTGAGTACCTGTTTGGCCTCGCTGTGTGTGAAGAAATCAGCTTTGCGTGATGTGTTGTTTTTATTAAGAGATTATTTCAAAATAGTTCAAGCTGTGTTGTAATGCAGTGTGATGGAAGGTGACACAAGAAGTGAAATGAGAGATGGTTTTGTAATAAAACGACGCTTGAAGAAAAGGTAAGCGCATACAACAGTAGCAATTTTTGACTCTCACCTTAAATGCATGTGTTTTGGTTTAGCATAGTTGTCTCTGTGGATTGGAGGCTTAATTATTTTTTTTTTAGTAATGTAATAGCCACTTTTGGCTCCCTGTACACTCATCTCAGACACATTGCCAGTGTGAATATTTGGCCCTCTACTAATAAACAATGGCAGGAGTTGGCTCTGCACACACTGTGTGTGTGTGTGCGTGTGTGTGCGCGTGTGTGCGCATGTGTGCGCGTGTGTGTGTGCGTGCGCGTGTTCCTGTGTTTTGTATTGTGGTCTGGGCAAACCCAACTTGGCTCTGTTTGAACGGGGTAGGATAAGGCCTCATACATTTTAATATATTGCCCCCATGTCAAGCAAGAAGGAGCAAACACAATGCCGTGGGGGGAAAAAAGATATTTGGTAATGAGAATCAGCCTCAGAAGCGCCAGTTTAAAAACGGGAGGCTGCTTCCATGTATCTGTGTATACAGACTAAATGTGGGAAACAGAAGGGTTGCCAGGTTAGGCAGCCACCTTCTCTTGTACATCCGCAAATGTACTTCTGGAGAGATTCATGTTGTGTGTCCTGTAAAACACATTCAAGGGAGCCTTTTTTACCAATGTGTTTTATTCCAGTTATACACACAGATGTATTTAAAACCACCTGTTACATTTAAGTCTTCAAACCTCTGGTCAGATTAAGAGAGATGAATTAAACTTAACCTGTTGCCCCCTCATCAGTCTTCACTTCACATATCGCGGTGTACCTGACTGCAGCGTTTGCCTCCGCTCCATTTGTACTGAAGAGGACTCTTTGAGACGAGGGGGATTTAGTGAGTCCATGACTAAAGTGTCATACCCTACTAATCCCAGACCTCCAACTCAGGGCAAAGGTTATGCGCCCTCCCCACCGCTGTGATCACATTATAATATGTTTAGGGTCATTTTATGTGAGAGAAACAACGTGACGCTTAGGTGGATCAGGACGTTTCCTCTGAGTCTTGTTGTGGAGCATTAAGTAATGCCACAAAGCCGCTACATTGTTGAGGGATTATCACTCTGATTGTGGGCCTTATTTGTTCTATTTATAGCTGTAAATAGTGGCATTTCTGCTCCTTTCCAGATGGCTTTCATGGCCAAGACTTGCATGCTCTTGACAATTGACTCCAAAAGTTTGGCTTGTGTACAGCACACTGGCACCACACACACATCTCGGCCAACACTCTGTGTGCCTGCTGTGCGCCTGTGAGTGATTTGGAGTGTAGAGTCCTTGTCAGTCAAATGCAGTCCAAAGGGCTCAATTTTAAGTGTTTTATATTCTGGGATATATTTATGAAGTCTTAATTGTGGTAGCAAAGACATTGAAGTGAAAGCCTTTTGACTTCCTGCTGATCCAGATTTCTACATTTG